>NC_048598.1:181768514-182129839 GCF_003668045.3 Cricetulus griseus | reverse complement strand
GGTCCTCAAGGCAGTCTTTTTGCCTCATAAGAGCATTTGCGCTTGTACAAGGCTCAAAGATATATCACCCCTTTGTTAAGACCATTGGATCATCTGTGCCGGCCACTGGGCATCTGTCACAAGGTAGCCACCTCTGGTAGCCTCAAGGCAGGACCCACATATGTGCAGTCTTGCCTCAGTGCCCCACTCCCCTCAAGCCAGACTGCAGGATTCTTTCAAAGGGTCCTAGTCCAGTGGCCTGGGCTTTCTTCGCAAGTGTCCACCCGCTCCACCTCCACCCCTCCCCCAGAGTGCCTAACTGAAACTGGGCTGTGAGATTTTCTGTTACGTGACAGAATACCTCAGAAAAGCGGACTTAAAGTAGTCATTTATTATTATTATTGTTATTATTATTATTATTATTATTATTATTATTATTATTATTATGGTTTTTTCGAGACAGGGTTTCTCTGTGTAGCTTTGGAGACTATCCTGGAACTAGCTCTGGAGACCAGGCTGGCCTTGAACTCACAGAGATCCACCTGCCTCTGCCTCCCGTGTGCTGGGATTAAAGGCACCACCAACGCCCAGCTTATTTTTAATTTATTTATTTGAAAGTATATGGAACTCAATATGTAGACCAGGCTGACCTTGAACTCTTGGAAATCAACCTGCCTCTGCCTGCCTCTTGCGTGCTGGGATGAACCACACACAGCTCAGCCATTTATTGTGATGAACAGTTTCAGTCCACAGTCACTTGGCCCAGCTACTTTCAGACCTGTGGTAAGGCAACATAATAGGGGGGCTTAGTGGAGGGAGTGAGACGTGGAGGAGGAGCAGGCCAAGGCCCCATATTCGCTCATCAGCATGCCCACGGCTATGACCGCCTCCTCCAGCTAGGCCCAATTCCCTAAAGCTTCTACTGTCTCCCACTCTCGCCTGCAGCCGAAGACCAAGCCTTCAACACATGAGCCTTCCAGATCCGAATGGCCCCACATTGATAGAGAAGTATATTCAACATCACCTCCTGCAGGGACTGAATATTTGTGTCCCCTCGAATGTTATGTGTTGAAATCTGACCCTCCCATGGCATTGTGGGTGAGGCTTTAGACGTGATTAGGTTGTCAACCCCAGGGGAGGTGGAAATATTGTCCCTACAGGAGAGACAGGAGAGAAGCCAAGGGATCTTGTGTAGCCTGAGTATGCAGAGAAACCTGTTGTCTACAAACTAGAAAGGAGGCCCTTGCCAGACACTAACCCCACAGCACCTTGATATTAAACTTCGAAGAATGCAGAGCTATGAGAATAAATGTCTGCTGTGATTGAGGTTCCAGGTTGTGGTGCATGCTTTTGTGGTTGGGCATTTTATTTGAGGCAGTCTTACTTTATGGTCCTAGCCGGACTGGAATTTGCTATTTAGACCAGACTGGACTTGAACTCCTGAGTGTTGGGATTGTAGGCTTGCACCACCACATCTGACTGTTTTGCTTTTGAGACAGGCTTTCATGTAATCCAGGCTAGATTTGATCTCCTAATTTCCTATATCTGCCCCCCAAGTACTAGGGTGTCAGAGATATAAGCCACCACACCTGGCTTGGTGCTCATCTTAGCAGCCTGAACTAGGATAAGCCATTGACCCACCCACACATGTCTAATCCCTCAAATGTTGTGTAGAACGCATCCATGTGTCCTTGTCCCCAAAGCCCATCTTTCCCCATCTTTAGCATTCAGAAGCATCAAGATGCTGGATGTCTGATCCAAGAACTTCCATCCAGAGAATCTGAATTTCTTGCAAGTTCCCAGGTGCCTGAGAACCACCCTAGGTATCTCTGACCCATCCATGCGGCAGCACCCAAGGGGAGGGAGAACAGCAGGAACTCCTCAGAAGGGCTGCTGGGAGTGGGGAGATGGTTTGCCCTACTTCTTCGCAACACTTATAACATAATATTTTATTCAAAAATGTAATATATATATCATATATATATAATATATATATATGATATATATATCGTTCATTGCCTTGTGCCCTGTTAGGATGCAAATGGCAGGAGGGTGAGGATGTCTCTGTCCCAAGTCCTCAGAGTTGTACCCAGAAGATAGAAGATGTTCAGTAAATGATTTGAATTAATGAATGAATGAATGAATGTATGAGCCAGCCAGACAGGGACAGCTGGGGCTTCCCCAGCACCTGCACCCAAGTAGGCAAAAAAAAAAAAAAAAAGAAGAGTGAAGGAGAAGCCCATGAAGGGGGTTCGGCTAATACCAGCTGACTACCTTTGCTGGACCTCAACCTGCCCCCCTGCTGTGTCCTGTCTTCAGCGCACCCCCTGCTGTCCTGGGGTCCTCAGCGTGCCCCCCATCCCACCCCCTGCTGTGTCCTGGCAGTGTTCAGGCTCTGCCTGGATGGGGCCCCCAGAGCCCATTTCTACCCATGCTCTGCCGGCTTTTCCCGCTTCCTGACACCTGCAATTCTGACTACAATTCTCCATGTCACAAGTGCCCACTGCTCAAGAGAAAGTAGAGGTCCAGGGAGACAGAAGCAGGCCAGCACACCAGCTTCCAGCTCTGCTCTGGGGCCCCAGCTGGCCTTCCACCATCCCAGCTACAGTGCTGACTTCATTCTGTCTTGTGTTGAAAAGGGTTTTGGATGCTCCATGGACCTCCCCTCATGCCCTGGCTCCTTGTGCTTTTCAGATGGTTGGATCACGGCCACCGGAGTGCCTCTTGATTGATTTGTTTTTTTATGTTGAAATTCAACATTGAGTTAAAATGTTGTCATTTTGTTGGCCCCAGGTGGATGAACAGTTCTGGCCTCATTTACCTGTCACTGTGGCGCTAAGAGGGAGACAGTGTTTCCCTTTAGTAGAGAGGAGATGGGTATTCGGGAGGTAAGAAGCAGAGCCGGAAGGTCAAGTTCCAAAATCCAGCTCAGAGTGTGTCTGTTCCATCAGCTCGGCCTGGGATTTGTTTTGTAATAACTTGTAGCAAGAAGCTATCAAGCTGGATGTGGTGGCCGCATCTGTATCCCAGCACTTAGGAAGAGCATCACAGGGGTAGAGCCAGCCTGGTTCACATAGCAAGGCCAGATTTCAGAATTGCAAGAAAAAGAGTTTTGATCCATTTATATATTTTTTTCTTTGCCTCAGTGTGCCCATCTGTAAAGTAGGGCAATAGTAGTATCAACCCGGGGAAGTTTTTGGTCAGAATTACATAAAATAGCAGGTGTAGTCCTTGGTAAGAGATTTCAGCTTTTGCTGTGTCCCTGCACGGCAGGGAAGTCCTGGATCTCCAACCTCACAGCATGTATGCATGATTGGCAGCTTTGGGTGCTCAGCCCGATGGCTGATTGACAGTGTCTGCTTCCCTCCTCGCCCACACTCACTTCCTCTGCACAAACAGCACGCTCAGGAACAAGGCGATCTGTCCTCTTTGCCGATGCCAGAGACGGCAGCTGGCCCTGCTGATGTCTGAGGCACTGAGACCAACTGCTGCAATTTGTACTTGTGCAGAAGCAAGGCTGAAGCAGCAAGAGCCTCTGCAGCCAGCCAGAGGGGCACAGCACCGCCCTCCCAAGGATGCTAAAGGGAAGCCTCACACACTCCTTAGCTTTGCCAGCCCAGGGATGAGGGGCAATGTAGCCAATGCCCTATGTAGGCTTTGATGGAGAGGACTGATCTACTGGTCTTGAACAGTATACCAGATATAACAGAGCACCCTCCTCTCCCCCCCTCTCTCCCTCTCTCTCTCTGTCTCTCTCTCTCTCTCTCCCCATCTCTCTCTTCCTCTCTCCCCCTCTCTCTCTTTCTCTCCCTCTCTTCCTCTCTCTCTCCCTCTCTCCCTCACTCCCTCTCTCTCTCCCCATCTCTCTCCCTCTCTCCTCTCTCTCCCTCTCTCTCTTCCCATCTCTCTCTCCCTCTCTCTTCTCTCTCTCTCTCTATCTCTCTCCCTCCTCCCTCTCTCCCTCTCTCCCTCTCTCTCTCTCTCTCTCCCTCTCTCTCCTCTTCCTCCCTCTCCCTCTCTCTCTCTCTCTCTCTCTCTCTCTCTCTCTCTCTCACACACACACACACACACACTGATGCAGACTACAGGGCATTACTTGCTTTGTGCCCCCCCCAACTTTGCTTTCTTATTTTTTCCTTTTGAGACAGGGTCTCACTATGTAGATCAGGCTGGCTACCTCATGGACTAGAGTTCCAAACTGAACAAAAAGGAGAAGACAACCCGAGCACCACTCTTCATCTCTCTCTGCATCCTGACTGCAGACGAAATGTGAGGCTGTAGGTTTAACCCCAGTGCTTGGGTGTGGGGAATACAGTCGACAGGCTCCTGGTCGTGGCAGGTGAGGATTTGGTCCTTTCACTTGCTCTCTCCCACAGACATATTTACCCCTTTCTGTTTGGTTAAAGTGACCTTTGTTGCCCAGTAAACGCTAATGACCGCTGGTCCAAATTGTGGACAGACTCTCTTGATATAGCAAGCGTGTGTTCAGGCAGGTCACGTGGTGATTGGTAAACAGGGTATAAGGCCAATGTTTCATTCATTGTGTTTCAAAACCCACAGCAGTAAACACCCCAACAACTAGAGAGACGCCTTCCTGGCCATGGCGCCTCATGCCTTTAATCTTGGCACTTGAGAAGCTAGAATGGGTGGATTGCCTAGGGTTCAAGGCTGCCTGGGCTATAGACTAAAAAACAACACTGAGAAAGTAAGAGGGCCTTTGCAATAAATGAAGGCCCTCCCCCAAAAGTCAAGCTGAAACTCAAGAAAGCCTTTTTAAAGATAAAACAACAACAATACACACACACACACACACACACACACACACATATATATGTATGTATATAAACACTCAGTTACTTGTGTGTGGGTTGAGGTACAGGTGGGAATGGCACCCATGCCCGGGCATGTTTGTAGAAGTCAGAGAACAACTTGTGGGAGTCTGTTTTCTCCCACTGTGTGGGTCTTATGGAACAAACTCGGGTTGTCAGGCTTGGCAGCCAGTGCCTTTACCTGCCGAGCTGCCCTGTAGCTGCTTTCTTATTAATAAAAAAAGCTACTTTTTGTTTGTGGTTGCTTTCGTTGCTTTTTTTTTTTTTTTTTTGCTTTAGGATGGGATGCTTACCATGAAATCCAGGCTGGCCCTGACCTTGTAGTCCTCCCACCCCTCAGCCTGCTGCATGCTGGGATTAGGGGAGTGAGCCACCATGTCTGGCTAGCATGTATCTGCAGTCTTGGTGAAACTGGTTGTTTTAGAGGCAAATGTCTACAAAGATCTCCATCATTGCCATCGCCCAGGAGGAAGCAGCTGCCCCTAAGGCTCTCTTGGCTATTCAAAAGGCAGAAGTTGCAGTAATTGGTGCTGATGCCCGAGGAGAAATGATTGTGCTATCGTTTTTTTGTTTTTTTTTTTTTTTTATTGGTATCGTTGTTGTTTTTATTAGCGGTCTGGTTACAGCCCTTCGAAGACAAAAAACACAAACCTAATAAAGTACTTGTACCCAGAGCACAGAACGAACGCTTGTAACTCAATAATAAGACAAACAACCCAATAAAAAATGAGCAAAAAAAAAAAAATCTTGAACATGTGCTAGCAGAGATTCAGCTGACAAATAAGCACATGAGAGTGTCATCGTTTGTCATCCTCACTGCGGCAGTAAAGGCCACAATGATTAAGATGTCGATATCACAGGCTGGTGAGGATGCCGAGTCCCTGGAGCTCTTAGACACTGGATGGGAACACAAAATAGTTCATCCCTGTCAAAATCAGTCAGGTGTTTTCTTATATTAAATTATGTGCTTGTCTATATGGCTCTACTGATATTCATTAACCCTTGAGAAATGAACCATTTGCACTCAGATTCATAGGTTCATAGCTGCTTGGGCCATAATAATAATAATCTCAAATTGAAAATAACCTGATGTCCATTCAACTGGTGAATGTGAGCTGGGCATGGCAGTGCATGCTGGTTATCCCGGCTCCTGAGAGGCAGACGTAGGAAGACTGCCACACATTTAAGGGCAACCAAAGCTATTCAGAGAGACTATCTGAAAAATAATAACAACTTTTTAAAGGTGGGGATGGCTGGGGCAATGGTGCATTGCATTAAGCCCTTGTCATACAAGCATGAATCCTCAGAACCCACATAAACCAGATATGATAGGGAACATGTGTAATTCCAGCATTCACAGGGCAAGATGAAGGTCAGCACAGGCAGCTTAAGGGGGCGTTTTCTCCGAATTTAGGGATGGAGCCCTGGTGAGATGCCTTAATGGGTTAGGGTACTGGCTACCAAGTGTGAGTGGAAAGAGAGAACTGACTCCCACAAGTTGCCCCCCAATCTCCCACATATGACCTGACATGCCCCCTGTAAATACATGTGATTAAAAATGAAATAAAATGAATGGACCAGGCTATAGCTAGGTAATACAGTCTAGCTTGTGACATTGCCTAGCATGTCACAATGCCCTGGGGCCAGTTCCCAGTACCACATAACTTAAAGGCAGGAGGGAAAACTTAGCATAATGGAGTGAAATATGAACTGTTTCCCTTTCTTGCACAGTGTGTCCCTGTCCCCATACCCTGATGGCTTTTAATGTTCAATGCTACATATTCTCAGGGCACTTGCATGCTTGCCATGAGTGTACAACTTTGATCCGAACCCAAGGTACAGGCACAAACTCCAGGGTGAAGAACCTCTCCTCTGGGGCAGGAAAGCCTGCCTCTCCATCTCATGTGTGACCCCATGGTGGCATCCTGTTCCAGGGGGCTCTCAGTGTCTGGACAGGAGGTCGGTCAGGTGTGTTTGTCTGCCAAGTACCCATCTGCCCCCATGTTGTTCTGTCAGCTTGAGGTAGGACAGCCAAGTCCTATCCTGAGAAGACAGGGGGCACAGAGGCCTGCCCCTGGCCTTCAAGCTCATGCCCACGTTCCCATCCGTGGGATCAGTGGCTGTACTGTGCTGGGACGTATATAAATGATAGGGCCTGGGGTACCTGCCAGCTGTCAGGGGAGCAGCAGAGAACTCCCCCAGGAGTCTGGGAGCAGTGGGGACAGAAGGCAGCTATGAGCCAAGCTCTCATCCCAAGTGCAAGCTCAGGATTCCTCTGGACTTTGCTTACAGAGATGCAATTATGAAGAATGTAAAGTGCAGCTGTTTAGCCCATGCCTGAGGTGGGCCTTCCTTCGACGGCGCATGCTCCCACCACACCGGTATAGGAAGCCAGCCTGACCAGTATAGTTGGGTCATGTCCCATCTAAGGAGGACCCAATTGGATCCCGCCTTCTGAGTCGTTCACCAGGAATGCTTCACCTGCTCCTTGGGTATGCTCTCTGGCCTTTGTCATTTCCTTGTATTAACCTCGAAGGGCAATCCAGGTGGCATGTCAGCCCCGTGGGGACAGCTGGTTTGGAGGCCTGCGTCTCGGCAGCACCCAGGACAGACCAGTAGCTACTGAGTGCACGGATGAGAGAGCAAACGAGAACGCACGGGCTCTGTTATGCTCGTTCCCTTTGCAGGGCACAGGTCCTCGTGTCAGACCCAGCTCACCCAGCTGCCTCTCAAGCTGTTCCAATCCCCCACAAAGTGTCATTTCTTCATCTCTGTGCACACAGACTCTCTGGTCCTCACTACTATGGAGTTCCAGGAGGCGGCTACCTCCTGTCCAGTCTAAACAGGCCCCTTGCCCTTTTCTCAGCCCCACCCTCTGCTCTTCAAAAGCAATTTGCTAGCTTTTCTTTCTTCATGCCTGCATGTATGTCTGTTTATCACCACCTGTGTGCCTGGTGCCCCACGAAGCCAGAAGAGGGCACTGGATCCCCTGGGACTGGAGTTACAGACAGTTGTGGGCTTCGATGTGGGTGCTGGGAACGGAACTAGGGTCCTCTGGAAGAACAGCCAGTACTTTTCGCTGCTGAG
Source organism: Cricetulus griseus (assembly GCF_003668045.3). Classification (NCBI taxonomy): domain Eukaryota; kingdom Metazoa; phylum Chordata; class Mammalia; order Rodentia; family Cricetidae; genus Cricetulus; species Cricetulus griseus. Next base: position 182,121,944 of record NC_048598.1, on the reverse strand, counting down.
CCGTCTCTCCAGCCCCGGTTTGTTTGCTTTGGTAGAGGGCCTAACTAACTTGGGAAAAAGAAAGACACCATGTTTGGGATTCCCACTGTTTGGGTGAGTGAACAGAAGCAGAGAGATTAAGCAACTTGTTTGAGAGCACAGGCTGCTATGTAGCAAGGTGGGAGCTCGAACCCAAGGTCCTGCCCACGGAACCATGGGTTCTAACAGCTCATATTTTCCTGGCTTAGTCTGTCTAGATTTGTGGTGGTGGTAGGAGTGCTCGCCCTGGCAAGCCTTCTACAGGAAGGCCATGTTAGTGTTTTCTGTAATTAGGCCTCTGGGGTGGGGCTGAGCGACCTGCCAAGTGCTTGGGGGCTGTTGACAGGAACTTGGAGGTTGATCCTCTTTCCTGGCGCCCTCTGGAGAAGGTGCTGCCTCCCTCATCCCAGAGGAAGCAACCTACAGGCAGTACCTCAGAAAGGATGGGGCCTGCCCCACAGCCTGCATGCTGAGGGCATCACAGGGAGCCCTGGAAATATGACAGCATTTGTGTTTCTTCCCCGGGGTCACATAGTCCAGTCTCCAAAGCCCAGGGATGCAGCCAACACACTGAAAGTGGCTTTACAGGGAACAAAGAGGAGATGGGCTGTGCCAAATTGTAGCTAGGAGGTCACCATTGGAGGGACACTTGAGAGGGTTCATGGCCTGCATTCCAAAACATTCCTGTTGAGAGCCTAGAAACCCCACCACACACACCCCATCTTGCGACTTTCTTAAAGGCTGTGTGAACATGTCAGGTAGTACTGGCATGTCTGGGGAGGTGCTAACCTCCCCCTCTGCCATGTGAGCCTCTTAGTGGGCTCAGAGGCTTGGGGTTGCTCCACAGCTGCCACCTGAGGCCACACAGCAAGCAGCACAGGGCTCCTTGATCGGCAACAACCTGGCTCAAGGCCAGTGGTGCCGTGCGGCTTGCGCCAGGCAGTGGGAGGTGGGCTAGGGATCCAGGCTGGGCTGTAAGCTCTGGCCAGGGCTGTCAGAGTCAGCGCTTCTCTCCCCGGGGGGCCTCCATGTCTGCTGGCAGCCGCGAGGAGAGGCTGATGGTGCCGAGGACTCTTCTGTATGCTGTCCCCATCTTCTTTGGCCCCTGCCCTCTTTGCCATCATTGATGGGCTTGCTTGTAGCTAGGTCACCCCACAGCCCCAGGAAGGGTAGTTCCAGGGGCAAAGGAAGTGCAGCTTGGGTCTCTTTTCCTCAATACCCACCCCTGCCCAGCTCCATCCCCGCCCGGGAGCTGCCTCAGAGTCACATGGAGAGTCCCAAGGAAGGCAGACTGGGGAGGAATCTGTGCCAGGCTTCTCCCTGGCCTTGGCTTCTGGTCCCACCGGCCTCTATTCCGGCTACCAGGGCTGGTCTTGCCTATTCCAAGTGTCCCCCTGTCACATCCTCGATGCCCATCCCCAGCTTTTGTCGTCTTCCTATCTGTTCCCTTTATTATCAACTTGGCTTCAAGGTCCGCCTCAAGCTCTCCCTTTCCTAAGTAGCTGTTCCTGGGCTACCTAGGTCTATACTTCCTACTCCAAACAGCACTGGCTGGAGGGAGGGTATGGGCCAGGGCAACCCTCTTAGGGTGAGAGGCAAGTCACGGCTGCGGGGAAAGCCAGCTGCCAAAGGCTGCAGGGAGGGATTTTCCACACCTCACCCACCCGACCCCTCAGGGCCCACACTCCTACATCCCCTGATTACTCACTGGCAGTGACTGACACCACTCCAAGTCTCAGTCACTTCATTCGTAGATGGAGGACAAGGAGACTAGTGCCAGGCAGCAGGCTGCAGCATGTCAGGCCTCAGTACCTAACACCTATGGGTAGCTGCTACTAATGACAACTTGATTCAATCAGCCACACAGCGCCTGGGGGAGAGGAGAGGAGGAGGTTGTAGCAGCTTCAGTTCTGTACTATCAGACCCTTCAAGCGTGTGTGTGTGTGTGTGTGTGTGTGTGTGTGTGTGTGTGTGTGTCTGTGTGTCTGTGTGTCTGTGTGTGCGCGTGCGCGCTCGCATGTGCTTTCATGTGCACTGGCAGCATCCAGAGGAGAATATTGAGTACCATCCTACTCTATTGGCTCTTTTTGTTTGTTTTGTTTTTGCCTTATTCCTTTGAGGCAGGTTTTCTTACTGGACCCCGAGCCAGCCCTTCAGCCAATCTGCTCCCGAGATCCTCTTGTTTCTGTTCCCAGGTGTGCATGCAGCCACCGGCACTCTTTTCACATGGGTACTAAGATCTGAACTCAGGCCTTCACGTTTAAACAGCCTCTTAGGTAGATTTTTGCCACTGCAATTAAATACCTCGACCAAAAGCAAATTGAGGAAGAAAGGGTTTATTTCAGCTTAAAGCGTTCAGGTGACAAGTCTGTCACTGTCGGAAGTCAGGACAGGAACTCAAGGACCTGAAGCAGAGGCCGTGGAGGAGTTGTACTCGTGGCTTTCTTCTCATTGCTCACCCAGCCTGCTTTCTTGTAGCACTCAGGACCACCCACAGTGGGGCGTGCCCTCCCACATCAACCATCAATGGAGAAAATGCCCCACAGACTTGTCCGCAGGTCAGTCTGGTGGGAGCATTTTCTCAATGAGTTCCTTGCTCTCTGGTGACTATAGCTCTTGCCCGGTTGGCATACAGTAGCCAGCACAAGCAGCCAAAAACTCCCTCCCACAGAGCCATCTCTCCGATCCCGTGGGTCCACTTTGATGCCCTCACCTGACCTCCTCCACTCCCTACTGTCACGTGTACTCCCCTCCCCTTATCTGTACCTCTAATAAACTTCAAGGTCTCAGTACTCAGCAGTGTGTGGGAGTGAGGCTGAGGAAGGACCTCAGAGACCTGCCATCTCCCTCTCATCCTGTAGATGGGGAAGCCAAGACCCAGGGAGTCCAAGGGGCTGGATCAATGACACAGGGAGAGAAGTGTCAGCAGGCAGCAAGCCATGCACGACCCTTTAAACCAGGCTTTGGTTTAATCACAAATTAAACATCTGGGTTTCTGGAAGGCTCCAGGAAGCTACAGCTGCAGGTGAGATTCCAGGCCCGCAGGGGAGGCATCCTGGGATCACAGCTGCGTGACCTGCAGCTGGCTTCATGTGGAGCTCAGCTGTCTAGGTGACTGAAGCAGCCTGGGCACCAGGCCACAGAGGGTGCCTCCACAAATGGCTTCTAGGAAGTCCAGCACCATTGCTTTAGGTGAGCATCTCTGGAAAGCATGGGGGGCATGGTGGTGTGTCCCATCCCCAGAGTCGTGGTGTGTGTCCTGAGGTGCATGCTAGGTCTCAGCTTTCCTTGGATCCTAGCTCTATGCAGCATCACCGTAGTTTTTGCCAGGCTTAGGTCCGTATGCCCTCTTCCTGTACACTGGTGTCATTCACTGGGTTTCCTGTCTGGGTTCCACTCTTCCCGAATGTCCACACAGTGTCCTCCAAACCCAAATCAGATTAGACCATGCTGAAACCCTCTGGCTTCTGATCGCCATCAGGATAAGGTCTGACCTTCTTTCTGCTCCTTCCTGGCTCTTTGTTTCCACTTTCAATCCCTGAAGTTCAGGAGAAGAACGGTTCACAGCACGAGGCTGCACTTTGTCTAAACTTCTAAGGCTCTACCTGCCCTGCCTCCTGCCACTTGGTCTGGCCTGGTCAGATAGACAGGATGGCCAGAGGCAAGTATGTGGGACATCAAATTGGTCCTCTGACCCCTGTGGATGGAATCTGGTTGGTCCTTAACCTACCCCATGCCTGCTCCAACCCATCCCCAGGGACCTGGCCAAATGAGAGCTGGCCAGAGTTGTTCAGTTGGTACAGAACGCCGTCGAGTAACTTTACCACTCAGAACCTCTGACATTCGCCTTGTTGAACTCTGCCCACCAAATCCTGTCCCACCCCTCCGGGCCACATCACCTTTTGTGCCCCAGTTCTTGGTCACCCTCTACCCAGTAGTCTGCCCTTCTTGTCAGGCATGGTTGGACTTCCTAGCTTACCCACCTCGTGCTTGTGACTGGGCTCTGACTACCTGTTAGGCAGGCAGGCCCTCCCATCATTCTTCCTGAGTATGCCTTGCCCCTTTTGATAGAGCTCACATGAAGGTGTTTTTTTTTGGGGGGAAGGGAATGGGCAAAGGGGGACAGGTGCAGCAGAAGAGGCAGGGGGGATGGCAGAGAGGCAGAGAAGTGGGAGAGGGAGAGAGGGAGGGAGGGAGGGGGGAAGGAGGGAAAAGGGAGAGGGAGAGAAAGGAGATGGGAGGTGGGCAGGGTCCTTTTAAAAGGGACCGTAGTGAATAGACACAGGCGGTGCTCTTAGTGGCTGCAGCTGAAGACGTATCTTATCAGAGCCCCAAGGGCAGACCAGTACAGACGCCTGAACACTGACAATGGCCCCCTGGGCACTAGCTGGTCAGAGGGATCAGCTATTAATGAAGCAAAGTCCTCAGGTGTGTGCAGGGCAGCTGCAGGAGACCCTGTGGTAGCTGTAGCTGTTCCTGTATTATGTTTGCAGCTGTCCACCAGCCGTTCTTCCTGCTCTAGAGGTTAGATGTGGGGTTCTGAGTTCCTCCTGGCGAAAAAGCCTCAGGGACAGGTACAAGAGCAGCTGTCCCTCTGGTGCAGGGAGAGGGTGTGGGCTGTGTGTGGAAGGAACCCTCAAGAGCTCCTGGCACACACCTTCCTGGATGCTGGGGACGTGGGGGCTCCAGGCTGAAGGTCTTGCTCCCTAGTATCCTGGGGTCTGTGTGGGTGTCTAGCGTTTCTGGACTGGGACTCAGCCTTCATGGGTGTGGCCAGTGTTGGCCTGCCCTCCAGAGCTGTGGCACCGGCTCCTGGCTCCCCTTCTTGAGTATAGTAGCCCCTCCTGTCCGCCACACTTCCTTCCTGTGGGCTCCAGCTCCACAGCCATGCATGCCGCTGTTTTTTCCCTGTTACGGCTTCCTCTCTCTCTCTCTCAGCCACTCCTTCATCTCTGATCTTGTGATCTGGACTGCAAGTCAACCATTATATGAACAATAAGGAGAGTGTGTGCACCTGACACCTTTTCCAGGACGCAAATGGAACGGGGTCACCAAATGACCCACCTAAGCCTTCCTGACTTTCCCCTCCAACTCGACTGCTGGTCATCTATCTCTACCCTCCATGTAGCCCGACACCCAATCCTTTCACAACAATTTGCCTCCTCTCTCCCCCAGGAAGGGTTCAGTTTAACTTCGCCTCTACAGTGGTACCTCTCGACCCCTCTTGAACAGAATTGGCTAAGTGGAAGCAGACGGACACTTGGACATGAAAGCCCCACCGGCTAGGCTTCAGATTTTATGGAAGATGGGTAGTGTCTTACCCCTGAGTGCAACTCTGGGGTCATCAGATGAGCCATTGATTACAGCAGCCAGATCCACACTTATACTGCAGTGGTCACAAATAATGCAGCCCAGCTAGGCCACAAGATCTTCTATAAGACCCAGGTGTTCTCTTTCACAGTGAGGGTCATTGCCCTGCTTGAGACCTGAGGGTGGGCAGACCCTATTGGAAGCCAGGGCCACAGCTCAGGTATGTCAGTTCTCTAGCACAGACTACACCTTGGATGTTCAGACTTTACTTAGGGAAAAGATGCTTTCAGACGCACAGCCCGTCTTGGAAACTCTCTACCAGCTCTTTTCTGCCAGTACACGACGGAAAAACGAACTTCTGGGGCTCCTAGCACTTGTCCAGGAGGAATCCGAGACAAGCATGTTAGGGAACTCCATGGTGAGCCCTTTTCTCAATGTACACTCTGATTCAGTAGAAATTTAGCAAATACATGCTGCCCTTCGACCTTTAGTATTTACTTATACTTACTTCAGGGTTGGAGGATGCAGCGGGAATGATCAACAAAAACAAAGCATTATGAAAATGTTGTAATGAAATCTATGGGCCAGTGAAAGGGCTGAGGGGTCAAGATGTCTGCTGCCTAGTCTGACTCCCTGAGTTAAATCTCTAGTGACCTCTGTGGAAGGAGAGAACTGACTTTCTGGAATTGGCTTTTGGCCAGGCGTGGCGGCACACACTTTTGAGCTAGCACTCCTAGCAGGAGGCAGGGGCAGGAAGATCTCTCTGAGGTCAAGGCCAGTCCGGGTTGTTCCAGGCCAGGCAGGGCTACAAAGAGAGACCCTGCCTCAGAAACAAAACAAAACAAAAGAGCCAGGCAGTGGTGGCACACACTTTTAATCCCAGCACTTGGGAGACAGAGACACGCAGATTGCTGTGGGTTCACTGCCAGCCTGGTCTACAGATGGAGTTCCAGGACAACCGAGGCTACACAGAGATTCTGTTTCAGGGGAGAAAAAAAAACAAAAACAAAAAAAAAAACCATTTTGTCAGACAGAAGCAAAACTCCCATAGTTTATATAACACCATTTATATGAATTATCCGGAAAAGACAAATTCACAGAGACAGAAAATAGGTTAGCAGTTGCTAAGGACTGTGTATCGAGGGCATGGGATGAGTGCTGATAAGTGTGGAATTGCTTTTGCCAGTGATGAAAATGATGGGGTTAGGGAGTGGTGATAGATAATTACAGCAACATGGTGAATATAATAAAAATGACCCCGTTAGACACTTTGGGCACATTTTTGGGACTGGGGAGACAGCTTAGTGATAGAATGTGTGCTCAGCATACTTGAAGTCCTGGCTTTATCCCCATAATCAAAATAAGGAATCCTCAAATGTATGCATGGTGGCATATTATGCATCCTGTCTTGAAAAACAAAAACAAAAAGACCTTTCTCTAAAAACCAAAAGCAATGAATGACTAATAAAGATATTATCATTTAAAAAGAATAATAAGCCGGGCGTTGGTGGCGCACACCTTTGATCCCAGCGCCCGGGAGGCAGAGGCAGGCGGATCTGTGTGAGTTCGGGACCAACCTGGTATACAAGAGCTAGTTCCCGGACAGCCTCCAAAGCCACAGAGAAACCCTGTCTTGAACCCCCCCCAAAAAAAATAAAATAAGTAATAAGTAATAAAGGAATGTGTTTTGTGGCATGTGTGCTATATGTTGGTAGACCTGTTATTTATGAAGACAGTGTACTTGTACCCTGACAAGGTTATGGTTTCCGTTCTTTGCAGTCAGCCCCTAATACTGACCATGAATCCTATCTGCTGTCAACCTACAAACAAATACCAAGATGTGGCAGGAGGTTAAGACTGGAAAAGGGTCTTGTAAAGCACCAGACCTCCCTGTCACAATTGTGATACAAAGTTATTGCAGTTTTCCGAGTGTCTACTAGAAACAAGGCTGCATTTACTAAAGCTTTTATGTGCATCACCACATTTAGGCCTCCTTATGACCTTGAGGTCAATAATCCTGTCCCCAAGTTACAGATGAAGAAACTGAGGCTAAGTGACATCACATGACAAAGTCTTTTATAGTTAAAAGGCTCATGCCTGTAACCCCTGACCTCAGGAGACATTCATAGGAAGATCGTCAAAATTTGCCCGCTCTACACGGTGAGTTCCAGGCCAGCATGGTTTCAGAGTGAGAGCTTTTCTCAAAGAAAACAAGACAGTGGGGGCTGGAGAGATGCTAAAAGGTTAAAAGTACTTACCTGGAGGACCCAGGCTCTGTCCCTTAGGACCCACAGGTGGCTCACAACCCTCCGTAACTCCAGTTCTAGGAGGATCCCTGCCTCTTCTGAACTCTGAGGGCTCCTGAACACATATGTGCACATACATGTACTTGAGCACACACACATATGCATAAAATAAAAATAAATATTAAAAAACAACTAAACACGACAGAGCTGAGGTGGTAGCTCACTTGTTAGGACACTTGCCCAGGATACAACGCTGTGCTTGGTCCCCAGCGCAGCACCACCTAGCATGGGGAACACAACTTTAATCCCAGCACTGGGAAGATGAAGGCAGTAGGATCAGAAGTTCAAGGTCACCCTCAGCCACTTAGGGAGTTCCAGGCCAGCCTGGGGTACAAATGTACACCTGTCAAATATCAGAATTGCTGCTGCAGAAGCCCAGACCTTTCTGCCTTCACACTCTTGATTATAGTGGGGGACATCCTCCTACCATTTAAGCCACCCACCCCCGAATTTCCTCCTCCCTTCCCTGCCTTGTTTCTCTTCCCTCTCGGTAACCTATCCTGGCCATATCCTTATGTGGGCAGTGATGGATGGGTGCCCTTGAGCTTTGGATTCTCCTGCTGTTTCTGCCGCTCCAGTACTGGGATTACAGGTGTGCACCACACCCAGCTCTCACATTTGTTTTCTGTTACCAGGTACAGGTTTCCTTATGTCTCAAGCCCTTTCTGCACTCAGAGACCTTTCTTGAGGAAGCCCTTTAGTGCAGGGGAGGATTGTAGCAGCAGGACCTGTCTCTCTGCTTCCGGAACCTTCATCCTGACCTCAGGTGGGTGCAAACCCAGTGGCAGCCATGACCTGCTCTACAAAAGACAAAGAAAAACCTGTTTTCCCTCGTCTAGGGTGCTGGAATCAGACAATGTTTGGCTTTCCCTCAATGGAGGATCGTCCCCTATTCCCATTGGGCAGGAACCAGTTCCTGTTAGGCAGGGCTGCCTGGGCCCCTGCCAGGCCCCTGGGGGAGGGGTCTCCTTTCTGGGCTGCTCCAGAGCTCTGTTCCTTGGGTAGAGGCTTAATCATTAATGGGCACGTTTACCTTTGATTGCGGGCTGGAATTGGGATCTGTTCCCAGGAGCAATTATCTCTGACACATTATTTTGTGTGAAATCACTTTTAGCTGATGAAGCTGAAATAAAAAAGGGGTCTATTAACCAGTGCTGGCCTCTTGGTGTCTGGGGCTCCCTGGGACATCACCAAGGAGCCAGCCTTTCGGAACTGTGAGAAAGCGTCTAGGAAACACACTTAAGAGGTGGCCGACACAACAGCGGCTTGGGGTGTTTTCAGACCATCCACGTGGCACCCACCATCTATGGTTCTGGGGCTTGGCAAGTGTCCTGCAGGCATGCCCACTTTGTGCAGATCTATCTGAGGCTGGGAAAAAATGGTTTACCCCTCTGTTCTGGGGTCCTGAATGAAAACTGTGTGCTCCCCCACTCTCCTAGCCTAGGCTGGGTCCAGGCACTAGTGGGAGGGTGGTGTCCACGTCCCTGGTGTCACCTGGTGAGGGCATGGTCTGCGTGTGTTTCTGAAGGTAGGGTTGCCTTAGCAGCTCTCCTTGTCCTTACTACAGGAGCCCAAAACTCCCGTCCTTTTCCACTCCCCCTCGCCTTTCCCTTCCCCTGCTCTTTAAGGCCCACCCATCCCACAGGACAGTCCCATCAGGCCCAGCCACCACTGCTGTTTTTTGATGCTCTAGTATTTGCAGGCGGGGCGGTGCATAGAGAGACCATCATGGGAGGAGGATGGTAATATCCCTGTTTTTTTCTGCAGCCTCTCCCCTCCACCCTGGGTTCACAGGGTCCCTTCTTCACATTCTCTTAGATCAGCCCCCACTCTCTTTGAGCTCAGTCTGTCCCCTGTGACTCACCTGCAATGCTGACTGCTCATCTACAGCTGTCCCCTCAGCCCTGCTTCCCAGGCTGAGGATACAACCTCAGAATGTGTCCTCACAGTATTGCTACTAATTCTCCCCAGAGCTTTTCTGGGTCTGAACGTCTCCACCGCGGAGCAGGCTTGCTCCTGGATAGTCACAGCATACAACTCCTGGAGCTCATGAGAGCTGGCCAGTGGTGGTCCAGCTTGGAGGCAGGTCAGCCAAAAGTGCTCAGACAGGAAAAGGCCAAAGCCTAGGGCTATGCAGAGAGGCCAGGATCTGGGCTTCAGCCAGCTACTCCCTATTTTTCCTCAATAGCCCCAGGCCGTCCGTCCCTCTGTGTTGGTTCTGTGGCTCAGCTTCATTTCCTGACGTTTTGTGAGGCTCAGGCCTATGTGACCTTTGGGGCTTGCCAGCTCCCTCAACCTCCTCTCCTCATCCCCCTATGGTCACACAAACTCAGAAACTTCAACCAGCTTTGTGTGATTGATCAGCCTCAGGGGATGAGCTGACCAGAGTTGCTGGGTGAGTACACCTCTGTTTGGAGCTCGGCCACTGCTATCCCCTGGATCTTCCTAGAATCTAGGAAACGGAGGGAGACTAAGGCAGAGGACCCTGGGGATCTGGAAATCCTGTGCAGGTCCTGGGCCTGTTTTGGGCCCTGCTAAGAAACCCAGCCCCACTACTCCAGGGTGGACGCTGCCTTCTTGGTGTTCAGGGGGGATGGCTTCCTTGGCAACAAGCCTTCTGAGTCCTTCTTCCCTGCCTCTCTTTTATACCCTGTCACCTCCACATTCCCTGGGAGGTGACAAAGGACAGTGGTTGCCCAGCTGGTTTCCCTCACTCTGTGCCTTTTTGACACAGGGTTTCATGAAGCCCAGGCTTGGCTTGGCATTCTCTATGTCAACAAAGACAGCTTAAACTTCTGACCTTCTCTCCTCCACGTCCCAGGTATTAGGATTACAGGCATGGGCCACCACCTCTGCTTCCACCCTAAGATCTTAGCGGACCTGGTCCTTTAAGAGATGGCACCCACATTAGAGAAGAAGGGCGCACGATTCTGAAAATAAGGTTTGTTTTAAATTGAGCTGGGTATTTAACAGCTGTATTCCACACAAACCACCGAGGTACATTCCAGCACAAACAGCAACTCCAAACACTCTGGAACAAGCTAAGTGTGGGCCCCAGAGGATGGTGTCTGTGTCGGGGTGGGGGGTGGTGATGGGGGTGGTCAGGGACCACTGCCTCCTCCCAGATCCATCATTGAGAACATAGCTTAGCCGCACATCTGCCCAACCAATAGACTTTGCTATCTCTACTATGCATGGGAGAGGCAGGTGATGGCTTCCAGATGTCCTGGGAGCCTCCCACTCCCAGCCCGGCCCAGGCCAAGCTCCTCCTGCATACTCTAAGTGCCAAACGGTAATGTCTGGGTCTTGGGGTAGGATGGATTGGCCTGGGTGGGGTCCCCAGGGTCCTGTAAACACCTGCACTTGGGCGTGTGAGGACCAGCAGTAAAGGGCCTGACCTCAGGCTGTCCCCATCTGACTGAGAATAAGCCTGTTAACCCACTGCAGGAGAAAGGCACAGTACAAAGTGTGAGACAACGAGTGTGTGGGAAGATGAACTGTGAGGAGGAGGCTGGCAGGGCCTTGGTCAGCCATTCCCTGGACATCCCATTGTCCCTGGACAATGCAGCTATAACTCAGCCCTACCCTGGCCTGAACCTGTCTCCAGAGACCAGTTAGTAGGTCATTAGCCACTGAGATAAAGTGATGGAGGCCCTTCTAGTACAGACACACTCCAGCTCCTCCCTCTGATTCATCATCCTGCAGATAGATAGGAAAACTGTTGACGGGGTCAGTTAACTCAGGGACACGTGGTGATGATAGGAGGAGGGCCACTTCTCGGGAAAGGAGGGCAGGCTTTTACATTTAAAGCCCCGCCTGGCATGGAGCCAGCTGTGGGCTGAGGTGGGGGTAGAAGGTCCTCTTCCTTTTTTTTTTTTTTTTTGGTTTTTCGAGACAGGGTTTCTCTGTGTAGCTTTGGAGCCCATCCTGGAACTCGCTCTGGAGAGCAGGCTGGCCTCGAACTCACAGAGATCCACCTGCCTCTGCCTCCCAAGTACTGGAATAAAAGGTGCTCGCCACCACTGCCCGATGTGGGGCCTTGTTTTTAGTATTGTCACCAGGTGGTGCCTTTTCACACACACAAGCATCCTGAGGCAGGTGAGAAGAAGCTCGGCGCTCTGGGAGCTCCAATTACACACTTGGCTGCTCCACAGTGGGTCTTCTTGCCCTTGCCTGCAAGGGTACCTGAGGAGGTTCAGCCACTCAGCACCTGTGTGTAGCTAGTTTGGAATGTCTTCATACCACATCAATCTTTGACTCTCATACCCTTCCCCCAGGCCTTGAGTGGGAAACAACTGAGCCAGGGATGTTCCACCATGCTAGGCTCTACTTTGCCTGATGGAGTTTTAATCACAGAGACAAAGGGGACTGAGGAGGGGGCCAGTAAGGATGGGGCCATCTCATAACATATCCCAAATTCCTTTGGCTCAAAGAGTCCTTTACCCCCCCACCACCCATCCCAACTTCTCCTCCCCTCCAGTAGCTGTCAGGACCCCGTGGCAGCCTCACTTGGTTGGTTCTCCAGCCCATGACAAGGTTTCCAGGAGCACATTGAGGCTTCCCATGGTCAAGTCTGTGGCTGGCGATGTTGACCTTGAAAGTGGTCTTGGTCACAGTGTTCTCTGTGGGGCTTCTCTGAGGGCAGCATATCCAAGATGGAGGTAGCCTGCTTGTGCTGCTATTCCCGTCCACCTTTGACCAGGCCGAGAGGCAGTGCTTGGTGTGGAGATGAGTGGGCTCCATGTTACTGTGGATTCCCCATTTGTGGCTCCCAGACAGCCCCATTCTCCCTGTGACTCAATGTCCACATCAGGGCAGGGCAGGGCAGGGCAGCTTACCCCTCCAGGTTCAGTTAATTGGTTCCTGTGTGGGCCAGGAGCCCAGAGGACTTCACTGGAGACAGCAGACTCATCTGCTGTCAGAATCCAAAGTCACAACAAATTTAAGTGTCAAGATCTCAGTTGGCTTTATTTTCCCATGATAGAACGTAGCCATACTCGATTTCATCAAATTAAACTTGCAAGTGTGCCAGTGCCCTGAGTTTTTGGATTTAAGGACAGAGAAAGGCTGACAGAGCAGAAACAACCCAAAAATCAGAGTGCTTGTTTTTTAGTTACCGTTCCTGTAAAGGGGACAGGGATAGGAGCCTGGAGATATAACTGACTGGCTAACACCCAGTCACTCAGGTTAGATAACAGGTAGTTTTGGGTTGGTGAGGTTTGGCAATGAGTAACATGTGTGAGTACCTCCTTTGTGATTTTTATTCTGCTTTCCCAACGGCTTCTTAGATTTTGTACTTAACAATAGAAAGACAAATATGTCAACTAAAACATTAAACACATTAAAACATTTTCCTCAGCCTAAAAGTTTATTTTCTTCTGATTCAGGAGAAATAAAACTTTATCTGTGGACCTCGCCATGGGCCTGTTGTGCCTCTTGGGGAGTTGTCCTGTCTCCCTAAGGTGAGCCCCTGAACCCGAAGACCTCTCACCTTCTAGTGGAAGTTTCCAGAGCTGGTGTCAGTACTGGTGTCTGAAGGAGTCAAAGCTGCCTTCTGCCATGGCCATGGCCCATTTGAGAGGAGGCTCCCCCAAAACTCCTGCTTCTCAAGGGAAGACACTGAGGCTGGGGAGTTTGATACCTTCCTCAGACTGGACGTGAGAGACAGCCAGCTGGGTACAAGCATGGGTTCTGAACCCAAAGTCTAGGCCTTAAGAATTAGTGTTCGGGCTGGGCGTTGGTGGCACACGCCTTTAATCCCAGCACTCAGGAGGCAGAGACAGGCAGATCTCTATGAGTTCGAGGCCAGCCTGGTCTCCAGAGCGAGTGCCAGAATAGGCTCCAAAGCTACACAGAGAAACTCTGTCTTGAAAAACAAAAACAAAACAAAACAACAACAACAACAAAAGAATTAGTGTTCAGAATGTTTTATCTTTTCAAGATTTATTTTTACTTGTGTGTGTGTGTGTATGCTTGTGTGTGAGTATGTTGTGTGTTTGTGTGTATGTGTGTGTAGTTTTGTCTGTTTGTATGTGTGTGTGTTTGTGTGTGTGTGTGTGCTCTCATGTGCATATGAGCGAAAATGCTCACAGAAGCCAAAAGAAATTGTTGCCGTATCCCCTAGAGCTGCATGTGGTTGTGAGCCACCCAGTGTGGGTGCTGGGAGCTGAACTTGGGTTCTCTTCAAGAGCAGAGCTTGCCCTGAACTGCTGAGCCATCTCTAGCTCCGGTGTTTTGTTTATTTGCTTGTTTTTCAGCATGACATTACACTCTCACACTCTCATAGCCCTGCTGGCCCAGACCTCAAGGTGGCCTTGAATTCACAGTGACTTTCTTGCCTCAGCTTACTGAGTGTTGAATTATAGGTGCTCTAGAACATTCTATAGAAAAATCTGGGGCTGGAGAGATGGCTGAGTGGTTAGGAGCACTGACTGCTCTCCCAGCACCCATATGGCAGCTCACAACTGTCTGTGAATCTGGTTCCATGGGATAGGACACCATGGCAAAACATCAATGCACATAAAATAAATAAATAAATAAATAAATAAATAAATAAATAAAAGGCAAAAGCCAAGCAGCTTCCTTCCAATTCCCCGGCCCTTTTTCCTTCTTCTCTAGTTCCTTCTAGTCAGATTGTGTGTCAGACAATGAGCTGGAGGTGGGAGGAAGCCAGAGCATCCTCCTCAGTCTTCCTGGTCAGCCCTGAGGAGCAGTGATGCCCCAAGGCTCTGTTGCAGCAAGATGATTCCCTCTAGGAACCACACACTCTGCTGCCACACTGCCTCTGGCTTCTCAGGAAAAAGAAACTCCAGGACTCCTGACATCAGCTTTTACCTAGGACTGGAAAAGAAGTAGGAAGCGTGCCTGTAAAAATAGACGCTCCAGCTAGTCCCAGCAGCTCTGGAGGCTCTTCTTAGGAGCTGGCCTTCACGTTCCCATCAGCAGCTTCTCCAGCTCCTTCCCTCTTCTTCTGGGCCACAAGGACCTTCCAGACTGGGCATTGCGGTGATTCATGAGGATGGCAAGTCTGCCTGTCAGTCTGTCAGTCGGTCCCAGAATAAAGGGCTAAAATAGGCTCTGCAAAGCAGAGCTGGGTTCTGATGGCCTGACTGACCCTCCTGCTGTGCCTCCCAGGCCTTTCTGTCCCTGAGGCCTTTCCCTGTGGAAGCACAAGGAAGGAGCCCCAGCCCCAGCAGCTGAGGAGAAGCCAGGTCTAACCGACCTCCTAAGTAGAGTGGTTTGAGCACATTGATCCTGGGTGACAGCTTGGAGCCAGGGCTGTTGCAGACATGGAGCACTGCTCCAGCATCCTCCTGTCTGTCCTCTTCTGCCACAGGTGTCCTCCCCACTTACTTCTGTCCAACCCTCCACCATTGCTTTCCTGCTGGGGGAGTAAGGCAGTGTGGGTGGGGCTCATGGATACTGTGGCTACACCAGCACCTGTGATCTTTCCCCAGGCTGAAGCTACACTGCTTTCCTGGTCAATCAGGACTCCGGCTTTTCTTCCTCTGGCCTTAGCCTGCCTACCTGGAAAGGTATTGAGTTGAGTTCTATTCAGGTTGATCCCTTATTAAACAGAAAATGCCCCCTGAAAGTTCTGTTTTCCTGGTTACTCAGTGGGAAACCCAGCTCCTGCCCTACCTTCCTGGGAGAAAAGGGAGTCAGGATGTGCAAACCGTGGAGGGCCGCACTCTGCAGGAGGGAAGGCTCCCTAGGAGCCAGCAGCAAATGCCACTCTTGACAGCCTGCTGCACCCCCCCCCCCATCCATGCTCAACTTCTGCTGGCAGGTACTCATGGAGTCCTTCCTCTCCCAGCCCCACCCAGATGAGGCTAAAGGTGAGCCAGGCTCAGGGATGACCCAGGAGCAGAAGGAAGTCGTCACCCTTGCTGGGAGCAGGAAGTGGTTATCAGATCCAGAGAGTGTGGCATCACAGGGGTGACCTCACCAGCAGGGATAGGATGCCTCTGCAAGCTTCCCAGCAGCCAGCCCTGTGCTCCCCTCTGTCTCTCTGTCCCTCTGTCCTCTGTGTTGTGCCCCACCCTGAGCACGTGGCTGAGAAGAGCTGGGGAAGGACCCTGCCTACTCTAATGGGCATCACAGTGTGGGGTTCAGAGCTGGCAGGCAGGGCCTGGGTGGCTAGGGGGTGGGGCCATGCTTGGGACCGCCCTGGGGAAAGGTTTCCTTGAGTTCTTGGTGAGGTCTCCATTGGGGCTTTTCGGGGCTCTGGGCCAGTTAAAACCGCCCTTCCTGCTGTGTGTGTGGTGGCTCATGCTTTAGTCCCAGCAGAGGCAGAGGCAGAGGCAGAGGCAGAGGCAGAGGCAGAGGCAGAGGCAGAGGCAGAGGCAGAGGCAGAGGCAGAGGCAGAGGCAGAGGCAGAGGCAGAGGCAGAGGCAGAGGCAGGCAGATCTCTGTGAGTTCAAGGACAGCCTGGTCTACAGAGCGAATTCCAGGACAGCCAGAGCTGCTACACAGAGAAACCCTGTCTTGAAAAACAAAAATCAAAACAAAACAAAAATCCCTGCCCTTCCCGGCGGAGGCAGTTTCACACAACCTCATTGTGGATGGATCAGGCTATTTACAGGGCTGTAGGAAGAGGTTGAGTCACCTGGCAGCCTCCCCGGAGGCCCATGAGGCTTGGTCACCAAGGTCACCACACTTGTCAGGCTGGTGGCCTGGAGCATCTGGACACTGACCTGACTGGGAGTTCAACTCTGCCCCGGTGCGATATCATCTGCAGCCCGCTGGGCTTGGGGACTGTCACTTTATTGGTTTTGAAGTATCCTGTTGTTATTTTCTGGCTGTAGAGGTGATGTGGGCTCATGATAAAGTTCTTTAAGCATGAGTGTGCATGGGTGATGGTGTCAGTACCGCCTCATGATGGGATGACTTGCTTCATCAAAATTCACCAGAACCACAACTCATCTAACACCCTGGCAGAGAGAGATGCCATGAACTCCAGTCCTTGCCCAACTAAAGTCCCTCCACAGCACCGTATTCCTGGGGGCCTCAGTGAGAGCTGTGGACCCAGCTGGCCTGTTCCCTCCCCCAGGCTTCTGTGACCACCCGTGTGCGGCCTATCTTGTTTGCCCAGATGCTTCCTGTGTAAGATCGGGGTGGGGGGGTGGGGTGGGGGTGGGAGCTAGGGCTGGGCGCACTTCCGGATCTCCGGTGCCTTGGGTTGCTCTGGAGACACAATGAATCCCAAAGCTGAACACTGGGATGAAGGCCCCAGATGGCTTACACATGGGCCTTGAGGGAGAGACTGAGGGGACACTCGGTCCCTTCCTGCCATCCCGTGATAGGTGTCCTCACGCACAGTGAGGCTGTAGGAGGCTGCCCCTGCCTGGAAGGAAGGGCAAAGTCTGCTTCCTGTGCTGTCCTTGGTGTACCCCACCATGGAAGCAGGGTCAGGCCTCAGGGCAGCCCTCATACCAAGCTCCCCTAAGTGGCACTTCTGAGTCTCCTCCCAAGCCAGATGGCCTCAGCCTCTTTCCCTCCTCTCTGAACACAGAGGCAGGCGCTTGCAGGGATGGACCAGGGTACACCAGTGACATGTCTAAGAACTTCATGGAAAGGACTGACTCTAGGTGCCCAGGGACTCTGCCAGGCTCTCGCCAGGTCCTCCTCCCCATGTCCCCTGGAACTTGTTTGTTCAACTCAGGTTCCGGTCTGGGAGCCTGGCTTCCCAAGGACCTTGAGGCCAGAGCCACTTCCATTGTATGTGTAGTTGGGTAGGGGAAAAAAAAAAATTAATGAAAGGAAAAGAAAGTCAAAGTGGTCACAAGCCTTCCACATTCACAAAAGCTTACAGTTCATAATGGAATCTTTTTTTGGCCCAGAGCCCCGAAAAGCCCCAATGGAGACATCACCAAGAACTCAGGGAAACCTTTCCCCAGGGCGGTCCCAAGCATGGCCCCACCCCCTAGCCACCCAGGCCCTGCCTGCCAGCTCTGAACCCCACACTGTGATGCCCATTAGAGTAGGCAGGGTCCTTCCCCAGCTCTTCTCAGCCACGTGCTCAGGGTGGGGCACAACACAGAGGACAGAGGGATAGAGAGACAGAGGGGAGCACAGGGCTGGCTGCTGGGAAGCTTGAGGAGGCATCCTATCCCTGCTGGTGAGGTCACCCCTGTGATGCCACACTCTCTGGATCTGATAACCACTTCCTGCTCCCAGCAAGGGTGACGACTTCCTTCTGCTCCTGGGTCATCCCTGAGCCTGGCTCACCTTTAGCCTCATCTGGGTGGGGCTGGGAGAGGAAGGACTCCATGAGTACCTGCCAGCAGAAGTTGAGCATGGATCGGGGGGGGGGGGGCTGCAGCAGGCTGTCAAGAGTGGCATTTGCTGCTGGCTCCTAGGGCCTTCCCTCCTGCAGAGTGCAGCCCTCCACGGTTTGCACATCCCGGGTTCTCTTTCTCTCTTCTGGAATGGTCAGGGCAGCAGGGCAGCGGGGCAGCAGGGCAGCAGTCCCTGATTTTAAGTTGAACTTCCAACTCCTGCTCCTCACCTATCTCAGACCGTCGTGTCCTGAGGGACTTAGGTCACCTAAGTTCATTGTCATATGGTACTACACTGCCTTGCTGACTGACTGGTCTGCAGGGGAGGACAGAGTTTTAAAAGTACAGTTCACCCTTGACTGAACCCCAGTATAGTGTTCTGTCATTCATCTTTCTGCCACACAGGCCAGGCTGGAAGGCCATGTCTGGAAGGGGGAGGCAACCACAGGACTTTTAGCCTGACTCAGGAGCCGGGACCACCTGCTGCGATGCTGTTGTCTGGGGTCCAGAACTTTCTTTTCCTGGCTAGGTCTCTGGCAGGCCCTGGCCTAGGAACTGGCGTTCTACTGCCCTCTTGGGGACATCTCTGCTCTTGGGCGCCACCTGCCTCCTACTTTGATTCCCTCTGGCCTGCCAGGCAGCCTCTTCAACCTATGCCCTGTGGTGGGGCCATTGCAAGCCTTGGACTGGCTCCAGGCACCCTACTCCCACCCACCACCTTGGCACCATCCCTCACCTGTGACCATCCTGGTGCCCATTTTCAGCAGGCTCTCCTCAGCATCCTCCTGTGCTTCTTCAGCTCAGAGATCACTGGGCAGCACGTGAGGTTTCCTGGGAATGTGGCCTTGGAATTTGTTTTTCCTGGTACTCTTCTGGGACTGACATGCCATAGGCTAACCTACAGTCACACATATTCCTAGTCACAGTGGGATCTTTAGGACTAAGGTGGCAAGTCTGAGTAGGCCACCAGAGGCCTTGGGTGAGTGAGGAGCCCATGGGTTGTGGGGTCTGGCCTGGAGTAGCCTTCTGGGAGTGACTGCTGGTTCTGCCCACAGGAAAGGGGTAGATGGTGGATACACTTGGCCGGAGAGTTTGGGCCTGGAGGAAAGGTTGGGAAAAGCCTGGCTACCCATGGGGGAGGTCTACCTGCAGGACTCGCATAGGCACTGTAAACAGCACAGCAGGCAGGAAGGGTCAGGTAAGTGCTGAGGCCATGAGTGTGTGGCAGGCATCTGGAAAGACACTTGGAGTTCTCTGCTTTCTGTTACCTCTTTGCTTCTGGAGATCAGTTTGCTTGACCCCTTTTGGGTTTGTTGTGGATTTTCCCATCTTGTTCCCTTTGATCTGATATATCTTCCCTTTTGAGGGAAACACCCAAGTGTTTGGCATGGAAAACATGATAGCTGGTTTGGGGTCTTCCCAATGTAGAAGAAATACCTGCTGGAGCTAATCCCTGGTGTCTGGCTCTTCCAGAAACTCCCACGGGGCCAGGATCCCTCCAGACCCAGCTGGGGAGGAACCCTCCCTAAGGGAGGCTGGCCCAGGGTCAGCATGCCAGCAGTGCTGGGCCTGCTTCTTAAATGGGTGACTGACTTTGACTGGAGGCTCAGAGATGAGAGGAGCCAGGGTGGCAGTAAGGTGGCTTTTATCAGACTCTAAGGGTAGCATTTTCTCTGCAAACTTACAAGAGTGTGCTATTTTACATTTTCTTTCGCTAAAATCACACAGGAAGCTGGACCTGATGGTTGCATACCCATAATGCCAGCACTGGGGAGGTTGAGGCAGGACAGCCATGAGGCTAAAGATAGCCCAGGGTACATAGGAAATCCCCAGGCTACACATAGCAAGATCCTATCTGAAAATGGCAACAAGAAAAAGTAAATGGAATGAAGGAATAAAATCGCACAGTAATTCTTGAGTACAGTTTTGTAAAAATTGCAGTATTGCCCATAAATTTAAAGTTCATTTTTGCTTAAGTCCCATCTGATCTCATAGTGTATCATGGCATACTTCACTGTTTTATTTGGGGGGGAGGTTCATTTTATATTACTTACATATTTGCATGGTTTTTATTGTTGTTGTTGTTGGTGGTGGTGTTTGTTTGAGACAGGTTCTCAAGTATAGTCCTGGCTAGCTTGGAACTCACTCTGTAGACCAGGCGAGGCTTGAACTCAGAGATCCACCTGCCTCTGCCTCCCAAGTGCTGCAATTAAAGGTGTGCACCACCACCACCCAGATTAATATATTTAAGTTTTAAATCAAGTGGTATCAGTGTACATGTGATCCCCTCTACAGATCCTTCTTGGAGCTCTTGTATTAATATATGGGACTGACTTAGAACCCGCCCCTTGCTGCAAAGGGCCTCATCTACAGCTGTGTCCTCTGCAGCAATGACCCCAATTTATCCATGAGAAGGTTGAGGCTCTGAGAGGATGAGTGACTGGCTCAGGGTCTGGGAGAAGCCTAGGAGGAGCAGGCTTGACTGGCCAGCAAGAAGTGGCGGTCAGGGCCACAGGCCCCACGGCGGCTAGGGAAGCTGGGGAATGCTGTGATCCCAGCTGTTGTTGGGTTTGGGGGTTGAGAGTTGATGACTATGCACTCTGAGACCTGAAGGGGTTATTGAGGTATACTATCCAGCCATATGTTCTCCTTCTCCTCCCTCCAGGCTCCTCTGCTGGCCTGGGCTAGATTTGCCAAGCTGGGCAATTACCCAACTGGCCCTGCCCTGCAGAATATTGACTCTAACCCATTTCCATACCAGCTACACCCAAGTGCTGCCACCCCTACTCCTACGGGGGAAATGCCAATCCTCATACCTCACAAGCTTGGAGTAGCCTCTCTACTGGGTGTCTGTCCTCTAGGACACAGGTCAGAGCCAGCCATATGCTGTTACAGAAAGGCCAAGCTTGCTGGGTGAGGGTGTGGCATGCAAGGTTTCCCATCTTGGTCAAAGGGGCCAAGGTGCTAATTAGGGAAGGCATCCCTCAGAAGAGCAGGGGGAGTAGTGCCGGGTGGTGATCACCTGCTTCCCTATTCAAGGCTGGCTTACCATTTGCCAGCCTGAAGAGACTAAAAGCTTTAAACTCAGGGGCCAGATCATGGGTCTTGCTTCAGTCTCTGAAATGGGCCTCCCTCAGCTGACTTGCCTCCATTTCTGGTGTCTGGCTGACCAGGCTAAAGCCATCCCCAGGATGTTCTTGGCCTGGTTCCCCAGGGCTGGCCCCATGTGACTACCTTGTTTCACTGTCCTTGGAGGACACTAGCTACACAAAGCCACAGGTGTTCAGCCGGTAAGGGGCACTGATGCCAGCAGGCCCAGCCTCCCCTCTCCTTCTGACATTCACACACTGTTGGATCCCCCAGAGGAGGTGTCCCCTCCCTCAGAGCTCTGGAGTTGGTCTGAGGGTTCCTATGACCCCGATCTGCTGCTCAGCTGACCATGGAGCTGGCCAGGCTAGCTGTATTACCACAAAGCTTTTTTTTCTTCACTATTTAAGACATTTTGTTAAAGCAAGAATTTTATAATCCAAATTACATTTCCTCACTCAGATGCCAATTCTATTACTTGAAACAGAACTGACACCCAAAGCCATTTCACGGCAAAGAATTACAAGACTAAATAGAAAAAAATGCTTTCATTTTGTACTTTGCTAAAAATTCTTCTTCCCAGGATCTGTTTAAAACGGTAATGGCATCTTGTTTCACCAGTGGACTTACAAGATGCCACTGCAGAAAACATTAATTTGCTGCTATATTTCACTAGCTGTCTGCATGATTTTGTTTTCTTTATTATTTGTGTGTGCATGCACACACATGCACAAACATGAACACGCCGGTGCACTAGAGTGGAGCTCAGAGGACAACTTTTGGGGAGTGGTTCTCCCCTTCCACCGTGTGAACCTCACTTGGGTTGTCAGGCTCGGCTGCAGGAACCCTTAGCGGCTGGGACCGCTCACCGGTATTCATTAAGTCAAGCAATTTAGCCTTGCTCACTAGATCTGGCTTTGCTCAGTACATAAATAAGGTTCAAGGTTTTTTATTTTCCTTTCTTATTTTGTATTTTTCACAATACTAACCTTTTTAAATGTTCAGACATTTTTCTTTGGTGACGTGTGAGCGTAATGGCTCATGATCTGTTTTAAACAGTTGGAGTTCTGTGCTCTGTTCGCTGCTATCTGGGCAGCTGTTCAGCTTGGTGGGCTTGCAGCACAGCTACAGTTCCATCAGTCTTAAAGCAAAGAGCCTGGAGGGTGAACCATAAGAAGGGGGTCTGAGTTACCAGCCTCCAACATGGCTGTGGTTTTGCCAGCAAGAGCAGAGTATGTGGCTTGAAAAAGAGGTAACAGCTGTCCACCCAATGTTTTTGCTTTTGCTTTTGCCACCTGGGCCTGCATCTCTGCCTGCACAGTCACGGGGAGATGGTGGGTCTTCCTTGCCGCCTGGGCCTGCATCCCTCTCTGCACAGACACGGGGAGATGGTGGGTCTTTCTTGATGCCTGGGCCTGCATCCCTCTCTGCACAGTCACAGGGAGATGGTGGGTCTTTCTTGATGCCTGGGCCTGCATCCCTCTCTGCACAGTCACGGGGAGATGGTGGGTCTTCCTTGCCGCCTGGGCCTGCATCCCTCTCTGCAGACACGGGGAGATGGTGGGTCTTTCTTGCCGCCTGGGCCTGCATCCCTGCCTGCCTAGCCTCAGCCCTATCAAATCTTACCAGCGGTCTTCTCAGCCTCTGCAGTGGCCTTTGAGGGTGTGTTTGAAATACTGTGCTTAGGGGGAAAGTCAGGCACTGCTGAGTTTCCATATGGAGCTTTTCCTGAGAAGCAGCAGAGCCTATGAAGAGCCTTCTTCGTGTAGCAATCAATTATCAACTGATGGCCCATCTTCTCTTTTGTCTCCTTCATGTCTCCTCCCCTCTGCCCTGTTACTTTGAAGCCACCTGAGGGGCTTTCTGTTGACAATATGTACCAGATTCACTCCAGGAACTGAACTCTAGGCTAGGGCCCAGAATAGGTGTGCTTGAACAGAGTTCTCTCAGAGACTTGGAGGAGCAGCCACGGTCCAGCTCTGGGACGTGCAGAGAACCGGGGGTGGGGGTGGGGGTGGGGTGGGCTTACCTGGGTCCATTTAAGGGTCACCAGTATCTTTCCTTCAGATTCCTTCCAGATAAACAGACAACTGCTGCCAAATGGGGACAAATCCCCCTGGTGTGACCCCCACCTCCACTGTGTTACCCCCTGCTCGCCCAATGGATCTTGGCAGGGAGAGAGAAACACCTCCCTGTCTCCTTGACCATGTGCCAGCCAGATCAGCCCCCCACTCCAGTGAGAGAAAAGGCCTGTGGAATGAGCCCATCTGTAAGACCACGAGGCTAAGCATTCCTTAGGACTCAGCCGGCTGGATCCTGTCAGGCAAGAGCCTGGTGCTGGTGCAGTCAATGGACAAAGGATGCTTTGTTCACCCACTAGAACAAACACTTCCCCTGGATATTTACTCCCAGGCTCAAATGTAATATGGGGTGTAAGTTACTCTTTAACAGGCAATTGGATACTGGCTGTTGAGTTTTGAACTAATTTCCTGGAGGAAGGTATGGCCATGTCTGCCCATGTGATGACCAGCCATCCTGTCAGTGACTGAGGAGCAGCTAGGGCCTGAGACCAGGACCCTGAGACTCAGACACAGTGACCACTGCAGTCAGTCTTCCCCAAGAGGCAGGGGAGGTGGCATGAAATACATTTCCAGCAAAGGCTATGTTTATTCTGCCCAGGCAAGGAACCTGTCTGTCCATCCACCATGAACCCACGTTGGCTACTTTGGGAGAAACCAGTCAACATGGGATAGGCTGTCCAGAGCCATGACGCCCAGTCCCAAAGTCTCCTCCCACCTTAGCTATTGCCACCCAAACCTGGAATTCTAGATCAGGGAAAATGGCTGACATAACATGCCCTGTCAGTCTTTAGAGATTAAATAAAACTGCATGGGGGCGAGGGGTGGCAATTAACTGGCAGAGTTTGTCCAGCATGTGGCAGGCCATGGGTTCCTCCAACACCACAAAAAATAAATGAATAACCTTTAACAATCTAGATGAGGATGTTGGACAGAGATGGTGAAGGGATCCATTGGGAGGAAAGGAAGCCATCTCTCTCCCTGCCTCCTGCTCTGACTGGGCCACAGGAGACCACTTCTCCAGGACAGTTTGTCCATGGCTCGCTAGAGACCACTCATAGCTTGGTACAAGAAGATGAGCAAGGTTATTTACTCGACCCTGTGCAGGTTATTTGGACCAGAAAGAGAGGAGGGAATCACTTTCTAGGAAGGACAATGTGGGCAAACGTCATGCTGGTGTCATGGAGGCCCCGGCATAATGCCAGCCTCTGTAGGTGTGCACAGGAGGGCAGCAGAAGACAGACACTGTAAGAGATGAGCAAGGGAGCAAATCAGAAGCCCTCAGAGCATCAGGGAGGAATCCTTTCCTTGCCCTGTGGGGTGGTCTGAATGACAATGACTCCCTAGCTCATATATTTGAATGTTTGTTTTTCAGAAGGGTTGGGAGGAGTGACCTTGCTGGAGGAGGTGTGCCACAGGGGTGGGTGGTGGGTGGGGAGCTCTGAGGTTTCAAAAGCCCATGCCAGGTCCTGTTTGCATCTCTCTTCCTCCATCTGTCAGATAAGATGAGCTCTTAGGAACTGCTCCAGTGCCATGCTTGCCTGCCTGCCACCATGTTTCTCATCATGATGGCCATGGACTCGCCCTCTGAAACTGCAAGCCAGTCCCCACTTAAAGGCTTTCTTCTGAAGGTTATCTTGGTCATCGTGTCTCTTTACAGCACTAGAACAGTAACCGAGACAACCTGTTGCATTTCTGGGGCCAGCCACAGATCCAGTAAACGCTTGCAGGACACTGTGTCCTGTCAGTAGATCCGGCCTTCTTGAGCTCTTGAGTGAGACCATCTCAGGATGGTATCTGTGGGTCCTGGGCCTCATTCTCTTTCATACCCCACCTGGGGAAGTGCAGGCGGCCAGGAGTGGGCTCAGAGGCTGTTACGTGTGCTCGATGTAGCCAGTTCATTTCCAGCTCTGGTAGATACAGCTTGACTTGTATCGGCTCAAGAGCCGGACTGTGTGGGATCTAACAGTTGAACTGGGTGGGCAAGAAGGGGAGAGGTGGTCAGACTCTGGGGTCTGAAGAGAGTGGCAACCTGACTGTAATGGCCATTCTTGATTGTCAACTTGACTACAAGAAGCTGGGTACACCCGTGAAAGATTTTTTTCTTAACTGATCCACTTTCAACCTAGATCTTTGAGATGGGAAGATCCCCACCTTTAGTCTGGGCCACACCTTCTGTTGGCAGCCTATGTAAAGGACATGGAAGAAGGAAGCTTGCTCTTGGCCTGCTTGCTCTCACTTTCACTGGCAAGTCCCCTCCTTCATGTCATTACAGACTGCTTCTTCAGGATTCCTGTGTATCCTGAAGACCAGCTGAGACAGCCAGCCTCAAACCTCATAGACTGAACAGCTATTGGATTCTGAGACCTTACACTGGTAGACAGACATTGTTAACTTATCTGGACCAGACCACAGCCTGTGAGCCATATATATATTATGTATATTATATATTCATTCCATCAGTTCTGTTCCTCTAGAGAACCCTAATAAACTGTCTGAGGGGCAAGGTCAGCACTGAGACAGCTATGGGGTGGGGATGCAGGAAGGGAATTCTGGCCGTCAGTGACACTAAGCATCTTTATTTTATGTGCATGCATTCATGTGTGGTTGAGGGAAGAGGGGGAAGGAAGTGAGGGAGAGAGAGAGATAGAGACAGACAGAGAGAGAGGGGGGAGGGGGAGGGAGACAGAGGGAGAGAGAAGAGAGAGAGAGGGAGGGAGGGAGGGAGAGGGAGGGAGAGAGATCCCTACTGAGGGATTGGTGCCAAGACCCTTTGTAGATATCAAAATCCCCAGATATTCAGAGCCCCCTATAAAAGATGTAGTTAGGAGCTGGGTTTAGGGTTCAGTGGCTACACATGGTGGTTCACAAACATTTGGAGCTCTGGTTTCAGGGGATCCAACACGGTCTTCTGGCCTATGTGGGTGCCAGACACACACTCGGTACACAGATATACATGCAGGGAAAATACACACACACACTTAAAAATTTTAAAAAATCTTTAAAAAAGAAAGGTGTAGTGTTTGCACAGCTCACACCCCTCCCCTGGCCTTTAAATTATCTCTAGTTGACTTATGACCTGATGCAAAGGCAGTGAGTGCTATGTAAATAAAGTCTGTACTGCATTGTCTAGGTTGTAAGAGCAAGGATAAGTGTGTGTGTATGTTCACAAGTTTCCAAATACTTTACATTTGCTGTTGACACAATCTGTGGACATTGGGAGCTGACTGCATTTTAGAACTGAATATTGGGGTTTGGAAGATCACGTGTGCCCTAAGAAGCACTGCGCCACGGAGGAAGACAGATCCTCCGATGATAAATGGCTTTTGTTGTTGTTGTTTTTTGAGACAGGGTTTCTCTGTGTACCTTTGCAGCCTGTCCTGGAACTCACAGAGACCCGCCTGCCTCTGCCTCCTGAGTGCTGGGATTAAAGGCATGCGCCACCAATGCCCGGCTGTCTGATGATAAATGCAATGCTTGAGAATCACGGTCAAGCGGAGCGCAGTCTGCTGGCCTAATGCACCTCCAAGCAGGAAGGGGAGACAGGATAGGACCACCGAGGGGTCACCCTCCCAAGCCTCCGTGTTGCACTGGGATACTAGCCGCTGTCACGCAGCTTTTGTCAGGGCAGGAACACAGCAAGTAAGTGGAGGCGCATGGTGGGGAAGATGGATGGATGTCCATCGGGTGACAGCCCTGATTTTGTTCCACTCAGGGTGTCTGGAGGCTGGGGCCATCGAGGGACACTCTGTACAAGCTGTTCCACTCAGGGTGTCTGGAGGCTGGGGCCAGCGAGGGACACTCTGTACAAGCTGTTCCGCTCAGGGTGTCTGGAGGCTGGGGCCAGCGAGGGACACTCTGTACAAGCATGGACACTGTATCTGAGCCAGATCTGCAGGTGGTGACAGCCTGGCTTCGGGCCTTCTTTACAGGCGTGCCCTAGGAGCCCACTGGCTCCTGTATGCATCTCAGTCTTCCCAGGGGCTCCGTAGAGCACGGAGCACTTGGCCATCTTAGGCTTGATGCAGTAGGTCTGTCCTTCTGCCCCAGGACCCCACTTGGAGCACTGGGGAATTGCTACTGGGTGCTGCAGGCCAGCACTGATTGGATTGGATCTGAACAATCCCTAAAGGCAACGTGAAAGAAATAACCCTCTCTCCTCTCCTATCCCGTGGCTGGAGAGGCAGGCACTATGTGGAGTCGGGAGAAGCCTGAAGAGCCCGTGAGCTGGTACAAGCTGAGCAGTGGTCCCGGGGAGCCCTTCTGGGTGATGGAAGACAGGCCATCCACACAGGTTGTGAGGCAGTGGTGCCTCTTCAGATTCGGGAGATTCACAGACACTCTGGCTGCCTGGGTAGATACATGAAGATCACCGGTGCCAGTTTCAGTACAAGGCCAGAGTGGGGGACAAAATCACAAGCTCTCAACTCTGTCCTTTTTCAAGAGAAAAAGCCTGCATTTCTATAGCAGAGTGACTTCATTGTGGCCTAAGAACCCGAGCCTGTCAGGACAGGTAGTCTCTGTGAGGCTCCTCACTGTCCTCACAGCAGTCCCTTTGTGGGGCAGGAGAGATGGTGGCCTCCTGCCAGTCTCCTGGATACTTGAGGACACCAGTAGTCCATCATGACGTTCCCAAGCCTTGGTTTGGGGATATCAGGTCACCTGAAGACGGGTGGGTGGGAAGGGGACTAACGGGACTTTGTACATGAGTGTCCTCCACTCCTGTTTCCGCCTTCTTCATTCAGAGGCATCCAGAGCTCTAGGGTGGGGCCATCAGGTGACTCTCAGATGCAAGTCATATTCAGGGGCTTGGTAGGACAAGTGAAGAGCAGCATCATTTTAAATGCTAGAAAATGTACTGAATGAATGAATGAATGAATGAACGAACGAACGAACAAACAAACAAACAAAACAAACAAACAAATAAATAAATAAATAAGGGTCTGCATTGCTCAAGCTGGCCTTAGACCTGCTATGGCTCTCTTCGGTAAGTCTTTGAAGCAACTGGTTGGGGCTACAGGTGCATCTCACACTTGACTGTGATCCTACTTAACTGCCATTCCTGTTCAGTTAAACTCATCAGAAAACCAGAGCGCAGGGCCTGAAGAAACAGCTCAGAAGTGTGTGCTTCCTGCTTTTCTAGAGGGTTCAGTACCCACACTGTGTGGCTCACAGCTGCTACTTCCATGCCCTCTTCTGCCCTCTGAGGGCACCTGAACACACATGGCACATACTCAAATAAATGCACACACACACACACATTAAAAAAAACAAGTATTTTTTAAAATGCCAATTGTACCCCTATAATCCTAGAACTTGGGAAGCTGGGGCAGGAGGATAATGAGTTTGAGGCCAGGATGGGTTACATAGTGAGACCCTGCCTCAAAAAAAAAAAAAAAAAAAAAAAACCCAAAACAACTTAAAGTAATGACAAAAACCAAACCAAACCAAAGACCAACACCCAAATCAACCAAATAAAACCCCTCAGAATTCTACTCTAAATGCCTGGTTTGATGTTAGACCAGACATAAGAAAGATAGCTAATGTCATGGCTAACATCTGCAACCCCAGCACTCAGGAAGCTGAGGCAGGACTGCCATTAAATCTGAAGTCAGCCCAGGATACACAGTAAATGCCAGAGCATCCTGGTTTACAGTGAAACCACCCCAAACAGCAAAGCCATGATCTTCCTTTCACTGTTTCCCAGTGTCAGTACAGTCCCAACAGTAGTTGTCACCTATGCTCTCAACCCACAAGGCCACTAGGGTGACCAGTTTGGCCACATTCTGGCTCCACCTATAGGCCACTTTTGGTACAAGACTTGCTGTTTCCAAAACCCTGATGGATTCAGAATGTATTCTTTCCTTTTACAGACAGAAAATGGGGTCTGGATAGGCATATTAAGGCTTTTCTTTTTTCTTTTTGTTAATGTTATTTGTTCTTAAAAAACACGCTCTCAGGCTGGAGAGATGGCTCAGAGGTTAAGAGAACTGGCTGCTCTTCTAGAGGTCCTGAGTTCAATTCCCAGCAACCACATGGTGGGCTCACAAACACCTATAATGAGATCTGGTGTTGTCTTCTGACCGGTAGGCATACATGTAGGCAGACCACTGTATATCTGTATACATGATAAATAAAACTTTGAAAAATTACCTATTTAAAAAAAAAAAATGCTCTCGCCGGGCGTTGGTGGCACACGCCTTTAATCCCAGCACTCAGGAGGCAGAGGCATGTGGATCTCTGTGAGTTCAAGGACAGCCTGGTCTCCAGAGAGTGCTAGGACAGCCCCCAAAGCTACACACAGAAAACATCTTGAAAAAACCCAAACCCAAACATGCCCTCTCAAGAGTTTAGAGAGTTTATAAACAAGGCTAGCTTCTAACGTGTAGTCTGCCTCTGCAGCAGGAGTGCTGAGATGAGAGGTATGTGTTGCTGCAGCTCCTTTCCACCTATTTTTTAAATACTTTTTCATTCATTTATTTATTTTTTATTTTTTCAAGACAGGTTTTCTCTGTGTAGCTTTGGAGCCTATTCTGGCATCTGTAGTCCACGCTGGCCTTGAACTCAGAGAACTGCCGGCCTCTGCCTCCTGAGTGCTGGAATTAAAGGCGTGCTTCACCAACGATGGCTTAAATACTTTTTTTTTGAGACAAAATAAATAAATAAATAAATCCTGTTTTTGGGCCCTGAACTCCAGAACTTGTGATCCTTCCTGCTAGGTTGAGACTAGTGGTGTGTGACGCCATGCTTATTTTATGCTATCATTTCAGCATTTCACAATTCAATGTTTTGTTTTCCCCTTACCTTCTTATTGACCCTTGTGAAAAATGTAAGTTAGCCTTAAAATAATTAATGTCTTCTTTCCCAAAATATGAAAACAAGATCAGAGAAGTCAGATAAGCAGAGGCAAAACAATTTAACAAATAACTACAAGGCATTGGAACTGGAGTTCACATCTAGTCACTATTAACCAATCTTTATGGCAATACATTGCTTCTCATTCTTCAGGTTTCCTAAGGAAGGCGGCTCAGAGGTTCTGATGGAACCTGCTGCACTACAAACCACTTATGGGAGAAGCAGAGAGTAGTCACAGGCGTGGTGCTGCTCAGATACATTTATTAATGCCACATGGTAAATGGTACTCAGTAAGTGTACAGCGATGTTCCATGTTCTTATCTAACACAGCTTGCTTAAGTTTAGCCAACAGGATTCCTCTTGAATGGACTCAGGGAGCAGTTGGTTAATGATGGCCATGGGCAGGTGCAGAACTGGAGCCTTCCAAACAGAACAACAAAATGATTCAGTTTAGGAGCTGGAGAAGAATATAGTTTACTGTTTAGAGTAACAAGCCTGAAAATTCATTTTCAATGCTACGAAAGAGAACGGGAGCTGGGCACGGTTTACACACCTTTAATCCCAACACTTGAGAGGCAGAGGCAAGAGGATCTCCAAGTTCAAGGCTCACCATGGTTTATATAGTGAGCTCCAGGTCAGCTAAACTGACACAGTGAGACCTTGCCTCACAAACAAAATAAATTTCTGCCCCAATCCAACCAATAACCAACCAAACAAAAAACCCCACCCAGAATGGGGGTGTGGGAGCCACTTCTATGTGAAACAGTCAGCACAGTTCCATGTCTGTGCAACTGAGGCTGCTGCAGCCAGTCACTACAAGAGCAGAGAAAGGGCTCCTTGCAAAAGCTCAGGAAGCCAGTTCTGGTTTGTGTAAGTCTCAAACGACCAGTTTCAGTGCCACCAGAGAAAGAGTAAAGAGACACTCAGTGCTAGGGCACAAATTTGGCAGGCACTTTCCTCCAAAATTACACCAAAACAGGAATTTCAGTAGCATGCTGACCTAGCTAGCCTGTGCCCTACTGGTGGGTTCAGCTACCCGATTTCTCTGTCACTGCTGGAAGTATCACTTGGCCCAAAGGGGTACACACTGTTTTGCGTCTTAACTGCAAACGTCATGGTCTTTAGTGTTTCTACTATATCTTGATGGCCTTATTCAATCCCCAACCATTCCAAGAAGCAGAAATCTTACCTTTCAAAGCTTTACTTCTTTTATCTAAAACAGAAGGGAAAATCAGTTACAGAAGTGCTCAGTCAATCAACACGTGACTGCAGGCTTCACAGACTGGGTGAAGCATTATAGCATGCTTTCAGATAACTTATGGCTGTGTGTCATAGCCATTTCTTTCCCCCAAATTAGCACACAAAGTAGGAGGTCTCATCATAACATGTAACACACTTGTATCACGTTCTGCTCACGCCTTCTTCCTCACTGCCCTCACTTGCTTTTCCTTCTGGCCTGTCTCTTCCTGCCTGCAACAGCCTCTTCACTTTCACAGCATCTGAGAGACAACGTGGAATACGTGTCTTTCTGCATCTGGCAGATCTCAATCTTTACTTTAGCAGGACAATCTTTACTTCCATTAATTTTCCTGTAAGTAACATTTTTTCTTTCTTTCTTTTATGGCTGAATAAAATCTCACTGTGCACATCTATTACAGTTTTCCTCAGTCTACGTTCTCTGACAACGGTTATTTCAGCCACTTTATTCCAGATTTTTCTTATCCATTCTTTTGTTAATGGATATCTAAGACCATAGATCTGGGCCAGCCAGATGGCTCAGCCCGTAAAGGCACTTGCTGCACAAGCCTGATGACCTGAGTTCAATCCCTGGGACCCACATATAGCTGAAGGAGAGAACCAACTGCTCCTCTGCTCACGTGCTGTGTGGCACAGGCATCGACACAAACATGTGTGTGTACATGCACAGGGTAATAATATTTTTAAAAGGTTACAGTTCCTTAGTAAGTTGTGATTTTTAAATCTGAAACACCCATCCTGACAACTTCAAAGAAATAAAAACATAAACCTACCAGCACTCCTGATTTTATAAAGGATGAAGGTCATTAACCCCATTCCTACCCAAATTTCCTGGTAAACCTGGGTATAGTAGGGTTTCATGGGGACCCAGACATTCCTGATAAGGCTCTGAAACATCTGAAAAAGAGATAAACATTACAGTAACTGCTGGCATTACCTAATTAGCAAGATATCTCATCATTGCTACCTGACAGAGTGCTAGTCTATTCCCCACAGGCTCTGGAGCTCTATGAACTCCTCACAGCCCTCCAGCTCCTGGCCAGCAGGCTCCCCCACAAGCCTATCTGCCACGAAAGCTAGCCCCAAGTCGTATATTACTTTTTTGACCTTTGGGTGGAATACTCCTTTCAGCATTATTAGCATTTCAAGTTGGAAAACAAACAAAGGAAAAAACAGGGTCAGGTGTGGTCATTTCTGTAGGAAACAAAACCCAGGCCCGGTAAACCTCTAGCAGTCCTGAGACTGATGGATGAATACAGAACAAATGGTACACGATGAGTCAAATATGAGAGCTCCCAAAGTAAAGCTTCCTATTTCTTAAACCCCTGCTCTACCTCACTACTGCACACAGAATTCTACCTTTCAGTTTCTCTGGCTTTCCACAACCCTCTGTCAATCTTATAGTACAGATCTGTCAAAAAAGCTCAGTCTAGTCAAAGGCCAGTGGCTGCCCTTGAATTACTGAAAACTGGACCATATTCCCTCAGCAAAAGTGAAGGGCGCATGTGCTAACAGAAGGAAGAAACAAGGCAGAGCCAGGCTACCTGGAGAGGCATCTTCAGCAGAAGCGCTGATAATGAACCTGAAGAACAGGGAGGCGTATAGCAACCCCACTTCCACACACTAATTTCAATCGTCTCACATGTGTGACACGGAGAGTAGAGCAGTTTTATCTCAAATGGTGGCTATGACATGTAACTGAGTGAGTTAGTGTGTGTTAAATCACACAGCTCCTGCTATCCTCTCAAAAGTGCTTGTTACATACTCAAGGGTGGCTATGACACTCCTGAGTGAGTTAGTGTATTGTTAAATCACACAGCTCCTGCTATCCTCTCAAAAGTGCTTGTTACATACAATGTTATTGTTGAACAAGGGAGGCAGGGAAGATGCATTTAGGGCCTTGAGAGTAGATTCTCATCTAAGGATTTTCCCCAGGAGGTGGAGATGGCTCAGCAGGTTCTGGTCCCAGAATCTACATGGTGGCTCACAACTATCTGCAATGTAACTCCAGTTGGGGGAAGGGGGGCTGACACCGCCTTTTGACCTTCAAGGGCACACACAGAGTGCACATTCATACACACAGGCAAACATACATAAATCTTTTGTTTTGTTTTGTTTTGTTTTGTTTGTGACAGGGTTTCTCTGTGGTTTTGGAGGCTGTCCTGGCACTAGCTCTTGTAGACCAGGCTGGTCTTGAAATCCACCTGCCTCTGCCTCCCGAGTGCTGGGATTAAAGGCCACCAACACCCTGCTCTCATACATAAATCTTAAGAACACCATTTACTGTTTGACATATTTCCTATTCTACCTCCCCCACAAGCTACCCATGATTCAAACAAGACTAGATCATAGCAAATCTGGTCCATACTCCTGATTAATACAGGAGGGAATCTATCCCTCTGGCTTTGCTTCCAGCTCTCTCCTATAGGAATGAACTTAAACTGATGAATGGCCCGAAGGTTAGCTAGCCCAGAGGGTTAACTCATAGGGTGCGGCTATTATATTCTCCTGGACTCTCTATCTGTCTCTGCATTCCTCCAAATATGTGTACCCAGATGCTCTAACATGACAGCCCAGCCTCAGATAGCCTTCGGAGGTGGCCTCTGGAAAGCTGAAGAATTCCCAGCCACCAAGTGAGTGGAGGGGCAGCTCTGTCAGACAGACAAGGACTCAGAGAGCATTGGTGAGGACCAGTGGGTTAGAAGCCTGGGGATCCCAGCTCTGTTCTCAACTTCAGGCGTCTCTGTCAAGCAGGAACCTTCTACTTGCTGCATAGGGCTCTTGAAATATCAAGGCTGCAGTCTGGTACCTGGTGCAGTGTAAGCACTCAGGAAATGATCAAGCCAGCAACAAGGAATTGCTGCAGAAACTCAATAGAAAGCAGTAACTCCTAGGCTACTGGGACCCTAAGGGAGGAGCGAAGGAGATTTCCTCTTCCTCTCATAGACTGCGTAGAAGTGTTAAGTGGTATCAAGGCCAGGCTGTGGTGGTGCACACCTTTAATCCCAGCACTTGGAGGCAGAGGCAGGCGAATCTCTGAGAATTCAAGGCCAGCTTGGCCTACAGAGTGAGTTCTAGGACAGCCAGGGCTACAGAGAGAAACTCTGTCATTTTGTTGTTTGTTTTTTGAGTGCTGGGACTAAAGGCGAGCGCCACCACCGGCCCGGCTGCCTACAACGTTTTTGAAAATGAAATAACAGCAAGTTACTACCTGGCAATACACTGGAAAGGAGGCGTGTGACAGTCTGAGGTTTATTATGTGGCTGCATACAACTTCGAACACCCGCCCTTGCCAAAGCCTGACTTGGAAGAAACCCGTGGCGTTAAAGGAAAAACAAAGGCACTAACTTTGGAGGGCTGTTTCTTGGCTTGGGCTGTAGCCTCATCACTAACTAGTTGGGTAACCTGGGTAGGTAACAGGATGCTCAGAGTTGATGGTGGCATGCTCCTGCCCTAAAGCCACCCATGTGCCCATGTGTCAGTGCCGGGGGAAGGGCAGAGTGCTGACCTGGCCCCAGGGGCACCTCTGTGACGTTGCTGGGCGCCTCCCCTCCCCTCCAAGTCTTGGGGAATAAGCCCTCCATCAGCAGGAGGCCTCACAGACCCCCGTTAATCGCAAGGACCGGCACACCCCCCGCCCCCCACGCCCCGCTGACCCCAGGGACACCCTTGCGGCCCGCGGGCCTGACCCCCGGGCACAGGCCTGCAGTCCCACGGCTCGCCCCGGCACTGCCCGGTCGCCGTGCGCGGCGCAGGGACCGACCCAAGGTCAGCGAGCGAGGACCGCAGAGTCCCCGGCCTGCGCTCCCGGCCCGGCCCGGCCCGCCGCGGCCCCTCTGCAGCCCCCGCTGTCGGGAGCCCAGGAGAACGCCCAGGCCGGCCCTTACCTCCGCAGGACCAAGGCCGCCGGCCACACCACACTTGCACGGGCGGGGGAAGGTCACCGAGCACGCAGGCGCCGCGCGGGGCCCGCCGGGAAAGCGGAAGGAGCGGGAGGCTCCGGAGGCGGCGGCCGGGTCCCCCGCGCCTGCGCACGACAGCGCCCCCGGTGGTGGCCGGGGGCTGCGAGCTCGGGTGGGGACTGGCGGGCGGGCGGGGTGTTCTAAATAGCCAGTTCTGGCCTGGGCTACTTAGTGAGACTACGGCACTCCCACCTTCCCAAATAACACCAAAAGGAAACAAAGCAATAAAGAAAAAAGCCCCCTTTACTTGATTTTTAATTTTCTTTTTTTTTAAACTTTATTTCTAAGATAGGGTTTTTCTGAGTAGTCTGGAACTTGCGAAGTAAATCAGGCTGCCGGCGAACTCAGAAATTTGCCTGCCTCTGCCTCCTGAATACTGGGTTTAAAGGCCCGCAACATTTCGCCCAGTATTGCTGATTTTTGCGCTGCATATTTGATTAAGCGGCCATTCTGAGCATCGTAATTACCCTTGGAAGATGATGTGCAGTGATGTGATGACTTCTGCAGGAACCACAGGGCCTGGACCTAGTAGTATTTATTTATTATGTTATGTACGCAGTGTTCTGCCTGCATGTATGTCTGCAGGCCTGAAGAGGGCACCAGATCTCATTACGGATGGTTGTGAGCCACCATGTGGTTGTTAGGGAAGAGCAGTGTGCCCTTAACCCCTGAGCCATCTCTCCAGCCCTCACCCCCAAGTTTTTTTTTTTTTTTTTCTTTAAATAAGCATGCTAGTTGAGTGTAATGTGCATATAATCTTAGCACTTGGAAAGTAGCAGATGACCAGGGTTTTAAGACTGAAGGGACTGCCTGCTTTAGCAGCCATGCTAGCCTGACCTTGCCCCTCTTGCCCCAGTCACTAGGATATCAGATACCCTTGGCAAGGAGAAGTTAGCCAATCAGAAGTTAGCTGGCCGGGCTGTGCTTTATGGCTCTAGGTGTGCTTTATGCACAAGTGCGCTACAGAGCATAACAACCGCGCTATAGGCCATAACAACCAAACAACACAGACAGGTCGCCCAAGCCCAGAAGTGCACCAATCCTGAGACTGTTGTGTACCCCTAGACACGCCCCTTGCTCTACCCAATATATTACCCCTCGTGGTTTCTCGGGATCCTTCTCCAGTCACCGCCTTGATGAATGGACAAAGGCCGAGAGCTAATGGGGTTAGCTCGTTAAACAACAATAAAAGTCTCTTGGTGATTTTGGGGTTTCAGAATTTGGGTACAACAAGACCATCCTGGGCTACACGAGACCCTGTTTCTAAAAACAAAAAACGAAAGGACAAAACTTGTTCTTGCTTTATTTTAGTTTAAAAAAAAAAGACTTATTTTTATGTGTATGAGTGCTTTGCTCACATGTATGTCTGTGTACCAAGTGTGTGCCTGGTGTCTTCCGAGGTCAGAAGACACTGTAATTATGGATGGTTGTGATCTCTATGTCAGTGCTGAGAATTGAACCCGGGTCCTTTGGAAGAGCAACAAGTGCTCTGAATCACAGAGGCGTCTCTCCAGCCCCATACTTATGTTTAAAGAACTAAAACCTCAGCAGAAACTGGAAAAATAAATTTATCTATTGAGTTAAAACAAATTGGGGGGTTGAGGATTTAGCTTAGTGGGTAGAGAGCTTGCACAAGCACAAGGCCTGGGTTTTGTTCTCAGCTGGGGGTGGGTGGGTGAGGGAGACAAAATAAAAAAAGAAAAAAAAAAAGCTGGGTGGTGTCACACGCCTTTAATCAGGGCAGAGACAGGCAGATCTCTGAGAGTTCGAGGCCAGCCTGGTCTACAAAGAGAGTCCCAGGATAGCCAGGGCTGTTACACAGAGAAACTCTGGCTTAAAAAACAAAACTCTGGCAAAAAAAAAAACCCAAACCAACCAAACAAAAACAAATAAACAAAACCTAAAAGAACAAATTGGGTATGTTTAAGCAGCTACAGAAGTAGAAGACAGGAGAAATAAAGATGAAAAACAAGAGAAGACAAAGATACCTCATAGAGCTGGGCGTTGGTGCCACACACCTTTAATGCCAGCACTTGGGAGGCAGAGGCAGATGAATCGATCTCTGTGAGTTTGAGGCCAGCCTGGTCTACAAGAGCGAGTTCCAGGACTGGGTCCAAAACAATACAGAGAAACTGTCTTGAAAAACAAACAAAACAAAACAAAACAAAACAAAGATACCTCACAGATAGAAGCTCACAGCGTTCAGCCAAGCGCAGCTGGTATTGTTTCTCCCCCCCCCCCTCTTTCTTTACCCTTAAAAACTTTTATGTGGATAAGGGGGTGGGGGTGGGAATCCAAAGTGCCACTTCATTCATGTGGAGTCCCAGGCACCACACTCGAGCGGTTGGGCACCTTACCCACTGAACCATCTAGCTAGCCCTCCTTTGTTGTTGTTGTTTTTTTAAAATATAAAATTACTAATATTTTATGTATATAGGTGTTTTGCCTGCATATATGTATGGCCTCGAGCTCATGGCAATTCTCCTGCCTCAGTCTTTCAAGTGCTGGAATTACAGAAGTGAGCCACTACGTACAGCTTCTTTCTCTCACGGTGCTGGGGATGAACAACACAAGAACTCTACAACGGCTTTACCCTCAGCCATACAGCTAACTCGGTCTTGGGTAGAAATCAATGGGGGCAGGGTAGAAATATTTGAAGAGCTAATAGCTGATTGAGAATTTCCCAAAAGGGATTTTTTTAAAAAAGATTTTATTTATTATGTATACAACATTCTGCTTCCATGTATATCTGCACACCAGAAGAGGGCACCAGATCTCATAACAGATGGTTGTGAGCCACCATGTGGTTGCTGGGAATTGAACTCAGGACCTCTGGAAGAGCAGTCAGTGCTCTTAACCTCTGAGCCATCTCTCCAGCCCCCCAAAAGGGATTTTTAAAAAAAGATCAAAGGCTCAAAAAAATCTTACTGAAACCAATCAGACAGAGAAATAGGAAGTCTAGAAGTCACATAGTAAACTGAAGACTGGGGCTAGGGGCGTAGCTCTGTGGAAGGGTGTCTGTTTAGTACACGCAAGGACACTTGGCTCCATTCCTAGCATCACCAAACAGAATGATCCTAACAGCGATGAAGTTAAATAACTGCCTATTCCATTTATCTGAGAATTAACATTTAGCAAAGGCGAAATACAGTTTTGAACAAGTTAAAAACAAAGGAATGATTACAACAGATCTACAGTAAGTTTGTTCAGGCAAGGGATGGTTGGATGAGGATGCGGAGGAATGAACCCAGTCCTGCTTTGGAGGGAAAGGGGTTTGGATTAAGAAGCTGTAGGAAAACTTGGAAAGCTTGTTCTTTTAGGGTACTGAGTCTCCAGGTTCAGAGGTCTCTAAGGCCTCTGAGGACCAAAACTCTTTTCATCACAATAGTTAAGATTTGTCTTTTCTTGCTAGAATTCTCTTATGTGCACAATGGAATTTTCCAGAGACTGTGAGACTTGTGATATCACACAGCCTCACAGAGATGGAAAAGCTGCTGTTTTTCATTCAAAGACACACTAAGGGACCGGTGAAAATTTCTAAGTGTCACTCTGGGGCTGGAGAGATGACTCACTCGGCAGTTAAGAACAGCAGCAGTTCTGGAAGAGTACCATGTTGGGCAGCTCACACGGTGCCAGGATCTCCAGCTAATCTAATGCCCTCTTCTGGCCACTCACACATAATATACATGTGCACATACCTGTAAATAAAAACTTTAAAAAAAAGTGTCACTCTTACATATGAGCTTTTTGGAAAACAGTGATTTTCATAAATAGTATTGCCTGACAGCAAATGAGGTTTTAATTGCTATTTTAATAAACAATTTAATAAAACATTCTAATTAAGGCAATTTGGGGAGGAAAGGGTTTATTTTAGTGTACACTTAAAAGTCACACTATATCACTGGGGGAAGACAAGGGCAGGGACTTGAGGCAGAAAGTAGGAACCACTGAGAAAGTCTGTTCACTGGTTAACGTTCAGTGCCACCTGCCTAGGAACTGATGCCTGTCACACATCTAGACAACCTCGGACAGACAAGGCCACAGGCCAATCTCATCTGGGCAGTCCCTCAATTAAGACTCTCCCTCAGACAGCCCTCAGCTGTGCCAAGCTGACAGCTAAAGATCATTTGGACACATCAAACCTTTCTTGGTTGTAATCTCCCATAGATGTAAGCCATAAACAAAAGCTCTTTGGGTTCCCAAGTATCTATGAGGAGTATGAAGAGGGTCTTGGAACTTGAATCAGGTTTAAGATGTAGTTCAAAAAGAATATTTTATTTTGATTTTTTTTTTTTGAGATAAACTCTGTGTTGCTCAGGCTGGTAAACGCCCCGTAATTCCTTCCTTCTGGGCCTCCCAAGTGCTAGGATTACAGTTGTGAGCTAACAGGGAGATCACCGTAGCTATTTGAAGACGAAGCTGCAAACCAGACCACAGGCTTTTAGCGTAATTTCAGGTCCCAAACACTGTTAACACATCTCCAAACGTTTGAACATGTTTACAGGCTGCCCCGGCAGATTCACTCCAAGCTCCTAATGCTGTGTTCCGAGGCTAAAAGCTTGAGTGAACTTTAAGCACTTTATCTTGCCTTATGCAGAGACAGAGAGAGAGCTGTTTAAACAGCTCCTTCAGCGCTGAAAGCTGTCAGCTGTTACTTCATTGCTAAACGTTGCATCCCAGAACCTCCGGCTGCTCTGTGAAGAAGCCACATCTGACCCAAAGGCCAAGGCCCGAGAGCCATCCGCCAGGGACCTAGAGCTTCCGAGCCCTTTAACAACTGCCGGGTTCCAAGTGGCCCGCGCGCGATCTTTGATCTTCGGGTCCTGTGGGAAGAGAACACCGAGAACTACTCCAGCTTGTTAGGGCCACTGGGACCCTTGTCCAACGACCGACGGCTCAGGTGCCCCGGAGCATAAAGCAATGATGCCCGAGGCTTGCGGCCCAGCTCAGGCTGAGGCCGGGCCTTCCTCCTAGGGTTCTAGCTCGGGCTGGCAGCAGGAGCGCCGTGAACACCAGCAGATGCGCAGATGCCACCACCAAGGCCACTAGGAGCGGGCCACGGGACCGCAGCTGTCCCAGCAGGCCTTGCGGGGCTCCCCCACCCCCGTGTGCGGCGGCGGAGCAGGCACGAGGCTCGAGGCGAGCAGCACGTGCAGGGCCTGGCCCCACCCTATTGCGTGGCACCGCGTGATTGGGCGGCCTCGGCAGGGGGAGGGGCAGGGCTTCTGGAACGGTCGTTGTGGCGCGCTGGGCAGGGGGCTTCGATTGAGGCTTTTGCCGCCTTTGGAGCTGGGCAGTTGAGGCCGCTCCTGGGCGCCGAGGATGTTGCGCAAGCTCACGGTCGACCAGATCAACGACTGGTTCACCATAGGCAAGACTGTGACCAATGTGGAGCTGCTGGGCTTGCCGCCCGCCTTCCCTGCCGAGGCAGCCCGGGAGGAGGCGCTGCGCCCCGATGCAGCCCCCGGCGATGCCCCTGTGGTCCAGGCCCAGGTTCCAGGTCCAGTTGTGGCCACAGCACCGGCCCGGCCAGCTTCAGCCTCCGGGAGGTAGGGAGACCGGGAGGGGCTTGTGAGGAGGGCCTGCAAGCCGCGAGGAGCATCGTGTATGGAGCTCCAGCCCTCAGCAAACAGGTGCCTGCCCAGGTTTTCCTGCAAGCGGCTGAGCCTCCCAAGAATCTGGTGGTTTGTGTGTTGGTTTATTTATTTACTTATTTTAATTCCCTGCCTGTTTTTTGTTTTGTTTTGTTTTTTGGGTTTTTTTTTTTTTTTTTTTTTTTGGCTTTTTCTTTCGTAACAGGCTGTTGTGTAGCCCAGCCTGGCCTCAACTTCTGCCTCCAAGGATATAACCTTGCATTTCTCATCCTCTG
Organism: Cricetulus griseus; assembly: GCF_003668045.3. Lineage (NCBI taxonomy): Eukaryota > Metazoa > Chordata > Mammalia > Rodentia > Cricetidae > Cricetulus > Cricetulus griseus. The sequence goes on along the minus strand of NC_048598.1, from coordinate 182,080,922 downwards.
GCCTCCACCTCCCCAAGTCTTGAGATTACAGGTGTATTGACCCCAGCCCCAGGTTCATAGACTGCTTTACAAACTTTCATTGCAAAGATTCTTTGTGTGCGTGCGTGCGTGCGTATGTATATTTGTGCCAGGATACCGTATCAGAGTGTCCTTCCACTATGTCGTCTCCTGGGGATTGAACTCGGGTCATTGGGATTGCTGGCAAGTGCCTTTACCCAGCTGAGTCATCTCACTGACCAGGTGCTGCCTACCCTCCTTTCTAGAGGTTTATTTATTTTTGAGATGGGGGTGGGTAGGGCTGGAGTTCGAGGTTATTGTGAGCCAGCTGGCCTGGGTGCTGGGAATGAAACTCGGGTCTTCTGTAAAACCATTATACACTTTTAATCCCTGGTCCTTCTCTCTCTTTCGACTCCCCAGACACTGACTTCTGAAGTTAGTTGTGGGTTTCCAGAAACCCTGTGCAGAGTTACCGGAATATCCACGTCCTTCTGCACTGGCCACTGTTATTAGGGAACACTCATTGTGTGGCAAAGGATTATCATTTAGACTCCTCCAGGGGCCCTTGGGTCTTTTGTGGTGTTGCACACGTGGCGTGAATTTGGACATGTGGTGGTGCACATCTGTCACCATCTTGGTGGTATTAGCAGCAAAAATCTGTGTACTCTACCTGTTTTGTTTTTTTTTTTTTAACCTCTCCTTAACCTTTGATAGCTAATGATAGTGGGTTTTTTTTTTTTTTTGATTGTTTTGTTTTTTGTTACCATCTTTTCCTTCTCCAGAGTGCTGTGTGGTTGGAACCACACAATGTCAGCCCTCTGAGACTCTGCTTTCCTTAGTAATATGTGGTTGAGGTTCCATATCTTTTAAAAATTATTTATTTCTATGTGCATTGGTGTTTTGTCTGCACGCATGTCTGTGTGAAGGTGTCAGCTCTTGGAGTGACAGACAGTCGTTAGCTGCCATGTGGGTGCTGGGAATTGAACATGGGTGCTCTGGAAGAACAGTCACTGCTCTTAACCGCTGAGCCATCTCTCCAGTCTGAGGTTCTATATCTTTATGGTGGTTTTTAGCATAGATTGATGTCCCACTGGCTGGATGTAGCATATTTATCTACTGATACACATCTTGGTGGTTCTCCAGTTCTGGAAGTTATGAATGAAGCTGTTGTAAACATCTGTGTGCAGGTTTTTGTGGAGATGTATGTTTCCAGTACATTGTACATTTCAGTAGGTAAATCACAAAGAGTTTGATGCCTAGCTCCTTGTTGGGTTTTATTTTATTATTATTTTAAACTTATGTGGCATTGTGAGTATTCCATTTATGAGTGCCTACAGAGGCCAGAAGAGGGTGTCAGATCCCTGGGATTGGGATGGTGGGTGCTGGGAACTGAACTCCAGTTCTTTGGAAGAACAGCAGTGCTTTTAACCACCAGCCATCTCCCCAGCCCCTCTGTTCAGTTGTGTTAACCTTTTGCCTCTCACTGTCTTTGAGTTAAGCGTCCTCTTCCAGTTGCATGTGGATGTGAGGACAGCCTCTGTGTAGAAAAGACCTGGATGTGGCAAGTAGAAAGCCCAAGCTTGGTACCTCTCTGCTACTCCCGCCCCAAATCCAGCACACTCTGCAGTTGTTGGGGGCGTCTTTCTTTTATTTATTTACTTGGTTTTTTGAGACAGGGTTACTCTATGTAGCTTTGGAGCCTATCCTGGCACTCGCTGTGGAGACCAGGCTGGCCTCAAACTCACAGAGATCCTCCTGCCTCAGCCTCCCTAGTGCTGGGATTAAAGGCATGCATCACCAACGCCCGGCGCCTTTTGTTTTTAATAAAAGTTATTTGAGATAGTGTTTTACTATTTTGCCCAATTTGATCTTGAGCTGAGCATAAGTTATCTTCTGCCATAACCTCATAGGCACTGTGGTTGTAGGTTTGCTCCACCAACTCAAATGTCTCTTCAATTTTAAAAAATTATTTATCCTTCTCTATTTCTGTGTCATATAGATGTGTGTGCTCGCTTTGGCAGCATATACACTAAAATTGGAACACTACAGAGAATATACATAGGGTGTGTGTGTGTGCCGTCTGTGTGTGTGTGCACTCGTGTGCATATATGTGTGCAAGTATGTGTAAACAAGTTATGGTCTGTGTGTGGAGGTCAAAGGACGACCTTCGGGAGCACTTCTCACCTTGTACCTTGTTGGCTCAGGTTTTCTCTTGATTCTGTTTATCCATGCTAGCTGGCTGGAGAGCTTCTGGACAACTCTGGTGTGTCTGCCTCTCTGCTCACCTCAGGAGTGCTGGGTTACAGATGAGTGCCACTTTATTGGGCATTTTATGTGGGTTCTAGGGTGGAACCCAAGTCATCAGGCTAGTGTGGCAAGACGGGGTTTCTCTGTGTAACAACCCTGGCTGTCCTGGTACTCACTGTGTAGAGCAGGCTGGTCTTGAACTCACAGGAATCCACCTGCCTTTACCTCCCAATTGATGAGATTAAAGGCGAGTGCCACCCACCACTGCCCAGCCAGTGTTTTAATTTTTAAAAGTTATTCTTGTTAGCATTACTTCAGTCTTTGTACAGTGAAGTTCAGCTTTTAGAGCTTTGGTAATTTTTGTTTTTTGGGGGGAACCTGGTAATTTATATTTTTTTCAGACTTTATTTCCTTGAATTACTCTGGTAAATGATTTTGTGTCATAGCCCTACTTAAGATTCTACCACTGCCTTAGGCTTCCCTGAAGAATTGTAATGCCTTAATTCATTTATTTTGATACTGGAACTAAAATATGTTTTGACCTTGTCAGAAACTAAAAGTTCATTCATTCATTTGCCATTTTAATTTCTAAGGAACAATTTTTAAACTCTCCAAGTCATTATGGACTGAGATTTGTTAAATCAAAGTGAATTTTCAGAGCAATGAAATGACAAAAGGTAAGTGTGCCATTAAAAAAATAGACTGGCATATACCAAATTACTTTGTCAAATTGCCATAGCCATTTTAACTTGCCTGCCTAATGCATTACTAACAATGCTTTTCTGAGAGGTGGCATTTCTCTGCAGTGCCTTCCTGGACTCTAAATACATGCATGTCCACTCAGAATGCAGCTACGACATTTAGTCCTTAACATCAATGCTTTGACGTTATTGGACTCTTATCAGCTAATCATCTGTGATGATTTTATAAAGGAAAAATGGATTTGGTTGGCAAAGTGACATGCCTGATTCTGTGGCAGAGTGGGTTGCAACCTCTGAACATGGAGTTTTTCATGGAGCAAAGCTCCTTTTTAAAAGATGTATTTTATGTGTATGAATGTTTTGCCTGATGTATGTGTTTACACCATGTGAGTGCCTGGTATCCAAGGAGGCCAGAATAGGGGGTTGGAGCCCCTGAAACTGGAGTTTTAAATGGTTATAAGCCACCATGTGGGTGCTGGGAATTAAACCCAGGTCCTCTGGAATAGCAGCCAGTGCTCTTAGCCTTTGAGACATCTCTCCAGTCTTGTAAAAGGGGATTTTGCTGGTATAATTAAGATTAGATACTTTACATTTATTTACTGTGTGGTATGCATGCATGCATGAGCATTCACGTGTATTTGTATGGGTGTGTGTGCCGCAGCATGCATGTGGAGGCCAGAGGCTAATTTGCAGGAGTCAATTCTCTCCCTGCACTATGTGGGTTCTGGGGATTAAATTCAGATTGTTAAGGTTGCCTGACAGCAAACATCTTTACACTCGGAGCCATTTTGTTGGTACCAGACCTTTTTTTTTTTTTTTTTTTTTTTTTTTTTTTTTAAATTGTTGTACTTGAATAAAGCAAGCTATCCTCTATGACGTCATTGTGCCATTGGCAGAAGGCCTTTGGACTCTGAGTCTTTGATTCTTCCTGGGTCTCTAGCTTGTTTGCCTACCTGTAGTTATTGAACTTTCTCTTTTATGATTGTGTGAGCTGATTCCTTAAAATAAATCCCTCCAAACACATGCTTTACAGGCATTTCACTAAGAATTCCTACTGTATCAAGCAAAAGGTGTTTAGACTAGTGTGTAGAGGAAAGGTAAGAATGACTGTTGCATTTGAGATTTTTAAAAATGATTTATTTATTTAATTTTATTGCATTAATGTTTTGCTTCTGTGGGAGTGTCAGACCCCTGGTACTAGAGTTACAGACGGATATGAGCTGCCATGTGGGTGCTGGGAGAAAGAGCCAGTACTCTTAACTGCTGAGTCATTTCTCCAGCCTCAGGAGATATTTTATATGTAAGCATGCATGCATGCATGTATGTATGCATATATGTATTGTTTTGAGACAAATTCTTGCTCTAACTACACGATGGCCTCAAATGTACAATTTCCATCCCCAGCCTCTCAAGTGCTGGGATTAAAGGCGTGTGTCCTCAAGGCTGGGAATATGCTTTCTTTTTAAATCCTGGGGATTGAACCCAGTTCCCTATGCATGCTAGCTAAGCACACACTGAGCCCCAACCCAACCCTTGGACATGTTCTCATGATAGGGACACCAACTTCATAGCAGAGTCAGAAATAGGATGTGAGCCGGGTGGTGGTGGTGCACACTTTTAATCCCAGCACTTGGGAGACAGAGGCAGGCAGATCTCTGTGAGTTCGAGGCCAGCCTGGTCTACAAAGTGAGTTCCAGGACAGCCAGGACTGTCATACAGAGAAACCCTGTCTCAAAAAAAAAACAAAAACAAAAAAACAAAAAAACAAAAAACAACAACAAAAAAACCTTTCAAGCAAGTACCAATTTGTCATAGGTGACACAGAAGTTTCTGTCAGAGCAATTAGAAGGTGCTGCCATCAAAAATGAAGAGACGCCTTTGAAAGACCTGGTGTGTGTGTGTGTGTGTGTGTGTGTGTGTGTGTGTGTGTGTGTGTGTGGTGGTGGGGTTATCACACAGATTTGATTTGAACAGGTAAACTTTGACTTGAAATTTAGCCATAAATGTAGTTCATGGGGTTGAAAGCAGTCAGGCGGGAGCTGTACATTGGGGGTAAGATTCTAAGCCCGGTGTGACAGGAGCGCCGAGACTGTGGGATGGTAGGTCCCATGGGGAATATAGGGAAAGAGGACTGCAGGACTTTAGAGGCTAGTAAGGTGGATTGAGAGAGAGATTTGGGGGTCGGTGGAGGGATCAGGGGAGGCCATGGGCTGAGGTCGCCTGAGCAGAGGGAGTGCCCTGCTCGTGCCTGTATCTCTTTGCACATTCTGGGAGTTGTTTTATGTGTTGTTTCCCACAGAACAACTTACTGATGATGTGGGAATTACCATAGAATTCCTACTCTCTGTGCTGCCGCTGATGTACAGTAAACACTTAGGTATTTGAAGGAATGAAATGCCTATTAGATCCCAACTGTCGAGTGGCTGCACTGTGCCAGCTCTTTATTCTGGTCAGGAGAGTTGTTCCTGTATAAATAAAGAGGGGACGTGACTGTTCCAAGGTATGGTTGAAGGCATCTGGAAGAGCGCAGAGCAGGGAGAAAAAATAGTAGACAAAACATGGCCAGCAGATTGGACCATGGCATGAGAAGGGGGGGAGGGAGTAAGAGAGCAAGACAAAAGAGAGAGAGCCAAGAGAGGATATGGCTGAAGTGAGACGGTTATATGGGAATGAGAAGCTGGGGCAGGGCAGCCCATGATCTAATAGGGGTAAGTTTGAGGTAGGGGGTAGAGTGAGAAGAGCTGAACAAAGCCCGAAGGCTGACACCACTTTGCTGTGCTAATAGGCACCACAGATAGCCATTCGAGATGAGGAACAGCTCCTTTGGTGGAGGGGAATGGGTGCCAGAATTGGAAGTAGCGTTTCCTTTGTACCTAACAGCTTTCTGACTCACTCCCGCCTCGACTGGCTCATAAGGTGTACCTTATTCTCCTGGTCATATGGTTGATGTCCCTAAAGGATGGTTTGAGGCTGTGTAAGTGTGCAGTTAACTGGGAGTAAAAATGAGAACATGTATTTCAGAGTAAGAGAGTGGCTCACTGCTTACACGTCACCACCCTGCAGGAGAGCGTGCGTGTCTGTCACTCGAGTTACTGCAAGATCCTTATATCTTTGGTCTGGCTTCTCTTGATTTTCTGTTCTAGCACCTAGAAGAATGTCTGGCATGAGGCCAAAGCTCAGTTACTATTTATAGAATGAGCAGGTTCTCACACCAACACTTTCACCTAAGGTTGAATGCGGGAGTGTCTTTCTGTTGGAATATTGCTATTGGATACAACTTGAATTCTTTTTTTTTTTCGAGACAGGATCTCTCTGTGGCTTTGGAGGCTGTCCTGGCACTTGCTCTGTAGACCAGGCTGGCCTCGAACTCACAGAGATCCCCCTGCCTCTGCCTCCCAAGTGCTGGGATTAAAGGCATGTGCCACCAACGCCCGGTTACAACTTGCATTCTTATTTGTGGCATCTCTCCATCCTGTACTTGCCTGAATCTATCTACTGTGATCTGCTGATGCTGTCTGGTCACATGGGTGTTTTCTGTGCTGAAGGCTCCTGCCCCACTATTATCTTGCAGCTTCTGCATTTGCTCTTCTGAGTGGATTGCTCTCCCCCTCCCCAGTGGGCTCCTGATACCAGGGCCTATTCAAATGTCTGCTCCTTGGAGAAGTTCCATGCTCTCCACAGCTAAAGAGCTCTTCCTCTGCCTCCCTCCTCTCCTAGTTTCTGTCATCAGTTTCAACAGTTTTCCTTTTCTGAGCACTTCCTGGACTTCCAAGTTCTTATTTGTGTTAACAATGACCAGCCTTTTCAGTCATCCTCGTACTCGTGTGTTTCTGGACTCTCCCCATCCCAAGGAAACCAGGATGCTAGTGAGATCCTGACTTGTATAACAAACTGGATGATAGGTAGTTCTGTCATCTACCGACATGGAAAATGCTAGTCAAAGATCATGAAAAATTGTGCTGTGTGTGTTAGATGCAGTTTTAGTGTGATGGATGTTTGGCTTGTTCCTCTTTTGAATTTGTGTGCATCTGTGTAGGTTAGAGGCTAGTCTGTTCCTCAGGTATGTTTGCCTAATTTATTTGTGTGTGTATTGGTGTGTGCATGTGTGTTTGTGTGTATGCTATGGTACATGTGTGGAGGTCAGGGTACAACTCGAAGGAGTCAGTTCTCTTGTTCTACCTTGTGGGTGGCAAGTGCTTTTACCAGCTGAGCCATCTCACCTGCCCTGTTTTTATACTTAGTTTTGAAGAAAGTCTGTTATTGGCCTGGAGCTTACCAAGGTAGGCTAAGCCAGCTGACTGGCCGCCAAACCCTAGGGCTCTACCTGACTCTGTCTCCCCATATCTGCCTTTAGACTGTGTGCTAATGCTCAGCTGTTTCATGTGGTTTCTGGGTATTTAATTCAGCACTCAAGCTTGCATGGAAGTGCTTTACAAAAAGAGCTATTTTTCTGCCCCCCCCACCCCAACTCCTTGAATTTTATCTCTTTAGGAAACAAACAAACCTGCTGAGATTTTGGTTTTGAGTATGTTGATTTTATGCTGCTTTTAAGCACGCAAGATGATGTGTCCGATAGGCAACTGTTGCTTGCATTGGGACTGTAGAAAGCAGCTTGGGGTTGGGGTATGAGAGGCTGGGGCTGGGTGTGATTCCAGCTCTGCTAGTTCCCTTGAACTTGGCAAGGCACTGAACCTGTCTGAGATGCTCACTCCTTTGTTAAGTGAGAATAGCATCTCCGGAAGTGAGAAGTTCTGCACAGTACTCAGAATGTAGAATTACTTTAGCATTGCTACACAGATTGGTCTGGTTAATGATGACAGCGTTTAGCGTCTGTGTGTAAAGTACTGTGCCGCTGTCTTTCTTATTTTCTCTATTCCCTAGCTAAAAATTTTAGCTATTGTGCCCATGTAATTTTCAATAAAATGTACTTTGAAGCTCCCCAAAGGTCCTAAGTACTTAATACACCCATGAATGCTTACCCGTGCACACAGATTTAGCCTTAGTTCCCTCACCAAATTTAGGTATTGTATACAGCTTGAGATCTAAAACCCTGGATTTGTTAACCATGATTAGAAATCAGATTGCCGGCTGTCCCCATGAGCTGCTCTGAGGTTCTGTTGGATCTGAGTCAGAACTCAGAAAGGGCATGGTGTTTCTTTTTCTTCTTCTTTTGGATGCTGGCTGGAACCTAACTATGCCTTTCCTGCTGCTCTGGGCTTGTTTGCCCCCATTTGTCATGCAGCAACTTACTTGCCTGATGACTGAGCTCCATGCCTAGCTCAGATGGCATGCTTTTGCTGTCTTAAACTCCTACCCGTGACTATAGTGAACTTCTCTCACAAACAGGGAGAGCATTGCTATGCTTTTAAATTGAAGATTGTTTCCGTGGAGCGCAACATCAGGTTATGGATGTTGCCTTCATTTCAATGTTGCATTGAAGGAAAAGTTCACATTAATCATTTATTCTCCACATGGGCTCTCTTAGAAAAATAGTTAAGGTTAGTTAAGCGTCGCAAAAAAAAATGTGTCAAACTTCATATTAAATTTCCTTAGTTCTATGTTGTGTTTGAGGAATAAGAAAATACTTCAGACAACTGGGTAACATTTTAGTTAAAACCATACTAATCAATGAAAATATTGACTATTTAGAGTGGTTAAGAACAATGCTGCTAAAATAGGTTGAGACATAGGAATTTCTACTTCTGACCTTTAACAAAGAAATCTGGGGTCACATCACTGTTTCTTCTGGTTAGTGCTCAGAGCTGTGACACGAAGGTGATTCTGGTATTCCTTAGCTTGATGGGTAATAGTATGGTAGGTTCCATACTCTGTGTGAGCAGGACAGAAACCTGCTCTTGGCATTTCTGTCTACATAACTTGATACTGTGGGTATTTCATCTTTGTCTGGCCTCTCAGAGCTTTCACCTGGGAGCACAGAGGCAGGGGAAGAGGTGATGTGAGCGTTCCATGGGCCAGCATGCTGACCCCCTCTGTCAGCACTGCTGAGGAAGTCTTTGAGAACTTGCTTGAAGATGTAGACTATTTCCCAGGGAAGGACATCATTTTCTGCCAGAAGTTCTCGAAATCTAAGGGGGATGCGGGATGAATGTTTAGAAATTTCTTTTCTACCCCACCTCCCAAATGCAGCTTACATCATGTATTCATGTACTAGGTACTGACCTTTTGAGTAACCAGAAAAGCTTTGTAGTTAAAGGTTCCAGTGAAGAAATTTTGCTTATAATTGAAATAAATTTCTACCAGTAAGCTATCCAGGGGTAAATAGGGTCTTTGCAGCTAGGTATCTGGTACATATGATTAAAGAGTTTATGGAATGGGGCAGTTTCTAGTCTGAAGGAGGAGCAGCTCACTCACACCACAAGATGAGGATAGTTTGTTACCTGCTGAGAATAGCTCCGGTTTGACAAGGTTGCACTTGGGAGCAAAGAACTTCAAGCTGTCTCTGTTCAGTAGCTGGGATGGTAGCATGAGGATTTCTCAGCCAGTTGTAATCCACACCTGCTCTTTTCACTTTCTGCTCATTTTCCATCTCCTGTAAAAATCTCTCTCGCTCCTTTAGATGCCATTTTAATTCCCGAAGCAGAGTCTTTGTTACTATATCTGAGCCAGGATAATGTGTTTGCTTGTAGGAATCATTTTTTGGCCATTTCATCCAGCTAAAAAGTGGCATTTTTTAGGCTGTGGAGATAGTAGATGTTTACTTGCATAAAAATTTTAATGGTTTTTATGAGTGAATGTTTTTTATTTAATATTGCCAGAAAAATTCATGAATTTTTCACTGGTTAGACATGCAGGTCACAATAAGATTAGAACATGGATTAAAGTCTTACAGTTTCTAACTAGGTCAGTGCTAAAATCCAGGCTTTGGAAATACTTAGATATAACTGCACAGAAATTAAATAAAACCAAAGAAAATAATACAAATGAGCAATTTCTGAAAATAGCACTTGCCATTAGAAGTTCTTGGGGCCTTTAAAGCATCAGTGTCTTGAAAAGTGCTGTCTACAAACTCACTCTTGACTTCTCTGTACAGAAGGCGTAAAGCTTACCTGCCGAGGAGTAGATGAGTTGTGGGGATGCTGCAGAGAGTTTGCTTGAATTGGGGTGAAGCTGTGCTTCACTCAGGTGGGTCTCATTCCCTTGGACGTCCTCCAGTGAAGGAACATGTCTCCTCATTGACCCACTGGAACTGTTTGAAACAAACAGCTTTCCATGTTAGGAATGAAGTTCTGTGGCTCATTTAGAGAGAATGCTCACTAATTCACCTTGTAACTAAGCTAAAAGACATATCTATCTATCTATCTATCTATCTATCTATCTATCTATCTATCTATCTATCTATCTTTCATCTTCACAATTTACATCAATTGTCTACCTTTTGAATGTAGCTTATTTTGTTTGTGAAAGCTGCCGGCAGCTGTGCCTGCTGCAGCGTCTCCAGAAAGGGAATGGGAGGCAGGCGTGTGAGGCTCTCCGGATGCTCTCCCAGGGCTCTCCCAGCCAGGCGCATGAGGACTGTCGCATGACGTGCTGCTTTGCTGTGCGTAGCTGTGGGTCACAGTTCCATGCTGTATTTTTATGCCTGTAGAGCTCTAAAAATAACCACACTGCTTTTATTCTCCAGCTTAACTTTCAGGCCATTGGAAGCCAGGTCACTGTCCCTTCTAATGAAAGCAGAAAAAATAGATCAGACTTGACTAAATGCCCGACACACACGCTACGAAAGCTTATTGTACCTGAGTAAAGTGGCCAGCACGTGTGATGTCACACCTGTGTGGGATGCTTAGCAGATGTCACTTTATACACTCATTTATTGCTTATAAAATAGCCAATCTGTGTACTGAAGTTGAAATGCTAGAGGACCCTAAAGCACCTGGGTAGATAACTGCAGTGTGTATTTGATAATCTCTGTGTTCATGGTGCCAGGACAGTGATGTGTTATCAGTGAAAGCAGAGGTCTGAAAATGTACAAACTACATTTTTAGTTAAATAGAACTATAATAGAACTAAATAGAACTATACAGGGTGCGCTGTGGCTTGGTGGAGTGCTTGGCTGGCATGTGTGAGCCGAGTTCCATCCCTAGCAGCACATAAAATCAGGCAGTTGTATTGCATGCCATTAACCTCCGCACTTGGGATGTGGAGGAAGGAGTCTCAGGAGTTGAAGGTCACCAGGGCTGTGTGTAGAGTTCAAGTATCAGAACTGCAGATGAAACATTGATAACCACTCCTTAAGTGAACACTGGTGTACCTTTTTTTCTATTCAGGTGCTTGTCTTGTGAAACAGAGGCTAGATAAGAGTGTGAGAGGTTTTTGCTCCTTAGCTTTCAAGTAGCTTTTCCTTTTTTAATCCTTATTTCTTCTGTTGCTTTTCTTTCCAATGAACCAAGAGTAATAGACACTGTTCACATCGACCTGTGTGCCATGTGCGATCAAGAGTGACATGTGTGGTCATGCTGCAGTTCCTATTATGTCTGGAAGAGGCCAGACGTCAGGATTCATTACCCTCAATGAGAAGACTGTGCATTACATTGCCTGTAATAGCAGGAGAGGGAAAGGGGCGAAGTTTATGGTGACAGATTGTCCTTCCAAATTAAAAACTAAGATTGTACCAAATCATGCAACTTTGAAACTTTGTAATTCTTGAGAGCTTGTTTGGAGGTTCTCGAAGTGTTGGGGGGATGGCTACTGGAATACCTTGCAGGAAGAACAGTCCTCCTCTATGTGGGGAAGGGCATCCTCTTGGCCGGAGCATACAGCTTTGGGAGAGGGAGGAAGGACACACCCGCCTGGCCAGCCAGCTCAGCTGCGTCAACCCTGGCCATCAATGGGGTGACAGGTGTCTCAGCCAGATCACCCGAAACTTTGTTACAAACACGATTTCTACTCTTTCAGTCTTAGGACACTGCCCCCCTCCCCGACTTCCCTGTTGACCCTCTCCAGTGCTGAGGACACCTGTCCTACACTGCAGTCTTTTTTCTTTTGTTTGGTTTTGAGACCGGGTCTCACTATGCAGTCCTGGCTGTTCTGGAACTCACTGTGTAGACCAGGCTGGTGTCAAACTCCTAGAGATCTACCTGCCTCTGCCTGGTTAGTGCTGGGATTAGAGGTGTGAGATCCACACTACCCCCAAATTTAGATACACTGACTCCTCAAATACTTGTGATTCCTTTTATTTGTATTTGTTTCATTTTTTAATTGCTGTCCAATTATGTGTTTTTTCCTCAACATTTTTTCTTGGTCTACTCTTCTTTGGACTTGTTCTAGTTTTCCCTTCTCAGTTTTTAAATGCCTTCTGATGAAATTCTGCCATGTGTCCTGTATTTGCTGGTGTTCAGTTGCTCAGCTGATCCTTACTGATGACTCTGTGGTCTGGAGGGTTAGGACCTGGGATGACTAGATGGGTCTAGTTTGCTTTCATGGGCTCCCCTTCCAAAGGGAAGACGAATGCACGAGTGAGATGATCATAGGTGTCTGTGTCCTGAGGGAGAGATGGATGTGCGTGAGTTCTCGAGATCGTCATAGGTTGTCTGTGTTAGTTAACATTCTTGCAGTGACCCTCAGTTAGATGAGGGGTCAGGGCAGGACTTTCTGGTTGAGATAATTTTTTAAATTTTTATTTATTTATAATTTATTTTTATTTTATGTGCATTGGTATCTCCCCTGCCTGTGTAAGGGTGTCAGATCTCTTGGATCTAGAGTTATAGACAGTTGTGAACTGTCAGGTGGGTGCTGGGAATTGAACCTGGGTCCTCTTAGCCACCAAACCATCTCTCTATCCTGGGGAATAATTCTTTTGAATAGGGATTTATATGTTGATTCTTGAAACAGGGTCTCATTGTATAGCCTAAGCTGGCCTCAGATTCACTGTACTCCTGCCTCAGCCTCTTAAGTAGATTACTGGCATAAGCCACAACACCCAGTCTTTGAGCAGAGATTTGTTGAGGGCCACATCTCTTCTCTACCTGGCTTATTGGGCATCTTTCCAGACATAGCTCATGTCGGACACCACGGAATTTTAACACTTCTTCAGTCCACTCTGAGTGCTCTTTCCTATGCACGCACTTGTACAAAAGAGGTGTTTCTAGTCTTTAGTCTGTGCTGCTTTGCTTTCATTTTTCTCCTTTCCCATGGAACTGTTAGGATTGACGCAGTGACCCAATACCAGTCTCTACAATATTTCTCCTACTGCCATGTAAAGAACATATTTGTAGGCAAGATAGGCAACTCCCATTTAAAAATTAAAAAAATTTTTTTTTTCTGTTTATCAGGGTAAAAACAGATTCGGATAGAGTTTACCAGCTACGTTCTAAGTTCATAATGGGCCACTTTTTATGCACCAGAACCTTATTAAGCTTGTATGGAAGATCTGAAACAGTTGGGTTATTCTCTGTTTGATGGTTGTCTTGTTTGCTTGTCTTTTTCATTTTTACTTTATGTGGATGCACGTTTGCCTGCTTGTATGTGCACATGTGTGCAGTGCCTGCCAAGGATAGAAGAGGGCATCAGATCTCCTGGAACTGGTGTTAGGAAGGTTGTAAACCACCCTGTGGGGTCTGGGACTCAAACTCGGATTCTCCTGAAGAGCAGCCCCTGATGTTAACTGCTGAGCCGTTTCTGCAGCCCCAGTATCCTGGTTTTTCTAGGCTACATTTGGTTAAATAAAGTGTTCCATGACTTGAAATTGTGCCATATTGTTCATAATATGTGTGTCTGTACAACTCTAAGTTGCAGGAAGAAGAACATGAAAAGGTAAGTGTAGAAACAGAGTCAGGGAGCCTTGAAAGGTTGGCTAAGGAGCAAGGGATGACTTTGTCAGCATCGCCGTCCAGGCCACTGGATATGTTTCTAACAGTATTAGTTTGCAATTATGGAAAGATTTTTTTTCTTGTGGGAAACTTAATACTTTTATGCATTAATTCTTTTGCTGTGAAGTTAAAATATCAGGGTTAATGGTTAATTTTATTAAAGTTAAAATGAACATTTTTAAATATTAAAAATACTTGACAAAATCCAACTAGGGTAAACTGTTGATCTGATAAACCCCTCTATGAAGACTCCTCTGCCGACAGGGGCAAAGCAAGGACCCCCGTTTTACCACTTGTGTTCAGTATGCTACCAAAAGTTCTACCCAGAGCAACTAGCGAAGGAAAATCAGAAGAGTTGTCAGTGCCAAGATGGAGCCACTGGTTAAACTCAACAGAACAGAGTCAGGGCGTTATACAGCTCCGGAGGATGAAGCAAGCACACGTATTGAGAACCCTTGCAGACATTCCCAGAAGGGCTCTTACACGTATAAACCTGTAGCAGCTCTTGCTGGGTCTTTCCAAACTTCAGTTGTTCACAGGTCCTGAGAATCCAGGTGAGCCAAAGACCTGCCTGGAAGGTCTCTATCAGTTCACTCAATAGTTAATGGTAAGGTCTGATGGGCAGAACATGGCTGAGCAGCGCAGGGGAGTCCAGCACATCACAAATGCCCCAAGCTCTCCCAGCCATACTGCCATTGGGGGTCAAGGTGTGAATGGTGAGAAGAGAAAGGAAAGTGGGTGATTGGTGGCTCCCCTGCAGTTCTGTCCTCTCGTAAGACAGAGTGGGTTCCCATGCCTGGCCCTTGTACTGGGATGAGTTTTGGTTGGAGATGGTAGAGGAAATGAAAGGGAAACCGTGGCCTGGTGTGCTTGGTGTCCAGCATCCTCTCCAGTCAGCTTGCTGCTGCCTATATCTCAGAGCCTTCCCTGTGTGCTCTGGCCACACTTTAGGGCACTTCCTTCATCTACCCACAATGCATGCTGCTCAGTGTGTCTTGTCCACAATGCTCACTCTGCTGTTCACTGTGCTGCTCATGCCTGTGCCTTGGCTGCTCTGGCCTTGAGGCTGGTGATCTGGGAAGTGGACTCCAGGCTCCTGCTGTACTGACTCCCCTTTACCTGGTCACTGTTCAAATAGGTCTCGGATGTTGTCATTCTCTCACTGACCAAAACACGTCTTGTTCAGGCCAGCAATGTCTTCCTGTCTCACCTCAGCCCCAGCTCCTCCCACCCGAAGCCCCAGGCACACTCTGGGACCTCAGGACCATTTTGGACTGCTTTCCCCTACATGCCTAACATGGCTATTGTACCTTCATCAGACCTTTCCGTAAATGCCACCCATGGCCTTGGCTAGCAATGTGGCTCTCCTCGCCCCATCTCCTCTGACATTGTTTCCCCATGTTCCTTATCTAATGCATTTTATTTCATTCATTAAAAAAAGATTAAGAAATTTATGTGTGTATTTGGATGTTTTGCTTGTATGTATGTCTGTGCACTGCTTTTATGCCTTGTGCCTGTGGAGGCCGTAAAAGGCCGTCAGATCCCACGGAGCTGGAGTGATGGATGGTTTGAATGTGGGTGGGAGCTCCTCTGGAAGAGCTGCCAGGTCTCCTAGCTGCTGCACCATCTCTTCAGCCCCACACTTCCCGTGATTTTAACGCCTCTGTTTGGTAACTGAATTTCAACATTTAAAATGGTTTACTGACAGTTTGCATTTTCCCCCATGACTTCCATAAAACAACTATTCAGGAACTCCCTCAGGCATAGAAGTTTGGTGACTTTTTTTTTCCCCTGTTCTCTGCAGGTCACTCAGCCAGAGGAGCTCAGAAATGGAATATATTAACAAATACAGACAACTGGAAGCACAGGAACTTGATATGTATGGCCAGGATCAACCACCCAGTGGGCCAGGTAAGCAAGTGTCCTTCAGTATCTTATAGAGGATGCATGTATAGTTCATGCATTAAAACATCATCTTCCCAAGAAATACAGTATCTTGCTCAAAGTAAAACAAAACAAAACAAAAAACCCAACTTATGGATTCTTAATTGAAGATTTTTTGGGGGGGATGAGTGTATGGTAGATTATAAGGTTAATTCTTTTCTATCTTAAATATAGTACCTAAATAACCTGCTCTTTGGAAGATTAAACAGTGGTCCCTTACCTGACTATTAATTAAGAACACTTAATGTATTTCTTTAGCTGGGTGTGGTGGTGCTCACCTTTAATCTCAGCACTTGGGAAGCTGAGTGAAGCAGATGGATCTCTTTTGACGTTGAGGCCAGTCTGGTCTACAAAACGAGTTCCAGGTCAGCCAGGGCTACACAGTGAGACTCCCATCTCTAAAAGTAAACCCGAATAACGTAGGAGAAGGGGCTGGAGATGGCTCAGTTGGTAGTGTCCGTGGCATAAGCGAGGACCTGAGGTTTGGATCAAAGCTTGGAGTGGTGGTGTGCGTTTGTGATCCCAGTGCTGGGAGAGAGAGCAGGGGCCGGCGGGCGGATCCCTGCAGCCCACTGTCCAACAAATGGATGAGCCCTAACTTCTATGAGAGGCTGTCTCGAAAACTAAGATGGGAAGTGATTGAGGGAGACACCTGGCATAGATCTCTGGCCTCCTCATGCATGTGAACACATGAACATGTGCGCTCATGATCACACGGAGATGTTCCACGGTATATCACATGTCGATAGACTGCATGCACAGACAAAGACTGGAGTTTTTAATAGTAAACATTAAAACAGAACTTTAAAGAGTAGGAATATATGAAATAAAAAGTAAAGTATCTTATTTATTTTTTTTTTTTTTTTTGAGACGGGGTCTAACTATGTTGCTGTGGCTGGCCTGAAATTCACTGGCCTCAGATTGACAGTCCATCTGCCGCTGCCTCCTGAGTGAGTGTGGACTAAAGATGTGCTGGTGCACGCCTGCTAAAACATTGTTCTTAACGCCCTTGGTGAGGGCACTGGGGAGACATTGGGCTAAGTTGCTGTGGCTGTTTTAATTATTAGTGCCATGCCCTGTTCACGTGAAAGAGGCTCCTCTGAGAGTTTGCTTTGTACCCACCTAGCCAGGAAGCTCTGCCTCCTGCTTTTATTGCTTGAGCTCCCACTGAAGGACGTAACTGAGTTATGGAAGCATTTCCCTCTTCACTTTAGCCTTTGTAATAATTAGAAAATACAGTCTATACCCAGTAGCACTATGTTAACCCCTAATCTTGGGTTTATATTGGCTTCTTGGTAATACAGATTAGTATGTTCTATTACTTCTGGAAAATTTGGAGGCATTACTTAGACCCATTCTTTCATTTAGTTTTGTATTTTAACTTTTTTGGTCACTGTGATGATATATATGTATGTGAATATGTGTTTGTATACACACAGACACACACACACAGACACACACACATAGACACACACATACACACACACACAGACACACATATACACACATACACACACATATACACACATATACACACACACACATGCACACACACATACACACACATACACACACACATACACACACACACCCCACACATACACACACACACATACACATACACACACACACACATACACATACACACACACACACATACACACACACCACACACACACACACACACACACACACACACACACTATTCACCTCAATGCAGAACGACCTTTAGTGCTTTGCTGTTCTCTGTGTTCTGGCTTCAGTGGCCTTGTCTGCCTGTGTTGTCATTCTCAGAGCCTTGAAGATGCTCTGTGTCCCTATTGCCATTGTCCTAGCTGCATTTCTATTGCTGTGACTAAACCCTTTACAAAAAAACAATAGGGCAGGACAGGGTTTCAGTCCTTCACTGAGGGCATCATTGTAGGTTAACTCTTCCAGAAAGAATTTGCTCCATGCACTCATACTGAAAAGGAGAAACTCCCTACTGAGCACCCAGCTGTAGCCTTCAGCTATTGCTCAAGGAGTTTATGGCATAACCACAAATCTTCTACAGCTTCTGTAAATTTTAGAGCCGCCACATTTCCACTTTACATGGCTTTCCTTTACAGGTGTCCTGGAAGTACCCCGACCCCAGCATGGTACACCAATCAGGTGTACAGGCAGGTGATACAGAAGCAGAAACTGCAGGGTTTGGTTCTCTCTCAAGCAGTTCAGTGACCTCACGAGTTCAGAGAAGTGGTCACAGTTGTCTCTGAGACAGACCAGAGCTGCCCCTCTGAAAGTTGAGGTGATAAGGAGAAGGGGTTTAATGAGCAGACATTCCAATGAACAAATTCCAGAACTACATCTTCAGTAAACCTAAATCTTAATAAAGTACAACTCCACTTTATAGAACTCTTACCATTTTAGGAAGTCTGGTTAGTATGCTACCTATTTTAAAGTTATATTTGTGGTAACGCCCTTCAGCTAATTTTTCTGTGTAACTTAATGTTTTCTAAGCAAGCTTATTGGTAATCTTATCTGAAGTTAAAGTTTATTTTCCTTTTATTCTTTAAGGGGAACTGAGGCAGGAACACAAGGAGCTGGTTGTGTCCACCACTGAGAGCAGTAAAGAAGGAATGTGCCCAGCTTCCTGCTTGTCTCTGCTGCTTCTCAGCTAGCTACCTTCACTTAGGCAGGTCAGGGCTGCCCACCTCAGTCAACAATCGAGAAACCCTCCACAGACATGCCCACAGCCAACTTGATCTAGAGTCCCTCCTCAGGTGATTCTGGATTATGGCAGGTTGACGTTTAGAACTTCTGTCACAAATGCGGCCATTCCTATGTTCATCAAAAGGGTTGTGATGCTCAGGAAACCACAAGTCAGGTCTGATAACACTTTCTCTTGCTTGAGAGGAGAGGATGGTGTGGCTCACGGCTACTCAGCTATTCGGGAGTCCTCACAAAGCACTGTGGCTTGGTGGTTCTGAACATGGTGAAACAAAAGCTGAGGGGGTGGAGAACACACAGGAGGGACTCCTAAGGTGGCCGCTGGCCTCCAGGGATTGGGTGTGCGCATTCTCGCATTCTCTCTGTGGTGGTGGTTGCAGCTGTGGCTGAGCTGTAAAGTCAGGGCGGGATGCCTGCAGAAGTCCTGGTGTGGCTGTTGTGTGGGTAGTATGGGATGGCATGCCTCTGGTCACAGTGACCATTGGGTGACCCTTGCTAAGGAGGGTAAGGCATGCAGTCGAGGCTGAGGTACCCTATATAGAGGAACTTTACTTAAGAGAGGAGTTACAAAGGAAACCAGACATCTTTTGTGATGGCCTCCGATTTGGCAGGTAGATTGGATACAGTAGAAAGGAGTCAACCACAGGTTTTCATCTAATGGGGTGGCCCAGTTTGTGGCTTCTGGGATGAAGATGAAAGAAAATGGGAGTCGCCATTCGTGTTTCAAGAATAGTTTGGGGTGGTATTTCAGGAATGAAGGAGAGGAAGCACTGTGAATCTGAGGAGAATATCTAAGAGGAACTGCCTTGGCGTGGGTGTGAACCTGTGTGGATGCCTACATAAGATAACACGGTTATTCCTAGTTCAGTGTCTGTTTATAGTGAAACCATGAAATCTCATGGATACTTGTTTCTAGTTCAGGACCACAGGTTGAACACAAATACCACGTATGTCCAGTTATGACATAATGTAGCACTTTCATAAAATTCCATTGAGTTTGGTGTGGCATTAATGTTGCTTCACTGTAAGTATGCAAAAACTTGTTCCTATGTAGAAATTCAAGGATGCACATTGAGTTCCATCTATTACATTAGAATACTTGTTCATATTTAAAAGTAGGTAATTTCCTAAAGATGAAGACTGATTAGGCAGGTGGGGTCTTTGATAGTAGGGTGGGCCTGGCTTCAGACTGTGGCCTTTTCATGCTTTGCTTTTACATGGCCCTGTTCAGTTTTCCCGGATGGTAGTCAACAAAAGCCACAATGACTTGTTATTAATGTGGAAGTATTTTAGAAAATAAAATATTTGATTTTACAGTGTGTGTGCCTCTGTGTATGTCTGTTGTGGGAGTATAAACACACAAGTGCCAGTGTCCATGGAGACCAGAGGTGTCAGGTCCTCCTGGAGCTGGAGTTGTAGGTGGTTGTGAGTCATCCGATGTGGACACTGGAAACTGATTTGGGTTCTCTGCAAGAGCAGTGTGCACACCTAATCACTGAGGTGTCTTTCTAGCTCATAGTGTGGGTATATTTTTCCCCACTGGTGTTTTGCCATGGGTGTGTGTCCCCCGGAACTGGAGTTACAGACGGTTGTGAGCTGCCATGTGGGTGCTGGGAATTGAACTCTGGAAGAGCAGCCAGTGCTCTCAACCTGTGAGCCACCTTTCCAGCCTCATGTGTGGATATTTTTAATGTTTGTTTCATACCCTATAAGCCTTCCTTGACCCTGTGAGAGAACAGCCTCTGTGATGCTGAGGAGGAGATGCCTGAGAAGGGAATGGTGGCCTCTCAAGCTGAGCTTAGTTTGAAAGTGAAACATTACCCCACCCTTAGAGAAAACAATGTATTATTCATTATTTTAAAGCTTTAACTTTCTAGCTAAGGCATAAATCCAGTAATTCAGCTTACTTTTTTATATGGATAGTATCTAGTTTTTTTTAGGGGGGGATTTTTATTTTTGGAGACATCTTGCCATGTAACTGGCTAGCCTGAACTCGCTATATAGATTAGGCTGGCCTTAACTCAGAGACATACTTGTCTCTGCCTCGCGTGCTGGGATTAAAGGTGTGCGCCAGCAATCGTGTCTGTCTGGATTTCAAGATGAGAAACTTCATGTTCTCATGTCAGCCAGCTGCCATTGACTTCAGTTGTGAGACCTCTGGGTCTCTGTTAGGTCTGAAATTTGTTTGATGATGTGATGAGACAGATAAATGAAAAGAGCATGTTTTCAATGTTTTTTGGATTCTCCCACTTTGTATCAATATTTTAATATTTTAATAACAGAATAAAGAAAGTGGAAAATGAGAACAGCATATTTCCAGGTTGTAGTATTTTCCGTCTATTTCTAGGCTTCAGTTTGTCACATGTAATTTGTTCGTTTTCCTTAAATTATTGTTGATGTCTTTCTTTTCATTTTGCTTATACAAAGCCAACAGCCACACGGCTGTGAACATTTCTGCTCCCTGGTTTGCTGTCCACCCTGGGGCATGCCAGTGAAGGCATTGCTCTGTGTCAGGTCTGCTGCAGCTAGTGACCTAAAAATGTCAGGTGATATCTTGTGTTCCATGGAGAAGGGCTGTGGTTTAGAGTGTGGCAAGGGCTTTTGGTTTTTTTCTTCTAAGTGTTCTGTCTTTTAAGTCACACTGATGTTGTCTGAGTGACAAGGCTCCTTTAGCACCATGAACCAGGCTCAAGGTTTCTTAGCAAAAATATAGACCTAGACCAGCTTTTTGTGGCCTTAAAAGAATCCTCACGCCCTATCCTGGTGCTCGCCTGTCCCTCTGTCCCGCTGTCTGTCTTCACAGCTGCTCTGGCTTTTCCTTTCCTGGCAACAGGAAAGCAGGGACAACTCAGTCTTTTTTTTTAAAATTTTATTTATTTATTATGTATACAACATTCTTCTTCCATGTGTATCTGCACACCAGAAGAGGGCACCAGATCTCATTACAGATGACTGTGAGCCACCATGTGGTTGCTGGGAGTTGAACTCAGGACCTCTGGAAGAGCAGTCAGTGCTCTTAACCTCTGAGCCATCTCTCCAGTCCCACAACTCAGTCTTAAAAGCTTGAGGACATGTGGGTGTCCCCAAGAGTGGTGTCAGGATGTGTAGGTGTCTCTGAGAAGCAAGGTCAGAACATGTAGGTGTCTCCAAAAGCAGGTGATGCTTTCTAGCTTAGGATCTACCCTGAGGCCTCCCTGCCTGGGCTGTGAGGATGGCGGGTTTGGTTAACCTTACTTCTCAAATAAAATGGTTTGACATTTAAAAAAAAAAAAAAAGCTTCAGGGCAAAGCAGTGTGTGGTAGCTCATGCCTGTAATTCCAGTATTCAGGGGATAGAGGCAGGAGAATGGGGTTCAAGGTCATCCTTGGCTGCATAGAGAGTTCAAAGCCAGTTTGGACTACATGAGTGAGATCCAGTCTCAAAAAAACAAAAAACAAAAAACAAACAAACAAAAAATCCCCAAAACAAAGTAAACATACCCCCCCCATTCAGTAAGCTTGCCAGTGAGTGAGGAAGGTGGTTAGAGCCCACACAGAGTAGGACTAGGGATAGCTTAGACAGGCACTCTTTCCCAGGAAGGAATAGTTTGTCCTTGAGAGATTGTAACAGATCTTGATCTGCTGGCTGTGAAGTAAAGAACATTTGCTATACACTCAGATCCTGATCCAGAAAAGGGGGTTAGAGAAGTGTGTGAGAGGACCTGGGTTTGATCTTTAATGTTACCCCCAACATTTAAAAATGTATCTATATATACACTAGGGGTTGGGCTATAAGGCCTGGGGTTTGAGCCCCAGCAACACAACAAAAAAATCATTTAATCACACATTGTTAGACTAATTATTAAAGAAAAAAATGACCACATATTTTTAAGATGAGGGTAGGGAGGAGCTGTAGGCACAGGAAGGGATGAGACAGAGTGGGAGAGACTGGGGACCGTGGCGGGAGCGGGGTTCCCAGACAGGGGGATCTGGGAGAGGGACAGGAAGGCTTATGAGTTTGTTTTGAAAGTTCATAAAACATGCTTATCTGTGGAAGTCCTGTGCATGAACTCCAGTGTTTTGTCCTTTGCCAAGTGGTGACCAGAGGCAGCTCAGGGCTGTAGGACAGCCAGCCAGCACAGGTGCACAGATTTACAAGAGAACATTTAATAGTTGGGACCAGATAGACACCATATCAAATATGTTTAGCAAAGTGAACAAGCCCCTTTAACCACACCCATAGCTTGTAAATTGTGTTTATCATTTTTGTAGCAAGGAATGTACACTTTACCACTTGTGCATATTACTAGAATCCCACATTAGTGAACCACTGTTGAGTCAGGTGTGGAGTGCTGTGTGTTTCAGATTTGTTAACTTAGGAGGCAGTGTAGACCAACAGTGGACCCAACAAGTGGGAGGGACTGTCAGTCTGTAGAGACTATATTTATCGTGTGTGTGTGTGTGTGTGTGTGTGTGTGTGTGTGTGTGTGTGTGTGTGTGTGTGTGTGTGTGTGTATGTGTGTGTGTGTGTGTGTGTATAAACCATATACACAGATTAGATAGATCATTGACTTGTTTACTTTCTTTTCAGCTAAGCAATAACTTTGTTTTGTCTGAATACAGGTCTAAGGTCACCCTTGGCTAAGTTGAGCAATGTGACATGTATCTCAGAGACAACTTATAAATATCCTGATTTGCCTATAAATCGGTGCAAAGAAGAGGTAAAATTACTTTTTCCTAATGTGATTTTGCTGCTTGAATAAATGCCTGAAGCACAGCATTCTAGGTATTGTGGGGGTGAAGGGTGAGGGCTTGGTGTGCACAGGCCAGAAGGAAAGTCAGCAGCAGTCGTCACATAGGCCACCTCAACAAAGCCAGGCCAGGCTCATCTGTGCCCTGCTCACCTGTGATCTGTCACACTGAAAGCCAACCGTAGTGTGCCTCCCCACCATGGTGGAGCTTTTTGGTTAAGGCACACAAAGCAGGTCTTGTTATGGAGAAGGATCATACCCCAGCATCTCATCTGCACGGGGGTTTCCTGTGGTCTGGTGCTCCCTCTCCTGCTTCCTGGTTGAGTTAATCAGACACGGATACGTAGTTTTATTAGCAGTGTGAACCACCTCCAGCAGTGGTGGGTTTTGCATAGTTATGTTATTAAGCATGGTTAAAAGTAAGTATCTTGGGCTGGAGAGATGGCTCAGCGGTTAAGAACACTGACTGTTCTTCCAAAGGTCCTAAGTTCAATTCCCAGCAACCATATGGTGGCTCACAACCACCTTGAATGAGATCCGGTGCCCTCTGCTGGCATGCAGGCAGGACTGTATAAGTAAGGAATAAAAATAAAAGCTTTAAAAAAAAATAAGTATCTTTAAACCATTATTAGTTATTTCAGTGAAAAAAGTTTTAGATAAAATAGGAAATGTTCCAAATTTGATTTTTATTGTTCTGAAGTCTGTTTTTTTGTTTGTTTGTTTTTTTGTTTTTTCGAGACAGGGTTTCTCTGTGTAGCTTTGGAGCCTATCCTGGCACTCACTCTGGAGACCAGGCTGGCCTCGAACTCACAGAGATCTGCCTGCCTCTGCCTCCTGAGTGCTGGAATTAAAGGCGTGCGCCACCAACGCCTGGCTTTTACTGAAGCTGAATACTGTATAGAGTAGATATACTTTATTAATTTTAGATTCTGAAATTCAGATTCCTCTGTGCTTGCTGGCCATCGCTGACTATTGGAAAGGTGACTAGGATCTCATGCTACTGCTTATATACTGTAAGGGAGAGTGTAGTCAATTGTTTACAGTTCATCTGAAGAATTTGAGCAGTGGCGGTGCACACCCTTAGTCCCAGCACTTGGGAGGCAGAGTCAGGAGGATCTCTGAGTTCAAGGCAAGCTGAGTCTACATAATGAGTTCCTGGCCAGCCAGGACTACACAGAGAAAAAAAAATCCATGCCAAGAATTTGAAATGAAAGTTTAAAGCTATATGAATATAATAACAGATTTTTAAAAAGTAGAATATTACATTCAGACTCTTTGTAAAGTTTTAAAATAATAGACATTTAGACTTAGAGCCATAGAATTCAAGTTTGAAATCTTCATTTCTATTTTGTTTGAGAAGAAATTGAGCTGTAAATGGTAATGCACACCTTTAATCCCAGCACTCAGGAGGCAGAGGCAGGTGGATCTCTGAGTTTGAGGTCAGCCTGGTCTACGGATACAGAGTGAGTTCCAGGACAGCCAGGCCAGGGTTACACAGGGAAACTCTGTTTCCAAAACAAATCCCCCCTCCCCCCAAAAAAAGACTACATTGGGAACAAGAGTCCTGGTTACTTTGACCTGGTTTCTGCATCTGTCAACAGTTGTGCACCAGGCTGCATAGTGTGGCTTTGTCTCATAATCGGCCAGACCCCAACCACCCAGTTACTGGTGGTAGGATTGATTTTAAAGGTGGTAACCATTTTCAGTCCTCTTATTCTTGTGATGTCGAGGTGGCTGAGTGCTTACTGAGTGAAAAGTGACTTAACCAAAAGCCTTCTGAAGGTGACAGTACTGTACGTGGCTGTCTACTCTGTGCCAGTTGTGAAAGGTGTTTTTTTTTTTAATTACAGGTTATTTCTTTGATAGAAAGCAATTCTGTGGTGATCATACATGGTGCCACGGGTAGTGGGAAGAGCACCCAGCTCCCACAGTACATCCTGGACCACTACGCTCAGCGCTCTGCCTTCTGCAACATAGTGGTCACGCAGCCTCGGAAAATTGGGGCCAGCAGCATTGCCAGGTGGATCAGTAAGGAGCGCTCCTGGACTCTGGGTGGCCTGGTGGGCTACCAGGTGAGACACAGAAAGTCAATGGCTCTTCTTGTTAGCTCTTTTAGACTATGTAAGTTGATGTTGGAGTGTAACTATTTTAATAATTTTGAATCTCTCCCCCAGTTGAATAGGAGAGAAGGGAGAATGGTGCTTTGTATTATTTAATCTTTTTACTTAGACCTTTATAGTCTGTAATGTCTTGTCACATGAAAACACTCCAGGCAGCATCACTGGGCAAGACAGTCCTGCCCAAAACAGAAGGAAAAAAATCAGTGTGAGAACCTGACTTTCATTTGAACCCTAGATATCTTCTGAAATACAGTGATTTTTATTCCCTCCCTAGGTAAAACAGATGTAACTTGTTTGGGTAGGTAAATGGGAGCCATTAAAGCCTGTGTTTTTCTTTCCTTCTCTTTTCCTTTCTCAAATTTAGGTAGGGCTAGAGAAAATAGCAACAGAGGATACTAGGTTAATTTATATGACCACTGGAGTCCTGCTTCAGAAAATTGTAAGTGCCAAGAGTTTGATGGAATTCACGCACGTCTTCATTGATGAGGTGAGTTTGCTGGGGTCCTTGTCCCCGAGCACAGTGTGGGTGCCATCCTGTGTCCTTGTTTCCAGAGCACAGGGTGTATGCCATCCTTGCAACAAGGGTCTTGTTCCCTTTATGACTGTGAATTATCTGTTTTATCTTTGTTCTTTGTCTCTCAAAATATAGGTGAGATGTTGAAGTCCCCCAAAGAAGATTGCCTGTTAGAGGAGTGTTCCATAGGCAGGGGGAGCCCCAGATCAGATAGCTCCATAGGCAGGGGGAGTCCCAGATCAGATAGCTCCATAGGCAGGATCAGACCCAGAATGTGATTTTTATGGGTGAGATCTTACTGGAGCATTTTTCCTTCTTGTTTTTGTGTGGTTTGAGTTGCCTTGGCCTGTGTTTCAGCAGAGTGCGGCAGTTGCACTGGCTCCCAAGCCTGGTGGAGAGTGCTTTCTTCAGCCCACACATGGAGACTGGCTTTCTGTCTAACCAATCAAAGATGAGGGTAGTTTTAAAAAGTTGTGCTGAGGGTATAGTTCAGTGATAGAGTGCTTACCTAGCCCATGGGAGGCCCTGAGTTTATCCCCAACATTGCAGGAAACACTTTAATAAAGGCAAGGCATAAGCTGGGCGGTGGTGGCGCACGCCTTTAATCCCAGCCCTCAGGAGGCAGAGGCAGGCAGATCTCTGTGAGTTCGAGACCAGCCTAGTCTACAAGAGCTAGTTCCAGGACAGCCTCCAAAGCCACAGAGAAACCCTGTTGTGGAAAAAAAATAAATAAAAATAAAGGCAAGGCATATTAATCTACTCTGAAAAAAGCTATTATAGGAAAGTATTGTGAACTGTAGTTTTGTGCTTGCTTTAGTTTTCTTTAAAATTTGTATATGTGTATGTGTGAGTGTGTGTGTGTGTGTGTGCGTGCGTGCGTGCGTGCGTGCGTGCGTGCGTGCGTGCGTGCGTGCGTGTGTGTGTGTGTGTGTGTGTGTGTGTGCTCTGTTGTACCACATACACATTTTTGGGAGTTGGTTCTCTTGCTATAGAACCTGGGGACTGAACTAAGGTCACCAGACTGGCACTTTTACCTACAAATCCATATTATTATTATTATTATTATTATTATTATTATTATTATTCAGTTTTTGAGACAGGATCTTGCTTTGTAGCCCAGGCTAGCCTAGAATTCATGATCCTTGTGCCTCAGCTTCCCCAGGCCATGTCTTAGTTTTGCTAATTATTTCTTTATTATCTCCTTAATCTGCACTTTTTGGACTTGCCTCATTAGGACAGAATATTTAACTGATGGTTACAGTTTCTTTCTTTTTTTTCCTTTTTTTTAGACAGGGTTTCTTTGTGGCTTTGGAGGCTGCCCTGGAACTAGCTCTTGTAGACCAGGCTGGTCTCAAACTCACAGAGATCCACCTGCCTCGCCTCCCAAGTGCTGGGCTTAAAGGTGTGCGCCACCACCACCGGCGATGTTTACCTTTTCTTTTTTTCTTTTCTATTTTTTCTCTTTTCTTTCTCCCTCCCTCCCTCCCTCCTTCCCTTCCCTTCCTTCCTTCCTTCCTTTTTTTTTTTTTTTTTTTTTTTGAGACATTGTCTTACTATGTATCCCTGGCTGGCCTGGAACTTGCTATGTAAACCAGGCTGGCCCCCAAATCATGGAGATCTGCCTGTGTCTCCTTGTATTAAGGCTATGTACTACTATGAAGGGAGTATATTTCATATTTATATTTTCAATGAGTGTTTCGAGATACAGAATGCTCTGTATTGCAGCTCTCTTTAGAAGGTTTGGAAATGGCCTATCTGTCCCCCTCACCCCCAAATTTCTGTAAGATCATGCTGTCCTAAGAAATTTAACTCATTTTTTAGAGGAGTTGGAAAGATGGGAATGGGCTGTGAGGACAAGCGTGTCTGCTGAAATCTGTGTGTGTGTGTGTGTGTGTGTGTGTGTGTGTGTGAGAGAGAGAGAGAGAGAGAGAGAGAGAGAGAGAGAGAGAGTGAGTGTGTGTGTGTGTGTGTGTGTGTGTGTGTGCAGTGTGAGTGGTGTGTGTGTGTGTGTGTGTGTGTAGGAGTGGCCTGTGGGGCCAGCAATGATGTGTGTGGGGGCAGCGGGCTGAGTCCTTACAGGCAGGATAGGAAGAGCTGGCCTGGAGGACCAGAGAAGGTGGGTTCAAGTACAGCGGAAAGGCTGCAGTATAGTTACTGTTTTTGTTTTGGACAAGGTCTCATGTAGCCTCTGATGCCCTTGGATTCCTAGTCCTCTTGCCTCTGCCTCTTAAACACTGGGGTCACAAATGTGTGCCACCACGGTTGGCTTCGGTCCTTACTCCTAAGTTTAGGGGTAGGACCTAGTAGTTGGGGACCCTTCATCAGCCTTGATTTGATTTTTCTTTCTAAATAAGGAAGGTAAGACTTGTGTTGAGGTGTTCTGGAGTTGGTGATAGGGTGAAATATTTTTTTTAATTTAAATTAGAAACAATCTTATTTTACATGTCAATCCCAGTTCCCTCTCCCTCCCCTCCTCCCCTGCCCCCTACTGACCCCTATCTCATCCCCTTTCTGCTCCTCAGGGAGGGTGAGGCCTTCCATGGGAGAATCTTCAAAGTCTGTCACATCGTTTGGATGGGCCTAGGTCCTCCCCCATGTGTCTAGGCTCAGGGAGTATCCCTCTATGTGGGATGGGCTCCCAAAGTCCGTTCCAATGCTAGGGATAAGTACTGATCTACTACAAGAGGCCCCGTAGACTGCCCAGGCCTCCTAACTCCTGAACTCCCATGTTCAGGAGATGTGGGTTGGTCCTATGCTGGTTTCCCAGCTATCAGTCTGGAGTTTGTGAGAGCTCTTAGGGTGAAATCTCTTACTCATGAAGTTTTACTGAATTATGTGAAGGCTTCCCGCCATTGTCCTTGAGCAGGAGACAACTTCCAGCTTCTGCCTTCTGTTTGCCTCCTGGATCTCTGCTCAGTAGGAAGTGAGGCACAAGACAACAGGACCAAGAGGGGTTTCTATGGGATGAAGCCTGTCCATCCTTCAGATTGAGTGGCTGCTTCTCTCCACTTGCAGGGAGTTATCTGGATATAATCTTACTGTCCTATGGGTGCTTATATGTCCTGACCTAATTGGGCTTCTTTTGGGAAAAGGCCCCTTGTCCCTGCTGCTTTAGTTGGGGCAGGATGGTATGGATGGGTCCCTCGGTGGCTAAGTCTGGATCTTTGGTCTGAGTAGGACTGGGAGGCAGCCGCTTCCTCATGTGTGTTCCTTTGTGGTTATGTTGAAGTTCTGCCTGCTTGCTCTAGACTCCGACCTTGTTTGGTATGATTTACCATCTTCTGACCAGCCTGTCTTTCCCAGGGTCAACCTGTTCTTTACCCTGTGAGCTTCAGCTCTTTTTATCACAGAGCATGCCTTGCTGCTCCCTAGCCAACTTTAAACTGGTACATATTCAACCCCACACTTGTTAGAATAACAAATCATGGCAGAGAGGGATCAGCGGGGACTGTCAGGCAGTGTTGCTGTTAAGTGGGCAGTGTTGAGGAGGCTCAGCATTGCTCTGCCCTAATGCTAGTGGGTCCCAAAGAAAAATACTGAGTGTGACAGTGACCTATGTGGTAGCCTTTGGCTTGTGAGCAGATGTTCTTTGCTTCCTTGTAGGCAGGACAGGAGTGAGTCCCCTAAAAAGCTTGTACTTACTTGGGAAACCTGGTTTAGCTAAAAGTCTCACAGGCACATGAAAGCCCTCTTTACCTAACGCATCAAGTGACATGTGCGTCCTTTTGTAAAATTTCATCTCATGTGTGTGGTATGAGTGTGTGCATGTTTGCATGTGTGTTGGTATGTGTGTAAGCGGGTGCGTGTGCACACTCATTCATATGGAAGCTCAAGGCTGATATGTGGAATCACCCTTGATCCCTCTCACCTGTTCATTGAGACAGGGTCGTCAGTCAAGCTGAGCTTGCCCATGTGACTCACCAGCTTCCTCTGAGGATTCTCCTGTTCCCACCATCTGATGCTGGGATTATAGACTCAGTGTGTTTACCGAGTATTTACGTGGATTCTGGGAATCAGAGCTCTGATTCTCACGCTTGTGCAACAAATTATTTAGCCACCACACCATCTCCCCAGCCCTGACATACATGGGCATTCTTTTTTTTTTTTTTTTTTTTGGTTTTTCAAGACAGGGTTTCTCTGTGTAGGTTTGGAGCCTATCCTGGCACTCACTCTGGAGACCAGGCTGGCCTCGAACTCACAGAGATCGCCTGCTTCTGCCTCCCGAATGCTGGGATTAAAGGCGTGCGCCACCAACGCCCGGCTTGCGCCACCAACGGCCGGCTGACATGGGCATTCTCGATGCCCTCTTTATTCTGTAGGTGCATGAACGAACTGAGGAAATGGATTTCCTGCTACTGGTAGTCCGTAAGCTCCTGAGGACAAATTCACGTTTTGTGAAGGTAAATTTTAGATTTCATTTTGCTTCTTCAATTTGAACAATTTGGTACTATGCTGGTTGCTTTTTGTCAATCTGATACAAACCTAGATATATCTGTAGGCAGTGATTTATGTGGAAGTACCCACCCACTTTGGGAGGCGCCCTCCCTGAACCAGTGGTTTTGACTGACACAAGTGGCAGACTGAGTAAACCAATGAGGAGCAAGTCAGGAATCAGCACCAGAACTGGAGGTCTCTGCCTCCAGTTCCACCCTGACTGACTCTCCCCTCAGTGGGAGCTGTGAGCAGAAATCACTCCCACCCCCGCCCCCGCCCCCGCCCTCGGTTGCTTTTGGTCCTGGTGTTTATCTCAGCAAGAGAAGCCCTAACTAAGACAGACCCAGTCTCTTGGAATCTGTTGTCAGATGTCATACTCCAGATCCTATCATGAAGGAGGCCCAGGGCATCTGCTGGGGTCACAGTGCAGAAGCTTTCTGGTAATTGTGTTGCAGTGAATTTTAACACTTTTTCCAGGCTTTCAGAACATGATCTAATAGCAGTGGACTGTAGTGGAAGGCTGGGGCCTTCTTTGACTGTCTGAGTGGCCCACTGGTCCCTGTTTTACAAGGGAGATGCTGCAGTTTGAGGGCAGGACACACACCCACTGCTCTTCAGAGGTAGAAGTTGTGGAGGGATGGGAAATGTCATTTGTTTTCAAAAAAGAAGAAGAAAGCATAAGATGTTAATTTGACTAAAACAGTAAAGATTTAGAATAATCATGTAATCTAAGCAAATCTAATCACAGACCACTCACAATCTAGCCATGTTAACTGGAGTTCTTTAGGCAACTACTTGGATGACTGTTCTGCCAAAGGATTTGCTGTGAAAGATTATTTTTTTTATTTTTTATTATTTATTTATTTGTTTATTTATTTTTTGAGACAGGGTTTCTCTGTAGCTTTTGGAGCCCGTCCTGGAACTCGCTCTGTAGGCCAGGCTGGTCTCGAACTCACAGAAATCCACCTGTCTCTGCCTCCCCAGTGCGGAGATTAAAGGTGTGAGCCACCAACGCCCGGCGATGATTGATTTGAAATTATGAAATGTGGCATTCTGTGTATTCATTTTAGGAAATGCTCTTCTCACTGCACCCACACAGGTGGCGCTCAGTGACTGCAGCCTGGTTGTAATAGGCTGTCTTGTTGCTCTGGTGACTGTATTGAGTGCCACTTTTTCATTTTGGGTGAGGAGGAATCTGAAAGAGAGCATTGATGACCACTCAACAAATGAGATGGTGATGAAGTTCTGATTGCCATTTTAAGGCTGGTCTTGAACTCACAAAGATCCACCTGTCTCTGCCTCCCAAGTGCTGGGATTAAAGGCATGCGCCACCAATGCCCAATTAAAAAAATATATAAAATATATATACATAAATACATATTTATACACATAAATACACATACACACACACACACACACACACACACACACATATATATATATATGAAGAACCATGTTTTCTAAATACAGAAATACAGAACCATATGTATAGTTGGGTCAGGTAAATTGAAGTCAGGTGTTTGATGGATTTGTGAATTTTTAAAAATCCTCAGGAAATGATTATTTTTCTTTTAATAAGAGTTCTGCTCTCAGATTGGAAAGGTAGGGGCTGCAGCACATGGTTGAAGCCCCTGTCCCTGTGTCCTGGCTTCCTGTGTACATGGCTGCTGTCTTCTGGCCGTGGCACCCTGGACCTGGTGTGTGTTGGGCTGCCTCGGAGCATTAGTCTCTCATTTATATGCTACACCCATCAAAAGAGCCCTGATGTTTTATCGAAGTCTAGGCATCGCCACTGTGCCTGGGTGTGTTCCTGGAGGGATGACTCTTGAACCCTAAGTGGTTTCTGAAGCCACCCCTCTGTCTCAGACATAGTTTTCACAGTGAATTCTAATCACTGTGGTTTCTGGTTTGTGTCTAAAGTCAAAGGGACAAGGATGCTGGTCATGTGACACATAGGAACTCTGATTGCTAGATACAGCAGGTAGTCTCCACCAGCCAGAGAGCTCTGGAGACCAAGGATGAGCAGATTCTTGGGATGCTGCCACTTGTCCAGGGCACATCGGGTGTGCTGTGGATGCTGTTTTGGGCCCATGTGGCTGGCTGACTTAGAGACACCAGCTCGTGTGTGTCTGGGTCCAGGCTGGCTGGCTCCCGGGTGTGGGGCACAGCCTTTGTCTCGGATTCCCTATCCTTAGCTACAGCCAGAGTTCTCCAGGTCCCCTTTTGGTTTCCTCTTATTTTCCTGTATGGCACTATCCTGAAATCCATTCTTAAAATCGGTTTTATTATAAAGGCTTTCATTCTGAGTAAGTGGTCACAGTGCATCTTTGTTGGGAGTATGCAGTTTCTCACTTTAATGTTTTAGAAGTTTTATTTATTTTGTGTATGATGTGTGACTGTGTGGGGCATGCGTGCATGCGTCACTGTGGATCCCAGGGATGGAACAGTTTCTCATTAAAAAAAATAGTTTTAAAGTAACAGTAAAGTCTTAAGCATTCTTTAATACTGTTTTAATTTGTGTAGCACACCAGAAAATAAATCAAGATATTCTATTTAAAGTTCAGTAGTTTGCAATGGTGGGTGGCTGAGGAGGCTGAGGTGGGTCTGGGGCCCTGAGGTGGCACTGCTCACGGATGGGGCTCTCTTCACTACAGGTGATCCTCATGTCTGCCACCATCAACTGCAAGGAGTTTGCGGACTACTTTGCTGTCCCAGTGCAGAACAAGATGAACCCTGCATATGTGTTTGAAGTGGAAGGCAAGCCCCACACTATTGAGGAGTATTACCTTAATGACCTGGGGCACATTTACCATAGTGGGGTATGTGGGGTGCATTGCTTCTTTTATAGTGAATGGACTTTGCTTTCTGGCTGGAATTCCATTGTTAATTCTAAAAGGGTTCCGGGCCCTTCTAGAATTTGTCAGAGCTGACACATGGGAGGAAGGGGGTGGGGTGTGAGATGCAAAGGGAGTAAACTCCTAGGCTTCTGTTATAAGCTGTAAATAGTCCTATGGCACACCTCACTGGTGTTGAAAAATAAAGCATCAGATTTTAGTCATGATAAGATTGTAAATTCACTTGAGGATGGGCAAATTTACTTGAGATAGAATTCTGGTTAAGTGTGCATTTCTTGTATAAGGTGAACCAAGTTGAACCTGGAATTGTACTGTGACAGTGAAGACTGGGGACACGTTTTCGTAAGAGACTGATGTAGAGTTGCTTTCACATGTGTGGTACATTTAGAGGTCAGAGAAGTCCAACTATAAAGTAGAAGCGGGAATAAACACTTCCCTTTCTCATCCTTCTGAGAGTGCTTAGTAAGAAAGTGCGTGTGCAGCAGTGTGAGACCCCGTGTTCCATTCCCAGCTCATGAGCAAAAAGCCAAAAGGAGTCCAAGCTCTTACTCGGTCCCTCTTCCTGCCTGTCTGTCTGTCTGTCTGTCTGTCTGTCTGTCTGTCTGCCTGCCTGCCTGCCTGCCTGCCTGCCTGCCTGCCTGCCTGCCTGCCTGCCTGCCATCAGGCCTGCCGTCCTGTGAGAGCTTTTGCAGAGCTCTCAGGGTCCTTCCTCACACTGGGCCAGCCAGACAAACACAGCATGATTTCTTCTTCTGCACGTAGTTTTTACTAGCTCTCTTTTAGAGCTGCATGCCAGTCCTCCACGGAGGGGCTGCTCTTTACCTAGCCTCTGTACCTCTCCTCTTGCTACACATGGTCCCGCAGTGACTAACGCTGCCACAAGCTGTTGTGCACACAGGACAGCGTGTCTTGTAGGGCATGGTGGCGTCTCCGCCTCCTCAGCATTACAGGCATTTTTGGAAGGACGGTTCTGTGTGGCACGGGTACCCTCAGCACTGCGGCGTGTCATGTTGAGACCTCTGTGTGGACCTTGCCTTCCTGGAGCCTCTGAGCCTGGGAAGACATTGCTGGGACAGAGTACATCTGCTTGTGGTTTGATGGATAGAGGCCAGTTGCTTAGAGCAGGAGTTGTAGTGTTGAACAGTGGGCTCTACTGGAATGAGGTGCTGTCTTGGTTTCATCTGACATCAGCATAATGATTTGTGATAACATTGAAAAAAGGGTAAGGTCACCTGTGGGGATCTAACTGTGAGGCCAACTTCTAGAAGCTAGAGGGCCCTTTGGCAGACTGCAGGTTGTGTCCAGCTGTTTAGAAGGCACTGGGATTTACCATTGCTCACCACATAGCCTGTCTCTGGTATCTAGAAGGCACACAGTGAACATTTCAGTGCGTGATCAAACCTGAGCATTTTCGGGGAGGTGCTGAGGTTGGAACTCAGGTCCCTGTCTAGCTAAGCTGTGCTCTCACTCCCAGACCCTGCATGCTACTGTTAACTATGAAGGTGGCGTTTTGTATTTGCTCTGTTGTGTGTTTTCAAGTCCATCATATTCCTCTGTTCTCTTAGTGCCATCTCCTTGTCTAGCGATAGACACCTTCTGTGGCACTCAGCCCTCCGCCTCTGCTTGTCTACCTCCTCTTGGAGGCTTGACTCGCTGCCCTCCACTCACCATCTTTTCTTGCCCGTGTTTACACATAATTATTTTTTTCTCTTCAGAAACACCCTCCTCAGTCCCAGGTTTCTCTGTGGCCCTTCCCAGCCTCTGTCTGGGAAGTTATGTATGATCTCTGCCTCTCCAGCTCCCAGTGCTCATGTTTCTTCCGTTTTAACTCTACTGACCCCACATAGCCCAAGCTGTATTTCCCGGCTCCTTTTGGTGCAGTCACCACGTAGCAAGGTCAGCCTTACGCTGACTTGGCCTTTTGAGAATACTGGCACTGCTAGCCAATCTGGACTGTTTTTGAAACACATTGTCTTTGGTGCCGTGGTTTTTCTGAGGCCAACTTTAGGTGTTCCCTTTCAAGGCCCTTAGACGAATCTTCTTTGTCACTTATTAACAAATTGTTTTCTTTTGCAAGAATACCCGTAGGAAAAGGCTATGCAGTGTACATGTACTATAATGGAATTAATTGTGCAGCGACTGCTCATGGCACATGAACTAGAGGCAGAGTGTAGAACCCCCCCAGTGCGGCACCCACCCCCAGTGCGGCACCCACCCCCAGTGCGACACCCACCCCCACACCCACCCCCCCAGTGCACCCCCAGTGCGGCACCCACCCCCCAGTGCGGCACCCACCCCCCAGTGCGGCACCCACCCCCCAGTGCGGCACCCACCCCCCCTGCGCACCCACCCCCCAGTGCGGCACCACCCCCCAGTGTGGCACCCACCCCCCAGTGCGGCACCCACCCCCCAGTGCAGCACCTCACTCTTGTATAGACAAGCATGAACTTGAACACCTGCTTGCTCCTTCTGCCTCTCCTTTCTGGAGTCCCCGGCTAACAGCCCAGTCTCTGTGCACTTCCTTCAGGGTTTCCTGTTAGTTTCTATGCACTTCCTTTAGGGTTTCCTCTCAGTCTCTGTGCACTTCCTTTAGGGTTTCCTCTCAGTCTCTGTGCACTTCCTTTAGGGTTTCCTCTCAGTCTCTGTGCACTTCCTTTAGGGTTTCCTCTCAGTCTCTGTGCACTTCCTTTAGGGTTTCCTCTCAGTCTCTGTGCACTTCCTTTAGGGTTTCCTCTCAGTCTCTGTGCACTTCCTTTAGGGTTTCCTCTCAGTCTCTGTGCACTTCCTTTAGAGTTTCCTCTCAGTCTCTGTGCACTTCCTTTAGGGTTTCCTCTCAGTCTCTGTGCACTTCCTTTAGGGTTTCCTCTCAGTCTCTGTGCACTTCCTTTAGGGTTTCCTCTCAGTCTCTGTGCACTTCCTTTAGGGTTTCCTCTCAGTCTCTGTGCACTTCCTTTAGGGTTTCCTCTCAGTCTCTGTGCACTTCCTTTAGGGTTTCCTCTCAGTCTCTGTGCACTTCCTTTAGGGTTTCCTCTCAGTCTCTGTGCACTTCCTTTAGGGTTTCCTCTCAGTCTCTGTGCACTTCCTTTAGAGTTTCCTCTCAGTCTCTGTGCACTTCCTTTAGGGTTTCCTCTCAGTTTCTGTGCACTTCCTTTAGGGTTTCCTCTCAGTCTCTGTGCACTTCCTTTAGGGTTTCCTCTCAGCTTTAGGTCTTTAAGCACTTTTAGATGCCTGTTTGTTCTGGCACCGTTTGTTTCCCAACTATTGAAGGGGTGCCTGTTGTCTTGATGCATGTACTTTTCCAAAGAGCTCATTCCTTGTTTCCTGGGACTCCCTAGCCAGCCAGGACACATTTTGATGACATGTATGGGGGTCAGAACCTCTGTTTAGGACAGAAACACTGTGGTTTCCACCGTGTTGTGTGAACAGAGGCACAGTGTCAGAACATGGTAGACTCTTCCCAGGTGAATGTATGCTCCTCCCACATGGCACCCTTTGTTGAAGTACACCTGTGCTTATTCACTTGTTCAGAAAGTAAGAGCATACAGCATACAGCAGGCACACAACCAGTTTTGCTCGTTGTTGTCTGTCAGTTGTGTTAGGAGGCACAACGGGGGCTTAGGTGACAGCTCAATTGCTAAAGTGTTGCTTTGCAAACACAAGACCCTGAATTTGCTCTCCAGAACCCATACTTTAAAAGCTAGGCATGATAGTTTACTTTTGTAATTCTCAGCACTGGGGAGATGAGACAGGTGGGTCCCTAGAGATTCTTGGCTGGCCAAGCCTAGCCTTCTTAGTAAGCTCCAGGCCAGTGAAAAAACCCATCTCAAAAATAGTGGATGATGGTGGCTGGAGAAGATGGCTCATAGGTTAAGAGCACTGACTGCTCTTCCAGAGGTCCTGAGTTCAATTCCCAGCAACCACATGGTGGCTCACAATGAGATCCGGTGCCCTCTTCTGGCCTGCAGGGATACATAATAAATGAATAATTTTTTTTTTTTTTTGAAAAGGTGGATGGTGACTGAGGAATGACATTTGCAGTTGTTCTGGCCTTCACATGACTGAGCACACATGGACATGTACATGCATATATGCTCGAAAGCTAGCTATATTTTTTTTCTTCTTTTCTTTTTTTTTTTTTTTTTTTGGTTTTTCAAGACAGGGTTTCTCTGTGTAGCTTTGGAGCCTATCCTGGCACTCGGAAAGCTAGCTATATTTGATGTCCTATTAGAGAGTTTAAAAATTGCAGTGGGAAGCTGGGAGGTAGTGGCACACGCCTTTAATCCCAACACTTGGGAGGCAGAGGCAGGCAGATCTCTGTGAGTTTGGGGGCAGCCTGGTCTCCAGATCTACACAGAGAAACCTGTCTTGAAAAACTATAAAAAAAATGCAGTGGGATCAGGACCTGTCCCTGAAGCTTGAACTAACTGCCTTTTGCTTGGGTTGCTGCATTGCCTCGCCCACCTTTGATGCAGGGGAGGAGCCTCTACTTGCCATGCTTTGTTGACTCCCATCGGAGGCCTGGCCCTTTCTGAATGGACAGGGAGGAGGAGTGGAGGGGGGGCAGAGGGGAGGAGAAGAGGGAGAGGAACTGCAGTTGGGATATAAAATCAATGGTAAAATTTAATTAATAAATAATTATATCCAAAGGCCAGGTATAGTGGCACATGTCTATAATCCCATTCCTCTGGAGATAGTGATAGAAGTGTCAGGAGTTCAAAGCCAGCCTAGAATACAAAGCAAGTTGAAGGTCAGTCTGGGCTACATGAGATCCTGTCTTAAAACACCAGCAACGACAACAATTTAGAGGACTTAGGTTTTAGAACTCAGTGGAGTTAACTTGTGACTCAGTCACATGCTTTTGCTACATAACTTCTCAGTGGCAGACGTCTATGTGGGTTTGGTGTCACTGTCGGGGTTTGTGGAACATGTACCTTCCCCCTATTTCCATTTCCAATAGTTGCATTATGGAATATTGGTCACTGTTAGGATAGGGTAGAAAATTAAGGCATATCAGTGATGAATGTATTAAGTGTGCTTCATTATTAAATGATGGTAAGCCTGTCACAATCAAGTTACTAGAATTGTAATAATATTGGGAAATGGCTATTTGTTTTTTTCTTTTCTTTTTTTTTTTTTTTTGGCCAGGGGGCGGGGAGGATGGTTATTGGGACATTAGCTGTAACGCTTCTGTGTATGACTAACTCTGATCACCTGAAGACTCCTTTCTGTGTGCCCATCACATCACTCATGAGGGCTTGTACACAGTAGTTGATCCAATTATTAAACAAAATGCTTCTATACTCTTGGTGGGAAACAAAGGATATAAAACAGACTCTGTGAAAACTGTGTTGTAGCAATTGTGTGGTACTACCTTATGCTGGTATAGTTGCTGTGTGTAGCTATTGTGAGGTGGGAATTTGATAGGGCACTGATTTGGGGATAGGAAACAAATCCCAAGTTCCCTAGGCCTTTGATGCAATTTACCCTGTCCCTTAAAAGCAGTCTCTGCTTGGACTCTGTGATTCCGTCTGTGCTGCCCCTGACTTTTAACGCCATACATCTCTGGTATCCCAGGCAGCACGGGCCATTGTCACGCACTTGCCGTCACGAGCCTTCAAGATTGACTATAGACGGCATTATTGTTGTTGTGCTTTAGAGGGATGGCTAAAGGGGTGAGCACGCTCAGCAGTTTCCTTGCAGCTCTATCTAGATACTCTCCTTTTTATTCTTTTCAGCTTCCCCCCTACCGTTTGGAGGAGCCAGTGATAACAAAGGATGTCTATGAAGTTGCTGTCTCTCTCATTCAGATGTTTGATGACCTGGACATGAAAGAGAGTGGGTAAGAGCCTCTCTCACCACACTTTCTGGGTGTGTTCCGTACACGTCTCATGTTTTTACAGCAGTAAGATAATAGCTGCAGACACTTGGGCTTGTTTTGAGACAGAGTCTTGATACACAACAGAGTTGTATCCTTCCTGCTCCCAAGCACTTGGGTTTTGGGTGTGTCCACATCCAGTGGCAGTAAACTTTCCAGCTGTCAGCAGTCACTGGTCACTCTGCAGGCTTCTACTTACAAGAGTCAAAGCCGTGCTGGGTGCAGCTTGTAGGACCTTTTCTTTTAAGCTAGCGCTGGAGCCAGAAAGTGGGATGATGGCTTCTCCAGGCCCAGGAATCACATGGCTCCCTCTGCCTGTGTTTTCTTTGTTTCTGAGATATTTCCTGATACCCAGCAGGCAATCCAGGCGTTCATTCTTTTAGCTTTTGTTTAAAAAGCAATAAAACAAATAAAAACTTGAGACTTTTTCCTTTGAGGACAGTTTAGGTTTTAAGTGCTGGTTTTAGTCTGTAATTTAAAGAAATACTATGTTATTGAAGCTCTGTGGTCATAATTTTATTGCATTGCATAAATAGCACTTATTATTTTAGAAACGAGGAATGATAATGGATATTCTCCCTCCCTTAGTAACCAAAGCTAGATTGCTGGGGTGACTGTTTTTCTATAGGCCGTAGGATACCCCTGAATTAACCCTTGTTCGTCAAACTTGGACCTCTTTTTTTGGCTCACTTTCATTCTTCCCAGATTACAGCCTTCAGAGACTTCATTGGTAAATGTTCTTAGCTTTTATTTGGGTAAAACATTATTTCAGTTTCATCCTTTGAAAAAATCTTAAGTCACCAGATAAAATCCTTGAGCTGGGGAGATGGCTTGGTTGGTCAGGTGCATGGTTTGCAAGCATGAGGACCTACAGGGAGCAGAGGAAACAGGCGTGGATGTGTGCTTATGATTGCAGCTGGGGAGGTCGGGGCAGGGCTGTGCCTCTCAGGGGTCAGCCAGACCCAGGCCAATGAGGAAGCCTGTCTCAAGCAGGTGACACTCAGAGTTGACACTGACACTTTCTGTCTCACTCCTCCCACCCCTCCCTCCTCCCTTTCTCATTCCCTTCTTCCCTCCCCTCTTCCTCTTTGCCTTCCCTTCCCTTTCTCTCTCTTCTCTACTCTGCATGTCCCCACACACATGTGCACATGCACACAAATGCATAAATTAAAAAGTCTCATGTCTTTACTGTGGATGGCACACGCCTGACTCTCCTCCTTGATTGTGTGTAGTGCTTTAGGTACAGGTTGGACGTCTAGCACCAGAAAGCTTGGAGCCAGAATTGTTTTCAGACCTCAGTGGCTGAACCCAG
Organism: Cricetulus griseus; assembly: GCF_003668045.3. NCBI lineage: Eukaryota > Metazoa > Chordata > Mammalia > Rodentia > Cricetidae > Cricetulus > Cricetulus griseus. The sequence goes on along the minus strand of NC_048598.1, from coordinate 182,040,659 downwards.
ACACTCAAAACATTTCGAGGCCCAAGGTCAAATGTCAGACTTTGAAGCATTTCAGATTTTGGATTTTCAGAGTAGAAATACTCTCCTTGCATGAAATTCTAAGTTATTAAATGCTTCTTATACTTTATTTTTCTAGTTTTACATACACAGCAACATTGAGATCAGCATTAACAAAATGTATCTGTTTTTAGTACTCTTTCCACATTTTGATGCTGATTTCATATAATCTAATGGCTTGTGTTGCTAGAGTGATAAAGCTTCTTTTTGTCTCATTGTTCCCAGTAGGTAAACATATCTTTTCACCATGGCTAACCTTCAGATCTATTCTTTGTCTTTGATGACCCATAGCCTCAGAGCCAGGATCAGGTGTGGATTCCTTTGTATGTCCTTTGCTTGCAGCTGAGTGGGCTCACTGGGTCTCAGCACTGGCATTGGAGGCTGCCCAGAAGCCTTCCTCTAGTGACATTGGCATCCTTGGGCTTCTGTCTGAGTCCTTAGTGTGTTTGCCATGACCCAGTCTTTGTTCTGTAGTCCCTAGGATTGTTTTTCAAGGAAGACTTTTCCTTTTCTAATTCTGTTTCTCTCTTTTTCTTAAAAAAAAAAAAAAAAATGTCATGAGTCAGCAGGTAGTGGCACATACCTTTAATCCCAGCACTCAGGAGGCAGAGGCAGGCAGACCTCTAAGTTCAAGGCCAGCCTGGTCTACAGAGTGAGTTCCAGGACAAACCAGAGCTACACTGAGAAACCCTGTCTCACAATTCAAACAAACAAACAAAAAAACAAAAGCCAAAACAAAGTCTCAGTGAGCTTGGATTTTTCTTCCTTCCTTTCATAGACTTTTTCATGTGCACAGTGGACTTGAGCAAGAGCTTGCAGGGAGCTCCCGTAGGCTGCCCGCTCCACACGCACAGCTTACTCTACTGTCAGAGCCCTGTGCCAGAGGGGCCTGTTCGTCATATTGACACACGCTACCCAGAGTCCTGGCTACGTAGGCTCAGTTCTAGTGCTGCACACTCTCGGGGTTTTGATAGTGGTGTAATGCCAGGCATCTCCCATTACAGTGTCACTCAGAACAGTGCAGCACCCAAGGCCCCTCTGTGAGCCCCTAGCCATTATTCTCCCCCATTGTCTGGGCCCACTGATCTCGGATGTCTTTAGTTTTGCCTTTTTCACAACATCAGACAGCTGAAATTACATGGTTTGTAGCCTTTTCTCATTGACTTTTTTACTTAGAAACATTTAAGGGACTGAAAAAGAGTCTCAAAGATTAAGAGTGATTACTGCTCTTGTATAGGACCCAGGTTCAGTTCACAGCACACACATGGTGACTCACAATTACTATTACTATTGAACACACATGGTGTAATATATATACCCAGACATGTACACACATACACACATACATTGAAAAAAAATTTAAATAAAATCAGAAAAAGTAATTTTAAAAGCATTTAAGATTTTTGCTTATCATTTCATGGCTTGGTAGGCTAATTGTTGTTCTGAAGCAGTATTTCTCTTTGTAGCCCTGGCTGTCCTGAAACTCACTATGGTGACCAGGTTGGCCTTGAACTCTCAGAGATCTACCTGCCTTTAGCTCCCAAATCTGGGATTAAAGGTGTGCACTGCCATGTCTAGCAGTAAGCCAATTATTATTGTATGTAATTATAATTAATTATTTTTGTGTGTATAGTGAATGCATGTGTGTGCACTCCCTATGTGTACACAGTAGAGACCAAAGACAGATGGTGAATGTCTTCCTGGGCTGCTCTCTACCATTTTTTGGAGGTTGTATCTTTCACTGAACTTAAGGCTCCCCATTTTAGCCAGATTGTGTGACCAGCATGGCTCCAGGATCCACTTGTCTGCTTTTTCCCATCTTCACACTGTGCTAGGATTGTAGGCAAAGCTGCCAACCAAGCCTACCTGGGATCTGGATTCAGGTCCTCCTTTTACTTTATCCACCAAGCCTTCTTAGCCCCCCACTTTTTAATTGCTGAATAGTAGTTCATTGTTTATACTGACTACAGCTATTTATTTACCAAATTACATCTTAATTGTCTCAAGTCTCAAACTATGATTAGAGCTGCAAAACAAAAAAAAAAAAAAAAACAAAAAACAAAAAAAAAAAAAAACCCAAAAAACAAAAACAAAAAAACCCTGCATGCAGGCTTCTGTAGATGCAGACATCCAGTTCATCTGGGTAAATTACAAGGCACACAATTGCTGGCTTCTATGACAAGATCATGATTCGTTTGTAAGGTATCATTAACCCATCTTTCAACGTAGCTGCACCGTATTGCATAACCACCACCAAGTGGCTGAGTTGTGCAGCTCGGCGTGCTTTGCCAGCTCTGTGTGTGTGGTGTAGGTTTTGGCTGTCAGAATGGGTGTGAGCGCTGTCCCTCTTCTTTCACGGAGTGCATATCCATGTCTTTTGTCCATTTTTTCTTTTTTTGTAATTATTTTTGTTTGTGTTTAGATTCCAACTGAAGTCTCCCTCTGTCCTCTGCTCCCAGCCTCCCCTCCCCCCATCCACTCCTCCTCCTCCTGTTTCCCCTCAGAAAGGGCAGGCCTCCAATGGTATCAAGTTGCAGTAAGACTAGACACCTCTTTCCTATTAAGGATGGATGAGGTAATCCAGTAGGAGGAAAGGGTCCCAAAAGCAGGTAACAGAGTCAGAGACAACCCCTGCTTCCACTGTTAGGAGCCCCACATGAGGATCAAGCTACACAGCTGTTACACATATGCAGAGGTCTGGGTCAGTCCCACGCAGGCATCTTGGTTGTTGGTTTTATCTCTGGGAGCCCCTATGAGCCCAGGTTAGTTGATTCAGTGGGCTTTCTTGTGGTTTCCTTGACCCCTCTGGCTTCCACAATCCATCACCTCCCCTTTCAGAGGATTCTCCGGGCTCTAATGTTTGTCTTCTTTTCTTTTTTTCTTATTGGGTGATTCATTCCCCTCCCACTCCCCTTCTCTCCTCCCCTCTCCCCTTGCAACCTTCCCCCAGCCCCCGCCCCCACTCCCAATTTCCTCAGGAGGTCTTGCTTTTCCCCTTTCTAGGCAGATCCATCTACGTCTCTTTTAGGGTCCTCTCTGTTACCTAGCTTCTCAGTGCTTGTGGATTGTAGCCTGGTTGTCCTTTGCTTTATGCCAGATATCCACTTATGAGCAAGTACATATTATATTTGTCTTTCTGGGTCTGGATTACCTTACTCAGGATGGTTTTTTCTAGATCCATTCATTTGTCTGCAAATTTCAAGATGTCATTGTTTTTTACTGCTGAGTAGTGCTGCATTGTGTAAATGTACCTTATACTTAACCATTCTTTATTATCCTTATCCTTATCCATTCTCCAGTTGAGGAGCATATAAGTTGTTTCCAGGTTCTGGCTATTATGAATAATGCTGCTATGAACATAGTTGAGATAGTGTCCTTGTGGTGTGAGTGTGCATCCTTTGGGTATGTGTCCAAGAGTGGTGTTGCTGTGTCTTGAGGTAGATTGATTCCCAATTTTCTGAGGAACCACCATACTGATTTCCAAAGTGGCTGTACAAGTTTGCACTCCCACGAGCAGTGGAAGAGTGTTCCCCTTTCTCCACATCCTCTCCAGCATATGCTGCCATCAGTGTTTTTTTATCTTAGCCATTCTGATAGGTGTAAGATAGAATCTCAGCATTGTTTTGATTTGCATTTCTCTAATGACTAAGGATGTTGAGTATTTCCTCGTGTCTTTTGCCCATTTGAGTTTCCTCTGTTGAGAGTTCTCTGTTTAGATCTGCACCTCACTTTTTTTTTATTGGATTATTTGGTCTTTTGATGTCAAGTTTTCTTGAGTTCTTTGTATATTTTGGAGATCAGTCCTCTGTCAGTTGTGGGGTTGGTAAAGATCTTTTCCTATTCTGTAGGCTGCCATTTTGTCTTGTTTGTCCTTTGCCTTACAGAAGCTTCTCAGTTTCAGGAGGTCCCATTTATTAATTGTTGGTCTCAGTGTCTGTGCTACTGGTGTTATGTTCAGGAAGTGATCTCCTGTGCCAATGTGTTCAAGAGTACTTCCCACTTTCTCTTCTATGAGGTACAGTGTGATTGGTTTTATATTGAGTCTTTGATCCATTTGGACTTGAGTTTTGTACATGGCGATAGACATGATCTATTTGCATTCTCCTTCATGGCAATATCCAATTTGTTGAAGATGATTTCTTTTTTCCATTTTATAATTTTAGTTTCTTTGTCAAAAATCAGGTGTTCATAGGTGTGTGGATTGATATTCGGGTCTTGGGTTCAGTTCCACTGTGCCACCTATCTTTTTTTTATGCTAGTACCAAGCTGTTTTCATCACTGTAGCTCTATAGTAGAGTTTGAAGTCAGATATAGTGGTATCTCCAGAAGCTCCTTTATTGTACAGGATTGTTTTGGCTTTCCTGGGTTTTTTGCTTTTCCATATGAAGTTGAGTATTGTCCCTTTGAGGTCTGGGATTTTGTAGATTGCTTTTTTTTTTTTTCTATGTTAATCCTACCTATCCAAGAGCATGGAAGATCTTTCCATTTCTTTCTTCAAAGACTTAAAGTTCTTGTCATACAGGTCTTTCAGTTACCCCAAGATATTTTATTTGTGGCTATTGTAAAGTTTCTCTGATTTCTTTCTCGGCCCATTTATCTTCTGTATATGGGAGGGCTACTGATTTTTTTTTTTTTAGTTAATCTTGTATCTGTATATTGCTTTTATTATGTTTAGTTATGTTCCTTGTATCTCTGCTGTCTCCAAGGGGTGCTGGATTTTGTCTAAGGTTTTTTCAGCATCTAATGAGATGATCATGTGGGTTCAGGTTTTTTTGTTTGTTTTGTTTTGTTTTGTTTTGTTTTTGAGGCAGGGTTTCTCTGTGGCTTTGGAGGCTATCCTGGAATTAGCTCTTGTAGACCAGGCTGGTCTTGAACTCACAGAGATCCGCCTGCCTCTGCCTCCCGTGTGCTGAGATTAAGGCAGTTTGTTTATCCTGTATTGGTTTTGTTTCTTTCAATCTTGTTGCTAAGTTACATATTTCATCTCTCTCTCTCTACTGGGAGTAGGCTCCAGAGCAGTGTAGAGCCCCCTGTCTGTCACTGCTGTCGCCATACTTGTCGTCTGTCTCTCTAACGGGGTCATGGGTGAGGGGATGGAGGCTGCAGAGCAATGTACCCTTTTGTCTGTTACTGCTGTCCCTAGACTGCAAAGAGGAAGGCATGGATTTCAGGGAGGGTCTGTTTCATTCAGAAAGAGCCGTGGCAGTGAGGAGGGTGGTTATCTGAGATCTGCATCTATAAGCATACTTTGTGGTAATATGGGCTTTAATTAAAGCTTGCTTATAGTTATTCTAAAGTTTGTATCTTGGGGTTCTGGATCATAGTGTCTAAAGTTCCAGGAAAACTTTTGCAGATAGTGTGTCTTACAGGCAAGTACAATGGAAGCCAAGAGCCCTAGCTTATTGCCAGGCTGGCCTCTATCTCGTTTATGGGAACTAAAGAACATTACCTGACACGGTCTGCGGGAGCTTTCATGAACAAAGCATGAGGGTCTCAGGCAGCAGGGGCTCTTCCAGCCTTGATTCAAACTTGTTCACCTCACATTTTGACAGGAACAAGACCTGGTCGGGGACCCAGTTTGTGTCGGAGCGGAGCAGCGTGCTGGTGTTCTTGCCAGGTGTGATTGTCATAATTTTGTGACTGGAATTTTAATGCTCTGGACAGCACATAGAGTGGAAAATGGTGGTCATGCCTGCCTGTTCTCTTAGACACTGAGAACATGAACACCTGTGACTCAGTCTGACTTGTTACCATACACTTGTTGCTGCAAAGAGTTCATAGTGGCAATGAAGACTTTAACTTTCTAAAGGCTGTCTTGCCAGCTTCACAATTCCTGGTAAGATGTTTGCTGTGTTAGGAGCACCCCTCTGTGTGGTGAGGTGATTGTCACCCGTCCACAGTACAGCATTCTTGATGAGAGCAAAGCCTGAAGCACCCAAGCCTCCAGCAATCAATCTCACAGTCCCATCTCAGTGCTTCAGAGACGAGGCTCCTACTGGGCCCTCCTGGAAAGATGCATGGTGTTTGATGGTACCGCATCAAACGACTTAATTATAACAGTAATTCATGTATTTGTTGTGAAAGGTAATATGCAGAACACATGAGCATTAGTGCCCGTAGTGATGGAAACAAAAGCTTGCAACAAAAGAAACTTAATTTTGGAATGTAACATGTGCATTTTCAAATTTTTGTCACATTTTATGTACAGAAGAACCATTGGGTGCATAGTTTGCATCTTTTATATATTTACCAAATGACTTGAGTGTGTACATACTATGTAAGGAAAAAGCAACAGCATAGTTATGTTGTTACTCAGAAATACCTAGCAGGAGGTCAACACTGCCCCAGAAATATGTTCACAGGTGATATTCACTGTGTGACTTTCTGTTCTATGCTAATGTAAATCCAAGTTTGGCATAGTATGTGTTTGTGTTTTATTAATTGACTTGTTTTTGAATAGATCTGTTAGACAGAACTCTGCCACTGAGTTTCATTGCAGTCCAATTATTTTTTGAGACAGGATTTTAATGTAGCCCTGGGTGGTCTGGAACTTGCTGTGTAGCCCAGTATAGTTTTGAACTGGAGATTATCTTTTGCCTCTCATTTGCTGCAATTCCAGACAGAAGTTGCCATGTCTGGCTTAAAAACCGTCTATTTTGATAGGAAACATGACGTATGCTCACTGGAGAAAATTTGGGAACACAAGGGAAGGAAAGAAATTGCCTATATAGTAAAACTCATCACTAGTCACTGCTCTGGCAAGGAAAACATAGAATGTATATATTGCAAAATAAATAATTGCTAGTTAATGTCATGATGCATTTGTTTAGTTCTGGTACAAAAGGCTTAAAGAGTCAAGTTGAACTGGTAAGGTTCTTGAAAAAGTTATCATTTTATCTTGAGATACATCTAATAAAGGAAGACTTGTTCAATGAAAATTTTAAGATACTGAAGAAAGAAGTTGAAGAACATAAAAAATGATATAAAGACCTCCCCTGCCCAAGGATTGGTAGGATTAATATTGTGAAAATGACCACCCTACCCAAAGCAATCTAGTACAATCCTCATCAAAACTCCAGTCTAGTTCTTCACAGAAATTAAAGAAATAATTTCAGAATTCATATGGAAACACAAAGAGCCAGAATAGCAAAAACAATCCTCAATGATAAAAACATTGCCATAGAGCCGGGTGTGGAGGCACACACCTTTAATCCCAGCACTCAGGAGGCAGAGGCAGGTGGATCTCTGTGAGTTCAAGGCCAGCCTGGTCTATAGAGTGAGTTCCAGGACAGTCAGTGCTGTACAGAGTGACCCGAGTCTTGAAAAACCAAAACCAAACAAAAACCCCCATTGCTATAGGAAACCTCATTCCTGATCTTCAGTTATGTTATAGAACCATACTCATAAAAATAGAATATAAAGGGCTGGAGAGATGGCTCAGAGGTTAAGAGCACCGACTGCTCTTCCAGAGGTCCTGAGTTCAATTCCCAACAACCACATGGTGGCTCACAACCATCCGTTATGAGATCTGGCGCCCTCTTCTGGTGTGCAGATATGCATGGAAGCAGAATGTTATATACATAATAAATAAATAAAATCTTTAAAAAAATAGCATGTAAAGATGATACACTGAGGACCCACTTATGAGCCCACCATGCTCCTACTGCCACCTGGGTTTTGACAAGAAGCCATACCTGCGCATTGGAGAGAAGACAGCATCTTCACCAAATGGTGCTGGTCAAACTAGGCATCGCATGTAACAAATGGAACTGGATCTTACCTCACACCCTGTACAGAATTCAGTTCCAGCGGATCAAGAACTTCGACATAATATCCAATGCCCTGAGCCAGATAGAGAAGGCAGAGAATACACACACAGGCACAGGGAGGGCTTCCTGAACAGGACCTCAGTAGTGCAGACATTAGGGCCGACAATGACAAAGACGACATCATTGTTCTCATGAAGACACAGCTTACAGGATGAAAAAAAAATACAACTGACCAAGGATTGTATCTAGGATATATAAAGAACTCAGAAAACTAACCTCCCCAAAACCCCAACCCAATTAAAAACTGGGGGAAGGAAATAAGCAGAGCATTCTCAAAATAAGACAATAGCTGAGAAAAAAACTTAAAAATCGTGTTTATTATGTATACACTGTTCTGCCTGCATGTATGCCTGCAGTGCAGGCGAGAAGAGGGCACCAGAATGCATTATACATGGTTGTGAGCCGCCATGTGGCTGTTGGGAAATGAACTCATGACCTCTGGGAACAGCCAGTGTTCCTAACCTCTGAGCCATCTCCCCAGCCCTGAGAAACGGTCCTGTCACATGATGGAGCCATACTGTTCCTAAGTGTGTACCCAAAGATTCCTTTCTATCTATAAAAGGGGTTTAAATGGAGTTACCCCATAGCAGGAGGTCAATGCCTCCTTCATATAACATAGACTATCACATTAAAAGCTTACTGCCAGGCATAGGTTATTTCTCTTTGAGTTGTTGGCCAGTGGAGGTTCTGTAGACTCCCGAACATTCCAGGCTGTTGCTATTGGCATTGCTCTGGGTTACCCTGCAGAACTTGGTGGTGAGACCCAGTTGCTGAAAATACACATACTTGACTCATATGACCTGGAGAAATGAGACTGACATCATCATCTTACTGAGGGCTGTACTGACCACACTGAAAACCATAGACCTCCTCCTCTGACTCTCCATCAGCCCTGCTGGGCTGTTCTTCATGCCGCACACAGTCAGTAGCCTCTGTAGCACTGGCAAATGTCTTACTACTACACGAGCTCTTGGGGAGCAGGGGTCTTTGCTTTGTTGACTGTATATTTGCAGGGCCTGGCATAGGACATGCATCTCCATGATGGATAAAGATGTAAAGAGCCTTAAAAATAAGTTGTCATTTTAATGTAAAGGCTATGTTTTAGCAATAAATTCACATTTGCCTTCCCCTTTCCCCCCTAGGTCTGGGTGAGATAAATTATATGCACGAACTTCTCACAAACATGATTCACAAAAGGTGTGTGTAAATAATGAGCTGTGTTTCGTAGCTTATGCCTTATGTAATTGTCGTTACCTCACTGAAGAGTTACTTGTGTGTGCTGTGTGTCATGTGATACTTATTTTAGTGCTTTGTCTCTTAGATTACAGGTCTATCCACTCCATTCCAGTGTGACTTTAGAAGAACAGAATAACGTATTTTTAAGTCCAGTCCCTGGGTACAGAAAGGTAGGACGCTGGGGAGAGATGAGGTGGGAGACGCATTATTGTTGATGGAGGCTGGTGCTTCAGCCTCTTTCCCCAGAGTGTCCCAAGCTGCTGTCACATCACCCAGGCAAATCGTGCTGATAAGAATCTGCATCCGTTCACATTGTATGTTATTTTGTAAATCAGTTGCATGAAAAGCTAAGATGTTTTGTTTGTTCTTGAGACAGGGTATTGCTGTGTAGTATAGGCTGGCCTTGAATTTGAGATCACCTTGTACCATCCTTCTGAGTGCTGAGGTTATAGGTGTATACTGGCAAAAACTAAGATTTTCATTTATTTAATTTCATGAATCCAGGGCACTGTTGATGGGGATTTGCCTTGGGAGTGGTGACTTTGCCAGAAGCTGTGGTGTAAATCCTCTGGAGGTTTTTGGGGTTTTTTGTTGTTTGTTTGGTTTTTTTTGTTTGTTTGTTTGTTTACCACTACTCACAGCTGCCTGGGTGGATCAGGGTCTGAGACCTTGAGCTTTTGACTCAAATCACTGATATTCTTGAGGATGTTTAGAATCTTTAGACAAAGTAGACCCTGGATGCTACTCTGGGTGCAGGTCATGCTCTGGATCTGACCTCCTTGTGCCTTTTGGCTCCTGGAAATTCCACAGCTGTCTGCTAAAGCTTTTATAATAGGTTCATGGGCAGATCCTTGGCCATGCCATACCTGTCTTTATAAAGTGTCTCTGTGTTGTATGTGTCTGTTTTGCCACAAGTCAGGGCCTTCTTGATAGTTGTGACCTGCAGAAACTATGAAGATGGCTAGTTCTTAGTTTACACTAATATTGAAGATCGAGAACTTTTTCTGATAGTCCCAGACAGAGGGAAGATGTCAGTCTGTTTTGTTTGATGCCCCACAGATTATTCTGTCCACCAACATTGCCGAGAGTTCTGTCACAGTTCCAGATGTCAAATATGGTAAGGCCTTTCTCTGCCTACCTCCCCATATAAAAGGCAGAATCATTAGGCTTTCCTCAACCACAGGAGTTGTCCTGTGCCCTCCCCTCTCCCCATGATTGGGGGAGACTCAAAGAGAGGCTCACAAGGTCCCATCCCTCATATTCGTGGCTCATCACTGTTCCCTCTGAGCATACCTTTTCCTTCAGATAGGGCTGCCTCTAGGAGATGCCAGGGAATTTTAAGGAATCTTGTAGGAAGCAGAATTTTGGGGCATCCTGGTGGTGACGCCCTGTCATAGAAAGGTTAGGCACGTATTAGGGAGGGGCTGAGTACTGTTTTCTGAAGGTAGCTTAGAAGGAAGCTGTGATGGACAGTTCCATTGTCTGGCATATATGTATTTGTACACTTACTCATGAGTTTGTTGTGTTCATCAATCATGCTTGAGGGACCAGTGCATGTAGCCAGAGGTATAGTACCATGCCAAAGAAAAGACTGTATTATCACTGTGACTACCATCTGCTGGGAGATAGATAGTAGATGAATTACAGTTTCATGTAGAGACATATATATAGGAAAAAGAAACATGGAAAAGGGTTCCAGTTTGGTGGGGAAAGATCTTTTATATAGGGTACATCTTAGTCGGGTGACTATTGCTGTGATGAAACTCCATGACCAAAAGACAAGCTGGGGAGGAGAAGGTTCATCTGGCTGACACTTTCACACTGCTGTTCATCACTGAAAGAGTCAGGACAGGAACTCACACAGGGCAGGAGCCTGGAGGCAGGAGCTGATGCAGAGGCCATGGAGAGGCAGGGAGCTGCTTACTGGCTTGCTTCTTTTATGCCATCTTATAGAACCCAGGACCATCAGCCCAGGGATGGCTCCACCCACATAGAATGGGACCTCCCCCATTAATCACTAATTAAGAAAATACCCCACCAACCTGATCTTATGGAGGCATTTTCTTTAATTGAGGTTCCCTTCTCTCAGATGACTTTAGCTTGTGTCAGGTTGACATAAAACTATCCAGCACATGGTGATATTAGTTACTTTTATATTGCTGTGATAAAAGAAAGGGTTTATTTGGGGCTCATGGTTCCAGAGAATCATAGTCCATCATGATAGACCTGAGATAGAGACAGCAAGTAGCTGTAGCAGCAGCTGAGAGCTCTCATCTTGAACCACAAGCAGGAAACAGTTTGAGAGAGCACACTGCAGAAAGTGGGAGGCTTGCCCCCAGTGACGCACCTCTTCCAACAAGTCCATCTCTCCTCATCCTTCCCAGACAGCCGTCAACTGGGGACCAAGTATTCATCCATGCAAGACTTACAGGGGACATCTCATTCAAATCACCATAGGATGGATGATATGGGACTCCTTTGAGGAGGTGGGGTTTGAACAGAGGCTTAAACTGAATGAGAAGTGAACTATCCAAAAATGTGATTCAGACATCAGGCAGAATTTAGGAGCACCAGGAAGGAGTGAGAATTAGAGATAACACAGAGTCAACAGTTTGTGAGCATAAGAAGAAAAGGTCAGGAAGGACAGGAGAGAACTTTGGGGAGGGGCTAAGATGTTTTATCAGGAGTAGCCAGAAAAGGACATGCAAGACAAGTCTAATCCTGGTCAGGGCTTCCAGACCAGTGCTAGGAGGAAAGTGGGCGAGCCCTGGGCCATAGATGCAGGGCCTCGTAGGCCTGCTTTGTGAGGGAGGTGGAGAAGAGAGGCATTTCCCCGAATCACTGGTATAGACCAAAATGAGGCAAATGAGAGGAAAGGGCAATGACTGAGAAGGGGTGGGAACAGCACCCCAGGGGGTAGATATGCCCAGTTCTGATTTGATTCTGAAGACAGGCACAGAGAGATTTGCTGAGGGATCTTACAAGGGATTTCGATTGTGTGTAGTCTGAGCAGAGGCAGCCAGAGCAAGGGTAGGGTAGGATGCTAAGACAACAGAAGGTGGGCGGAGTCTGCAGACCAGAGCTCCCGTGAGGATAAAGGTGTTTGTGGAAGAAAGAAGGTAGGTGGTGTGATGTCATTGGATGGAGGAAGGGCTGTGGCCTGACAGGATAGAAGCTATGATAATAGGACAGTGTCAAGGTGGAAAGTCAGGGTGTTGAGAGGGAGGCTTCAAGACCCTGAGAGGTGAGAAAGATCACTGTTTTTGCTGGACTTGAAGTCACCAAGAGTTGTGTATGAGACGACTGGGGAGTCGGGTATGGTGAGAGTTGGTAGCACAGTCTGAGGAGGTAGACCAGAAGTCTGCACTTTCTGTTTCTCCAAAGGACAACTTCATCCATACAGAGGGCAGGAGGTGCTGTCCAGGGGGAGCTGAAGGGATCCCATTACCTGGGCCTGATAGATGAATATCTTGAAGCACAGAGAATATAAGTGGTTTATTCCACTTACCAGTAGACAGACAGACAGACAGACAGACAGACAGACAGACAGGAACCCAGGATTTGAATCCAGGCAATCCGGAACATTAGTCTAATCTTTCGGGTGCATCCAGGCAGGTCTTTATGATAATATGGGCCTTACAAAGACCCAGAGACTTCCCGTTCTGATGTAGAGGAGACAGTGAGCAGTCAGTGCATTCCCACAAGTCTCTGCAAGCATGCCAGTGCCTGTTTGTCACCTGTGTGTCACTGTGAGTTGTCATACCCCATGTCAGCGTGGTGCTGATACTTGTTTCCTAATGGCAGTTATAGACTTTTGTCTGACCAGGACTCTGGTTTGTGATGAGGATACAAACTATCAGAGTCTGCGACTGAGCTGGGCCTCGAAGACCAGCTGTGACCAGAGAAAAGGTAAGGTGTTTGTGACAGAGCACACTGGGAGTCTTCCCAAGAGCGTTGTCTTAGCATTTTCACTTATCAGGTACTTCCTTTATTGGGGCTGGCTTAAAGGTGAAGCATCAATATCTCAGTCTTAGTCACTTTTGCCTCCATGTTTTTCTCTCCCAGTGTTTTAGGGTCAGTGCCTAAGGAACAGATTATTAGCTCAACACCATTTTCAGAGTAAATTTTTTTTTTAAAAAAAATGTATTTAGTAAATATGGGAGCCAAGTGGATCACTTTGGTGATTTTGACTTCCCTTGGACTGCCTCTAAATCCTGCTGTTTCTAGGGTCTTTTTCCTAGGGAGCCCCACCCACACATGCCCTGGGCAGAGCTGCAGGGGCAGAGGCCTTTGGGAGAATGGAGGGCTTTGGTCACAGAAGAAATGAATCTGTAATGTGCCTAGCCCAGATGTTACCTCTGTAGCAGAGGCTAGCTTTAGGGGCAGCATTTGTGGTGCATCCTGAGAAATGGCTCGGTTTTATAGAGACCCCTGAGGGAGGTAGGCAGAAGCCAAAGAATTCCTTCTGGGAAGTTACTGCGTCAGAATGAAACACATATATGCATAAGCAAAGCACCCTATACATTCTTACCTCAGTGCAGACACTGGTTTTGATCTTTTCTCTCCCCGTAGCCTTTGTAAGGAATGTGAGGTGAGCATGCTGTATTCTGAGACTCGGGAAAGTAGCAACTGCACAAGGTTCTCCTTAGGGATGGCTGGGATTTCACCCAGAAATCTGGCTCCAGGCCTCTTTCTTGACTGCTGCACTCTGTCCACTCTTCCTGAGGCACCTTTTCCAGAGAGAACTAGGAGATGGTGAGGCTCCATTGGACCCTGGCCGTCAAGCGTTTCCTGAGTGTGAAAGGCTTCCACCTTGGCTACTTTATGCACCTCCACAGTGCATGAGCCCCTTGCACACACACCCTTGCTGGCACATGATGCCACCAAGTTTTCATTTTAGCCATCATGGGATGCCTGTGCCACCGTGTTTGATTTTTGATTTACAGTTCCTCATGTTGGCTTGCTGTTGTCTGCTCCTCAGTGAATGTTTGTCTCCATCTGTTACCTTCTTAAGATTTATTTATTTATTTATTTGATTAATTTATTTTTGAGTTGGGGCCTTATCATGTAGCACTGGCTGGTATGGAGCTCCTGTGTGGAACAAGTTGGCCTTGAACTCAGAGTTTCTCCTGGCTTCTGAGTGCTGGGACTAAAGGCGTGCACCACGACACCTGCCTTACATGTTATTTTATTTAAGCTGTGCTTCTGCTTAGGACCCACCTCTTTTTTTCTTCTAAGATTTGTTTTCACCCCACAAATAGTAAATTGTCACACACAAAAGTAGCAGTTTATGTCATCATCTCCTTGGGATGAACATGGCTCTGAGTTCTTTGCATGCACGGTTCTCATTTAATGTGATGAAGCCGAAGGATGCCTTGTGGAAATAATAGAACAGGTGGACACACAGAAGCAGTGACAGCCTGGGCAGGTGGGGTGAGTCACACTCTGTCACAGGCTACACGGCTTTTCTGAGATGAACTCTGATTTTACTAGTTTGAGCTAAATCTTCCAGGAAATGTGTCATTCCAAGTACTCTGGGTTTTATTGCATTTTGACCAAGTTGTTTTCTTTTGAAACTTGGACTAGATTTTAAAATATTAAGGCAACACTTAATTTAACTAATTCTAACTTTTTAGGATAATCTTGCTTGGGATAGCATTAGAATAGTTTGTTTCTAGTATGATAGAAGATAAGGTTTTTCCTGATCAGTGTTTAATGGCTGTTTCTCTCTACACTGATGTCACAGTGATCAGTGCCAAATGGGCTGAGCCTCTCTTTTGCAGGCCGTGCAGGACGAGTGTCTAAAGGATACTGTTACAGGCTGATCCACAGGGACTTCTGGGACAGTTCTATTCCAGACCATGTTGTGCCTGAGATGTTGGTAATCAATTTCACTCATTGTTGGTGTTTGTTTTATGTGTATGTGTAGTTCTATAGTCTACTCAGCACTGTGCATTCTGTTCCAGCCCTTATATTACTGATATTCTTAGTAGGCTAGGGTGGCTGGCTAGGGGGCCCCAGGGATTTACCTGTCTCTCTGTGTGTCGAGAACATGCTATAGCAAACAACTGTGGGAGGCTGGGCTTTCGCTGTGTAGGTTGGGATTGAACTCTGGTTATTAGGTGACAGGGACCATTCACCTGTTAAACCATCTCACTGTCCCAGCCCTGCTTGATTATTTTTAAATTAAAAAAAATCTTACGTGCATGGGTGCTTCCCCTGGACGGGTTCTGTGACCTGGGGCAAGCAGTGCCTGTAGAGGTCAGAGCAAGGGGCTGGGTCCTCTGAAGCTGCATTTCAGATGGTTCTAACCCATCAGGTCCATGCTGGCAACCAAATCCTGGTCCTGGGAGAGCAGCTGCTGCTCTTAACCACCAGGCTACCTTTGCAGCCCCCACCCCTGTTCTTTTGTTTGGGTTTGTTTGTGGGTTTTTTTTTTTTTTCTTCGAGACAGGGTTTCTCTGTATAGCTTTGGGGCCTATCCTGGCACTTGCTTTGTAGACCAGGCTGGCCTCGTACTCACAGAGCTCCACCTGCCGCTGCCTCCCGAGTGCCGGGATTAAAGGCGTGCACCACTAGACAAATGTTGCCTAGAGTCTGTTGGCCCTATAATATCTTTTTCTGTTAACTGTCGGTGTGTTCCGTTCCTTTTATAATGAGTGATTATGGAATAGCCTTTCCTCTTTTCCTCTTTTCTCCTTCTACTCCCTGGTGCCCCTCTTTTCCTTTTATGTCTTTTTTTTTGTCTCCTCCTTTCTCTTGTGCTTTTGGCCTTCTCCCCTTCCCCTCTTTTTTGAGACAGAGTCTTGCTGTGTAGCCCAGATTGGTTCCAAACTCAACATCCTTTTGCCTGTTTTCCTAAGTGATGGGGTCACAAGCAAGCACTGTTATGTTGTGTCTGGCTTCTCTCTCTCCTCCCCCAATTTCTACTTTGTTTTGAGTCAGAGTCTTGTAGTATCACTGTTAGCAAACCCCTGTCCCTCCTGCCTCTGTCTCCCAGGCGCTGGGACTCTGGGTGTGCAGCTACACCCAGCCTCCGAGCTCTGCCTTTCCTTTCCCGCCCTTCTCTGCTGCTGTTCTCTGTTGCTTCTCTTCCCCCACTGCTCCTTTGCGGATTCTCTTTGGCGCACAAGTCGTATGAACAGGTTAATTGGTTTAGCTACCTTATCATCTCTGAGTTGAAATTCTGTTCCTTTCAGCGTTGTCCATTGGGAAGCACTATATTGAAAGTGAAGTTACTTGACATGGGTGAACCAAGAGCTCTGTTGGCAACTGCCCTGTCTCCACCTAGTCTGAGTGACATTGAGAGGACCATTCTTCTACTAAAGGAGGTGGGACTTGTGCAATTACTTAGTGACGGGAAAGCTAAGACTTTTGCTTAGTGGGGGAGCCTACATTTCATAATTATTAAAGCAGTAGTTGTTAGAAATGCTCACTGTAACTCCAGTAACTCCATTACCAGATCTGCTTTTTTTTTTTTTTTTAAGACAGGCTTTCTCTGTGTAGTTTTGTAGACCAGGCAGGCGCTGGCCCAGAACTCATGGAGATCCATCCACTGCCTCTGCCTCCTGGATGCTTGGGATTAAAGGCGTGCGCCACCCAGCTGCAGGTCTGCTCTTTAGACTTACCTTGCTGGCGCTTGTGAAGCCTACCTCCTCTATGCTATGCTCCTGCCCTGGGAAGCATCCACCACTCTCATTGGCACCGCTAGTCTGTTCCTTCCCTTCCTTTAGTTTTGTTCCTTCACCCCATCCTAGCCCACCTGCCCTTGCTTAAAACTCTCTTCCCACTTTGTTCCCCTTGGACCACTCTTGACTCAAGCTCTGCTCTTGTGGCTTGTCCCCACTGGCCCTGAAGTCAACTGTGTCCCAGTCCACACACTATTTGCTGGGGGCCAGGGATATTCTGCTGCTGACCCTCAGAAGCTTCAATGCCAGTAATGTTTTCCTCTCAGAAGTGGGTTGCTGGAAATTGGGAACATGGGAAGAGGGGGGAGGAAGCTACGAGAGAGAAGGGAAGAAAAGGAAGGATGCAGAGGTCATGAGGAAGCAGAAATTTTGAGTCAGGAGTAGATTAGAAGAAAGGACATATGACAGGTAGGATTTTAGTTGGGGAAGGTGGTAGAGGAGGAAGGGAGGGAGAAGGGAACTGGGATCGTCATATAATTCAATCTTGTTTGTAATTCAAATATATAATAAATAAAAAAAAGAAGTGGGTTGCTGGAGTATTGCGAGCTTGTGGCAAGTGACTATCCACTGGGCCTGTTTTCCTCAGTGTGCCACATGTGTTAGGCTTGAGACTGGGTGGACTTGGAGTAGTCTCCTTGCATGTTGTCCCCTACTGACATGACCTGCTTCCTAAAAACACTGAAGGAGTGAGTTTCGGGAGCACTTTGGAGCCGCCAGCCCTGTGCTGTTAGCCTAGCTGTCTCCAGAGCCTAAGCCATCAGAAGATGGTATGTTGGCTGTCTTGCATGTCCTCCTTAAGGAGAAAGGGAGTGTGGGCTACATCAGCGTTCATTAATGGCACTGATTTATTTTGTAAGGTTGGAGCGCTGGCAGTTAGTGGGCAGAGAGAAGATGAGAACCCCCATGATGGCGAATTGACCTTCTTAGGAAGAGTGCTGGCACAACTCCCTGTCAGTCAGCAGCTGGGTAAACTCATTGTGCTGGGACATGTATTTGGGTGCCTGGATGAGTGTCTCATTATAGGTAAGTGTGGGGTCAGGTGTGGGGAAAGCCTGTGTGGCATTGCAGTTGGCCTTCATCCTCTGTTTTCTGTCTCTAGCGGCAGCTCTCTCTCTGAAGAATTTTTTCACGATGCCCTTTCGGCAGCATCTGGATGGATATAGGTATTTATCGCTCTTACTGTGAGGGGCCACCTTCATAATGACACAAGATGACAGACGTGTCATTCATTGATGTGTTTGCAGGAACAAAGTGCACTTTTCCGGCAGCAGTAAGAGTGACTGCTTGGCTCTTGTGGAGGCATTCAGGGTGAGTCTGTCTGTCTGTCTGTCCTCTGGCATTCAGGGTGAGTCTGTCTATCTGTCTCCCCTCTGGCATTCAGGGTGAGTCTGTCTGTCTGTCCTCTGGCATTCAAGGTGAGTCTGTCTGTCTGTCCTCTGGCATTCAGGGTGAGGCTATCTGTCTGTCTCCCCTCTGGCATTCAGGTTGAGTCTGTCTGTCTCCCCTCGGGCATTCAGGGTGAGTCTGTCTGTCTGTCTGTCCTCTGGCATTCAGGGTGAGTCTGTCTGTCTGTCTCCCCTCTGGCATTCAGGGTGAGTCTGTCTGTCTTTCCCTCTGGCATTCAGGGTGAGTCTGTCTGTCTCCCCTCTGGAGGCCTTTCACACCCTGGCTATGAGAGTGGAGAGGGTGCTTTCTTCTCATGGTGTTGGCTTCCGATGGTCACCATAAAGCAACAAGTGCCGCAGGGACCAGTGGGTGGGTGCCAGCCAACTCCCCAAAGTTGATTATAAATAGTAAAGTTGTAGATGTTCTGTGTTCCACCATGTATTGACACTGGACTTAAATTCAAGTAGCTGGTAAGTTACTTTGAAACTACTCATGTTGTTTTAGGCCTGGCAGGCTTGCAGACACCGAGGAGAGCTGCGGCATCCGAAGGTTGGTCACATTCCCTGCTTGTTACCTCACTGATGGCTGGTGATGATCGGATTCCCTGCAACTCTGTCTCGGCTTGGTCACTGCCTGTGCACTATGGTGGCACTAAGACCTGAGGTCCCTGAAGGCAGTTGCTCCATGCTGTCCTCCGGGAGGGGCAGCCAGGACATGAGTGGCCAGGCCCTGTTGTAGGCTGCTTGTGGAAAGGATGCTGTCCAGCTAGCAGAGTGGTGCTCTGCCCCGGAGCCCTGCCTTGAGCTGCTCTGCCTGCTCAACAAGTTGGTTCAGATTTAATGACCCCCCGTTTAACAGGAGTCTATATTTCCTCTCTTTTCTTCTAAAGTAATTAGGCTCCAGAGCCATTGGTAGGTGTGTCTGTGTGAGGTAGCTTTGCAGTGCTGCTGCAGTGAGTCTTTAATCTTCCTTGTTGGCACAGTGTGACATCTTTTTCCAGTTGAGTCATTCTGCCTTTGATTTGGGGGACAGGTAAACTTTTACAAAGACTCATCGTTGTGTAGTGTTTGTGGTTTGGGTCTTGTAACTTTTTGGCTTCAGTGTGATGGTAGAAGCTCTTAAGAGGTGTCCTATATATGGTCACTCAAGTGCACTGACTAAGCGGGAGCTTAGTCCTTGTTGAGGCTCTCGGTGAGACGTATGTATTATAGTAGCAAATTAACCTGTCTGACTTAGTGGCCTCATGCTGGATACTGTGCTTTTATGTGTTTAAAGGATGAACTTGACTGGGGACGGCTAAATTACATTCAGATAAAGAGAATCCGAGAGGTAAGCTGTCCATTCTTGACGTGGTGGATGCAGATAAGTGACTTAAGATCTGGCCATGAGGCGCTGGAGAGATGGCTCAGAGGTTAAGAGCACCGGCTGCGCTTCCAGAGGTCCTGAGTTCAATTCCCGGCAACCACACGGTGGCTCACAACCATCCGTTATGAGATCTGGTGCCCTCTTCTGGTGTGCAGATATACATGGAAGCAGAATGTTGCATACATAATAAATAAAATCTTAAAAAAAAAAAAAGATCTGGCCATGAAGCAGCAACGGTGCACAAGGGCAAGGGGGCAGATCCCTGTGCTAAGGAGGCCTTGGGGGTCACTGCTCGGCCCCAGGAAGCCTCCCCAAATGTCACTGTATGATGAACACATGTGATCTTGGCAGCTACCTTTATAGTATTTATCAAGGTAAGCATGTGGTGTTTTCATTATTAACTGATTAACTTAAGTAAACACATTATGGGCTCTATGCTGTTAATTCCAATTTGTATCTTTTTTTGGTTTTTTGTTTTGTTTTGTTTTGTTTTGTTTTTGTTTTTCAAGACAGGGTTTCTCTGTGGCTTTGGAGGCTGTCCTGGAACTAGAGCTCTTGTAGACCAGACTGGTCTTGAAGTCACAGAGATCCGCCTGCCTCTGCCTCCCGAGTGCTGGGATTAAAGGCGTGTGCCACCAACGCCTGGCTTCCAATTGTATTCTTGGAGTAATCCTTAAACCTCCTTGATGATGTCTTAACATTGCTGAATTCTGATTGCCAGTGTTTTCTCCAGAAATTTTGCAGTAGATTTATAGTGAGGCCGTCCTGAGGCTTGTGGGTATATGTTGGAATGCATGCACATACACAGCTTATAATGACCAGTTCTCTGGAGGAATAGAACTTAATGGAATTATCTACCTACATACGTATCTATAGCTGTCTATCTCTATTTACCTGCCTACTTATCTCTATGTCTATGTATGCACATACACACCTTCCTACCTACCTGGTACCTGCCTATGGGATTTATTAGGGTGTGGTCCAGCTAATCCAACAGTGGCTGCCTATGAACAGAAGGTCCAACAATCCATCCACAAAGATGGCTGTCTCACCTGGTCTTCAGTATACACTGGAATCCTGAAGAAATGACTCTAATGCTATTGAAGGGATAGGCTTGCTAGCAAGAGCAAGCAGACAAAGAGAGAAAAGCTTCTTTCCTCCATGTCTGTAGGCTGCCAGCAGACAGTGTGGTCCACCTCAGAAAATATGATTAAAGGTTTATCTTCCTAACACAAACATCTGGGTTCAAAGTGGCTCTTCCCACTTCCAATTATTTAATTAAGAAAAAAAAATCCTTAGAGTCATCCAACACCCCTGTCTCTTAAAATCTTTCTACCTCCTCTTCCACATACATCCCTGAAAGGAGGGGCTTGATAAAGACAACCCATTTAGGACTGAGTGTTCCAAGGTCTCTTGCTGTCTGCACACTATCCAGTTGTGGGTCTCTGTTTTAATTCTGTCTACTACAAGAAGAAGCTTCTCTGATGAGGGCTGAGCAAGGCCCTGATTTATTTGTATAGCCATATGTCATTAGGAGTCATATTCTAGTTTCATTTAGCACAGGGATTCTCAGCCTTCCTAATGCTGCAGCCCTTTGATACAGTTCCTCAAGTTGTAGTAACCCCAGCCATAAAATTATTTCACTGCAACTTGATTACTGTAATTTTGATGCTGTTAATGAATATGTGCTATGCAGGGTGTCTTATTCTTGATCTGAGACCCACAGATTGAGAACCACTGATTTGGCAGATGAATAATAGGTTTTCCACTAGGCCCATGACCTGTCTAGTCTCAGGTTCTTGGTCTTGTTAATAGTGTCAGGTATGGGTGCCATCTCAGAGAGTAGCCTTGCAGCCTGTCAGAAAGTCCTTGGTGTAGGCACCATCTCAGAGAGTAGCCCTACAGTATCCTGTCAGAAAGTCCTTGGTGTGGGCACCATCTTAGAGAGTAGCCCTACAGTATCCTGTCAGAAAGTCCTTGGTGTGGGCGCCATCTCAGAGAGTAGCCCTACAGTATCCTGTCAGAAAGTCCTTGTGCTGCTGCGCGCTAGCATGTCCTGCAGGCAGGTTGCTGTTGCAGGTCACAGGGTTGTAGCTGAGTGAGACTGATGAGTTTTCTCTTCTGGTAGCATGCATAGTACCTTTCAGTGCTGTGAATACTAGTCAGTCACTTTGTCTCTCCATGTTTGATGACATTAATTCCTTCAGGAATGGGGCCTTGCTATCATGTTTTAAAGGGTAACCAGTAGACTTTGAAGTACCCTCTGATGATGGGGCTGGAGAGATGGCTCAGTGCTTTTAAGGGCACTGGCTGTTCTTCCAGAGGACCCGGGTTCAGTTCCCAGAAGCTGCATAGGTTTTCCACTAGTTCCCAGAAGTTACAACTGTCTGTAACTTTAGTTCCAGGGGATCTGATACCTTCACACCAATACATATAAAATAAAGCTAAATAAATTGTTTAGAAAAATAGCCTGTGATGTTTTTTGAGGTGAACCACTCTGGCCAATGACTCAACAAAATACAGCCCATTCCTTGTTCTGGGGATTTTACTTGGTGTCATGTGATATTGGTTGGGGCATTGTCTCCCATATTATAAGGTAACTCTGTTTAAATTCCTTTTATGTGTTTTAGAAATCTTCTAGGAGGTTTCCCTGTGGTCTTCCATGTTAGTTACTCCCCCCCTTGCTCTCTCCTTATTTAATTATCCTAGATTTTCCTTTATCTGCTTCTAACACTGTATTCTCTTTCCCTTTCCTTGGAAGATTGCCTCCTTCCCCTGATCTTAATGAGCTATGCAGCGTCTGGATATTCTAGATAATGCATGCGTATCTAAAGCTTAAAGCTAACATCCAGGGCTGGAGAGATGGCTCAGAGCTTAAGAGCATGGGCTGCTCTTCCAGAGGACCTGAGTTCAATTCCCAGCACCCACATGGTGGCTCACAACCATCTGTAATGAGATCTGGTGCCCTGGTTCATACTGTTTTTTTCTTTCTTTGAAAAAAAGTTTTTGAGACAAGGTCTTACAGTGTGAACCATGCTGGCCTTAAACTGTGTAGTAAAGGCTGGTCTTCAACTTGAGATCGTCCTGCCTCATCTTTCTAAATTGGAACTGCAGTTTGTGTCACCATGTCTGCACACACTGTGTTTCCAATTACAAAAGCAGAGTATGTTCAGGGTGGAAGGTGAAGAAGAGTTTGAAAGATACAAGGTTGTTGTGAAATAGAATATTTGTTTAACTGTGTAAAGGTGTGTTGCTTTTGTTTATGTTGTATTTGTTTAACCATGTAAAGATGTGTTGCTGTTTCACCTTGCCTGCCTAATGTACCTGAATTGTCTAATAAAAAGCTCACTGGCCAATAGCTAGGCAGAGGAGGGCTAGCGGGACTGGCGGGTGGAGAGAGAAGGGGGCCAGCCAGCCAGGGGCCAGACAGACAGACATGGAGGAGCAGGAAAACAGGGTGGACCATATGTAGAGGGCGTAAAGGAGCCTCGGGGCAGCACATAGATGAATAGAAATTGGTTAATTTAAGTTAAAAAAAAAAAAAACTTAGCTAGAAACAAGCCTAAGCTAAGGCTGAGCATTCAGAATTAACAGTGAGTCTCTGTGCCATGCTTCGGGGCCTGGTAGTGCAAGAAAGCCAGCTACAGGTTGTGCCTGTGATTGTAGATTGAATCACATGTATGAGCTGAGGCTCTGGGGCACGGTTGTGTAGTCAGGTTACACTTCGGTACCTTCTCTGTCGTGTCCATTCCTTATTCGTGTTGACCGAGGTGACTCCTAGGAGTTGTGATGTGTAACCCAGTAGCAATGCGGATGTAACCCTCCCCACTGTGTGCATTTGCTTTCACTACTCTGAGTAACATCTATGCTTTGAGACAGCAGATTTCAATGTGCACTTTAGGTGGCTGAGCTGTATGAAGAACTGAAGAATAGAATCTCACAGTTCAATATGTTTGTGGACCCTCGCCATCCCGTCCTAGACCAAGAGCACCCTTACAAGCAGCGCTTCATCCTGCAGGTGTGCTGGGGCTTCCTTTAGCGGCTCCCCCTCCTCCCGCTTTCTGTCTGAGAATAGGGTCTTACTGTGTAACCTTGGATGGCCAGGAACTCACGCTATAGACCAGGCTGGCCTTGACTTTACAGAGACCTTCCTGCCTCTGCCTTCGAGTGCTGGGATAAAAGCTGTGGCTACCACACTGTTGTTGATCTTACTCAGGTTGTGCTTGGGAATGTGCTCGTCCTCTCCTGCTGTTGGTGCCAGCTGTGCCTCTGGGATTTTGATGCCATAGTGGTCCTATGTGTTTGGAGCCAGGAACACTCTTAACTTCCTGGTTTATGCCCTTCCTGGTGGGGGTTATAACCTCAACCTGCTGCTGTTACCCTGAGCTCCTGCTGTAATGGTGCATGCCCTACTGCTGCTGCTGTGTGTGGAGCAGCTCTCTTAGGTTGAGAAGGCACTATTAACTCTAGATCATGAAGCTCATGAGTAGCTGTGGGGCAAAGCCTTCCAAGAACTTTCTGGAGATGTGTCTTGCATGTGAACACTGCTTTTGTCGTAGGCCTTCAGAGTAGGGTTGGCCTTGCATTACATTGCCTTAGTCACTGTCCTCTGCTGTGAAGAGACACCAAGACCAAGCCACCTTCTAGAAGAAAGAGTCTGTTGAGAGCTTACAGTTCAGAGGGTGAGCCCATGACCTTCATGGTTGGAAGCATGGAAGCAGGAAGGCCTGTAGGCATGCTGCCTGAGCAGTAGCGGGGAGCTTACGTGTGATCCACACGAATGGGACAGAGAGAGCCAGTGGTGTGGGCCTTTTGAAAATCTAAAGGCCACCCACATGGATATACCTCCTCCAACGAGGCCACACCTCCTAGTCCTTCCCAAACCAGTCCACCACTCAAATACATGAGCCTGTGGAGGCTGTTCTCATTCCAACCACCACATGAATCTGAAAAGGGTTTGAGGTGGACACCTGCAAACCAGGTACGGTGGGAATGCCAGTTCTTTTGTGGGTGTGAAATTGCCATGTGGCTGGGGAGAATCTTCTGTGAGTGTGCTTTGTGTAGGTGGATTCTCCCTGAAGAGTGCCTTTTAGATGTGAACAGTAAATGCCAGCTTGTGTCCAGCCAGGGAGCTGCAAGTGCAGTTATGTCTGCACACCTGGGACAGTGCCTGACGTCCCGGGACTGCTGTTGAGTGAGAGGGCAGAGAAAGGACTTAGAGCATGGTTGTTGAGGACGTCCCGGGACTGTTGTTGAGTGAGAGGGTAGAGAAAGGACTTAGAGCACTGTTGTTGAGGACGTCCCGGGACTGTTGTTGAGTGAAGGGAAGAGAAAGACTTAGAGCATTGTTGTTGAGGACGTCCCGGGACTGTTGCTGAGTGAGAGGGTAGAGAAAGGACTTAGAGCATGGTTGTTGAGGACGTCCCGGGACTGTTGTTGAGTGAGAGGGTAGAGAAAGGACTTAGAGCACTGTTGTTGAGGACGTCCCGGGACTGTTGTTGAGTGAAGGGAAGAGAAAGACTTAGAGCATTGTTGTTGTGGACGTCCCGGGACTGTTGTTGAGTGAGAGGGTAGAGAAAGGACTTAGAGCATTGTTGTTGAGGTCTCATTTGCTTCACTCTCAGAAGCAACCCAGCTCTTCTGAAGAAAAGATGCAGATAGTATGTCTGTCATGGGGGAGTAACAGGGTGTGTGAGAGATGCAGCTTTTGGGTACTGTGTGTTACAAGTGTTGCCAGTGCTCTAGGGTGAGATGGGAATTTGGTGGGGGGAAGAACTGAACATGTGCTGATTTTCCAGGTTGTACTGGCAGGGGCTTTTTATCCAAATTACTTCACTTTTGGACAGCCAGATGAGGAGATGGCAGTGAGGGAACTGGCCGGCAAAGACCCGAAGACAACAGTTGTGGTAGGTGACATGGGAAGCTGTCCCTAGAGAATAGTGTGCATAAAGGTTTCCAAGTGGGTGACGACCTGTGTTCAGCCTTGCAAGGGCTGTTGTAGCAATGTGGATGCTGTGTGAATGCTAGCCTTCGCCTGTGTTAGCCCCTCAGAGACCTCGGCTTCTTTTCACAGACCCCACTTTACAGAAAGGCCTCCATCACTTACATATTCAGAGTGAGGGCTACTTTAGTCATGTGCCATGTCAATGATTTGAGGCCCTTAAGAACATTCTGTTAATTAACAATAGTACACAAAGTAAAATGTTACTGTTGTGGCTTAGGTAGCAATGACCCTACCCTGATGCCCAACAGAACTACTTAGAGAATGTTAGGTTCAGATCTGAGGCCCCTCAAAGTCTGCACCAGAAGGTGTTGACCTGGGATAGCATGTAAATAGCATGACCTGGGAGGACCTGCTGATGAGCCATGGGCATTGTCTGTGAGATTTATGAAGGTCATTTGTTTACCCAGCAGTAGCGTGTGGCCACTGGAACTACATTCGTTAGAACTGTGCTTTCTTTAGACGCCTGGGTTGAATTAGGGGAGTAAAAAGCACTTGGTGAAATTAGCTTCTAGCTTATAATGCATGCTCAATCATCACTCGCTTTAGCTCTGGGTTCTGTTATACTACTTTTACAACTGTGGACAGCCTAAAGATTGACAAGGACAGAGCCACAGATTCTGGAACATTCCAAGCGCATGTCTTCATGGTTTTGCTTTAGCACTTCTGTGAGAAGCCATGTGCTTTCAAAGTTTATTCTTCTCTGAGCTTCACATCAACCCTTTAAAATTAAGGCTTTGCCATCATCCCAACATTTCGATGTAGCAATCCATGGGACTTGGACTGAGCTCTTACTTCCTGCTGCACCTGGCACTGGTAATCAGGGACACCAGATTACCTCAGTGTGTGCACCGCAGTGGACCCAGGGGACACCGGATTACCTCAGTGTGTGCACCGCAGTGGACCCAGGGGACACCAGATTACCTCAGTGTGTGCACCGCAGTGGACCCAGGGGACACCAGATTACCTCAGTGTGTGCACCGCAGTGGACCCAGGGGACACCAGATTACCTCAGTGTGTGCACTGCAGTGGACCCAGGGGACACCAGATTACCTCAGTGTGTGCACCACAGTGGACCCAGGGGACACCAGATTACCTCAGTGTGTGCACTGCAGTGGACCCAGGGGACACCAGATTACCTCAGTGTGTGCACCACAGTGGACCCAGGGGACACCAGATTACCTCAGTGTGTGCACCGCAGTGGACCCAGGGACACCAGATTACCTCAGTGTGTGCACCGCAGTGGACACAGAGCTTAGAACATGAGTGATCATGAAGCTTGTAGGGCGGCAGAGAGTGCTGGATGCCTTGAAGCAGATGGAGCAGAGACTGCTGGGTAGGAAGCCTGGCTCTGCTGCCGTAAGGAAGGAACAGCCTCTGGTGATGAGCAGTCCACTCCCTTCATTGCTTTCCTGCACTTTATCAGAAGTGTCATGTTTCACACTGTCATTAGTGTGCTTATTTTAAAGTAACAACATGGGAGCAAAGAAGAAAACCTTTCATTGCATTCAATGTTTGAACTGTTTCAATAAGGGAAAAACTAGCCTTTATTTATTTTTTAAATTAAAAGTTTTAAAAGTTATGATTTAAAGTCATGCGGTTGTTAGGTACACTGATAGGCTAAGTCTGCAATGTATTTGTGTAGGCTGAGCTTGCAAATGAGAGCAGTGAGTAGCTGCTTCTGCCCCCGGGTGTTAGGGTGCTCTGTGGTCCTTACTGATGGCTCTGACGTGTACTGTGTTCTGTCTTACAGCTAAAGCACATTCCTCCCTATGGATTTCTCTACTACAAACAACTGCAATCTCTCTTTAGACAGTGTGGCCAAGTCAAATCCATTGTATTTGACGGTGCTAAGTAAGTAGCCACCTTGCATAGTCAGCTGTGATCAAGAAGTGTTCTCCATTTTACATGTGTATGCGGTCTCTTCTGAGGGCTGGATGTGTGTGTGGAGTGGGGCTTCCTAGGTGGCTGCTGGCCTGGCTCTCACAGGGAACTTTAGTTTATCATGTTGTCAAGGGGTGTTACCATTCTTTGAATCTGTCTGTCCTAAAGGAACTGTGCTGGTGGCCTGTGCTGTAGCAGGGAGGCTTCCCCCCCCCCAAACAGGGTTTCTCTGTGGTTTTGGAGCCTGTCCTGGAACTAGCTCTGTAGACCAGGCTGGTCTCAAACTCAGAGATCCACCTGCCTCTGCCTCTGCCTCTGCCTCCCAAGTGCTGGGATTAAAGGCATGTGCCACCAACACCCGGCACAGGGGGGCTTCTTTAACACTGTGTGGCATAGAGTATGTGTGTCCTGCTTCTCCTTAGTGCCCATTCCCAGATTTTCATGGCAAATGACCTATCTAGTTCTTTGTAGCCGTGGGGGATACCTCCCAAGGGCAGACTTTATCTGTGTGCTTCTTTAGCACATACTTTTTTGCCATAAGTGACTTTGGAAGATGAAGAGGGCAGAAACTCAGTTAATTTGGCCCTATTTTATTAACAGGTCAGAAATAAATGGTTAGTTAAAAGAATCACCAATAACTTTTGTTTCTGAGAGGAAATGCTTATGTACATAAAATGGCAGTTTTTAAATTGGTTAGAGAAAAGGGGTTTTGTTTGTTTGTTTGTTTTTTCTTTTCTGAGTGCTGAGGACTGATCCCCAGAGCTTTGTGTACCCCTTATGTTCTTGGTATTTTAGTCACAATGGAAATGTTACACCAGTATTTCAGCGGAAAGCAAGCGTGCTCGTTTTGGTTATGCCAGGACCAGTTAGAGACAGAATGGCAATCAAAGAGGAATAACTGTGTTACTCCTCCACATAGCAGCCTGCTCTCTGCAGAGGCTGTGTGCAGAGGAAAACCGCTCATGTGCTGGAATTGCAAAAACTAAGATTCCATGGCTGAAACTTCATGTGAGCTATATTCTTTCTGCATTGTGTTGTATAAGGATGAGGCCTGGCTTCAGGGACTGGGCATTGTAACTTAGATCCCTTAACAAATAATCTGTCTTTAAACCAACTAATATTTCTGTTGATTCATTAAAGTGAAGAGTTATTATTAGCATTGTGAGGAGTATTCAGTGAGAATTTCTGCCTACCCTGAAAGACATGACTCTTCTTTACTAGGTATCTGATAAATCTGTTCTGATTCCTATTTATGGAGCAGAGCCTTCGTGGAGTTTTCACGGAATCCCACAGAGAGATTCAAGACCCTGCCTGCAGTGAGCTTGGCTGTCAAGATGTCCCAGTTAAAAGTGCCCCTTGAGCTCAGTGTTCACGCCACAGAGGAGATCGAAGGGAAGGTGCAAGGCGGGTCAGTGTCCAAGCTGAGGAACACAAGGTACTTCCAGAACATTCCGCTTGCACCCGTTTCCACATGATTGTTGGACTGGGTTTCTCTATGCAGCCCTGGCTGGCCTCAGACTCACGGAGATCCCATGCCTGGCTTTTTTTATTGCTTTTTCAAAGTTTAACTTATCTCTTCATCTGTGTAATCTTTGTAATTCTAGAACAAAGGAGCTTGAATGCTTATGAGCAGTTGGTGACAGAGATGGTGCCATCATCCAGCTACTCTAGGTCCACCCAGAGTGTGGGCTTTGGGGTTTTTGCTTGTTTGGCATGTGTGATTATGTACTTGTTAGTGACCGTGGGGAGGACTAAGGGTGGTAAGCGGTCCTTTTTAACTGTCTGAGACAAGATGACTCAGTAAAGTTACAGCTCATCCATTTGTCCGGGCTGGTTGGCCAGTGGCCTCAGGGAGCTGCCTGTTTCTGTGCTGAGCCAGTGCTGAGGCTGTAGGCATAGGGGTCACTTCGGCTTTTACATGGGTTTGGGGATCCATAAGGGCTCAGGTCCTCATCCTTGTATCAGGTGCTTTATCAACAGAGCCATGTCCTCAGCCCGAGGTTTGGTTTCTGATCATTTGGGAGCAGGGTGGGTTTAGTCTTCAAAGATACCTGTCTATCCTTGTCAAAGTCAGACTGCAGACATTTGTGCCTGATGCTAGGTGATCACCAGCCTACTTATCCAAATAAGGAAGACTTGGACCAGTTCTCTCCTACTATTCTTTCCCTTTATTTTATGATAAAAGGTTCAAGATGAAAAAATTTGTTTATTAAATTTGTTTTCCTATTCTGTAGCATTTACTATCTTACTGCTCTAAGATGTGGATGATATTTCTAGAGCTAGTTAATCATGTATCTTATATTAACATGGCATTCTTTTTAAAATCAAGGTCTCCTGAAGCCTAGGCTGGCCTAAAACTTCTGTAGTTCTGCTTTTCCTGTTTCCACTTTAAACAAACAAACAAGCAAATACATTTATGCCTTTTTGTTTGTATGTCCCCGTCCCGTCCCCGTCCCCTGTCCCCCCCCCCCCCCGCCAGATGGTTTCCTTGTATATCCGTGACTGTCGCTCTGCAGACCAGGCTGGCCTCAAACTCAGAGATTTGCTTGCCTCTGCCCCCCAAGTGCTGGGATCAAAGGCGCATGCCACCACTGCCTGGCCATCTGTTTTTTGTTTGTTTGTTTGTTTGTTTGTTTTCAAGACAGGGTTTCTCTCTTAGTTTGGAGGCTGTTCTGGAACTCGCTCTAGGCTGGCCTCGAACTCACAGAGATCCGCCTGCCTCTGCCTCCCGAGTGCTGGGATTAAAGGCGTGCGCCACCAACGCCCGGTTCCATCTGTTATTTTTAATTGTGCATATTTATGTGTCTATTTGGGGGTGCCTGTGAAGACTAGAGGCCTAGGGCCCTCCTGGAGCTGGAGTTCTAGGCAGTGCTGAGCTGCCTGATGTGGGTGCTGGGAAGTGAACTGTAATCCTTTGGAAGAGCAGTACTACTCTTAACCCCCAGGCCATCAACCCTCAGCCTCTCCTTCCATCTGTGTGTTCTGGGGTCTCAGCAGGTAAGCAGTCTATCAACCAAGTTACATCCTGGCTCCTTCATGTTTCTAGTTAGTTTTCTGAAGTGAAAAAGTAGAAATGATTGCTGGCCCTAGATTTAGAATTTATATTCTTGAAAGTAGATACTCTTCTTTTAGAATGTATCCCTGGAGGGGAGTGGGTAATGTTAGGGTATGCACTGCTTCCAGAACAGCTCAGGAAGCCACCAAAAATTCCTTTTTGAAGTGAGATAAAACATATTTCTGGTTATGTCAGTTTTCCATTTCTGTGACAAATACTGAGATGATCAACTTACAAGAGGAAAAGTTATTTTGGCTCATGGCTTTGGTTGGTCTTGTTAACTGGGACCCAGACCCTACCTCTCAGAGATCCCACCACCTGTCAGGAGCTCCACAGGCAGGGCCTCCGGCATGAGAATCAAACTGTAGCGCTGGAGGGATTAGAGTGGAGCAAGTGGAAACTCACAGATGTGAGAGGTGTTTTTTTTTTTCAGCATTTAATTTCTTTTTAAAGATTTTATTTATTTATTATGTATACAACATTCTGCTTCCATGTATATCTGCACACCAGAAGACGGCACCAGATCTCATCACGGATGGCTGTGAGCCACCATGTGGTTGCTGGGAATTGAACTCAGGACCTCTGGAAGAGCAGTCAGTGCTCTTAATCTCTGAGCCATCTCTCCAGCCCACAGCATTTAATTTTTATTTTCTTTTTTCAAACTCATGTTACTCAGGGTGAACGTGGACTTCCAGAAGCAGACTGTAGATCCCATGCAAGTCTCGTTCAACACCTTGGACAGACCCCGGACAGTTGCAGATCTCCTCCTGACAGTTGACGTCACTGAGGTGAGCACCACTGGCTTCCCTAGAGCCCTTCCACATCTGTAGAAACTGGCCACAAAACAGGTTCATGCGTGTTCATACATGTGCACAGCTGCACAGACTGACTCATCTGGTGAGTGTGGCTGAGTGTGAATGCCTGTGCTTGTGAAATTAGAATATGGATCAAATGGAAAGCAAGAAATCGTTTTTGAATCAAAGTCAACTTTTAGAATGTCAGAGTATTTAAAATGCTAAAGTAGCCAGATATGCTGGAACATGCCTTTAATCCCAGTACTTAGGAGGCAGAGGCCGGTTGCTGTGGATTTGAGGCCAGCCTGGCCTTCATAGAGAGTTCTAAGCAAGCCAGAACCACACACTGAGACCCTCTCTCAACAACAACAAGAAACAAGGGACCCTAAATTTTTGACAGGATAAAACCTAAAAAATTAGTTGGCGTGATACATGCTGAATAATTTTTTACATCAACAAAACTAGTGTTGAAAGGACTCTTTTGGGTATGATTTTTATTCCTTTAAAATAAAATGCCCTGTATGAAACTGGGGATGAAGCTCAGTAATGGAGCTCCCGTCTAGCATGTCTGAGGTCCTGGGTTCAGACCCCAGCACAAAACACAAATAAGCAAGTATGTACACTCTTCTGTAAATCGGCTGCTGTGCTTCTTTGGGAAACTCATGTAGAAATCTTGGATCCAGGCAGGTGGGAACTGGTAACTGTGGCCCTCATGGCCTGAGGCAGCCACGGGGAAGCTGTTCTGTGGGTCTTTAATGCAGTGTTGGCTTTTCTCTCCCACACCTCACATGCTGTTCCTGTTCATGGGCTCAGGAGCTCAGAGGGCACCAGAAGCCTTGTGGTATTGACTTATCTGGGCTAAATCCAGACCTCTCAAAGCCTTCAGGACTTGGACCAAGCCTCTTCCTTCATCAAGGCTGTTAGAAACCTGTGGAGCACACATGCATGCGGAAAGAAGGCTGTTGGAAGGGCTGTGTGGACATGCGTAGTCTTCATTTCTGTGCGTACTCTTCCCTTTCAGGTGGTAGAAGTGGGGCACTTCTGGGGGTACAGGATTGACGAAAGGAATGCAGAGCTTCTGAAAAAACTGACTGCTGAGATAAACCGGCTGGAACTGGTCCCTCTGCCCGTCCACCCACACCCAGACTTGGTCTGCCTGGCACCTTTTACTGACTACAACAAGGAAAGCTACTTTAGAGCTCAAATCCTTTATGTTTCTGGAAATTCTGCTGAGGTATGTTTTTCTGTATAACAGATCACTGAAAAAGAAAGGAAATAAGCATAGAAATTTATAGAAAATCTTGGGACTGGAGCAATGGCTCAGTGGTTAAGAGCGCTGGCTGTTTTAATTTAAAAAA
This sequence comes from Cricetulus griseus, assembly GCF_003668045.3. Classification (NCBI taxonomy): domain Eukaryota; kingdom Metazoa; phylum Chordata; class Mammalia; order Rodentia; family Cricetidae; genus Cricetulus; species Cricetulus griseus. The sequence continues at coordinate 182,008,006 of NC_048598.1, read as the reverse complement.
AGAAAAAACGCATCACAAGACCGAAAGATGCCGTGCAGCAGAGTTCAAGTGGAGGTTTGTTTTTTTGGGTTTTTTTTTTTTTTTTTTTAAATAGGGGAAAGGGACTGTAAAAAGGGGGAAGGCAGAGGGGCAGAGGGGGGGAGACGAGCCTCCAGGGACAGGAGCAGCGGGAGAGAGGATAGGGGCAGAGTGGGAGGGGATGGGAGGTGGCAGGCCCTTCTGAAAGGGAACACAGTGAATGTGCACAGGCGGTGCTCTCAGTGGCTGCAGCTGAGGGCGGACCCTGTCAGGACCCAAGGGCAGGTCAGCACAGATGCCTGAATGCTAACACTGGCTGCTCTTTCAAAGGACCTAGGTTCAATTTCTAGCACATACATGGAGGCTAACAACCAACTGTAACTCCAGACCTCTTCTGCCCTTCATGGACACTGCATGCATGTGGCACACATACGTAGAAAAGTAGAAAATCTTGCATTGTTAAAGGTAGGAATGAAATATGAAGTGATTAATAGCCAGGTGTGGTGGCACACACCTCTGATCCCAACATTTGGGAGGCAGAGGCAAGCCTCTGTGAATTCAAGGCCCCCCTGATCTATATAGTGTATTCGAAAACAGTCAAGGCTACATACATAAAGATACCCTACCTCAAAAAACAAAAAGAAATAAAATAAAGAAAGGCAGAATGATTACTGTTAGAATAAAAGCATTCCTTTGTGTGTAGACTGAGTACCACCTGTGGAGTTACAGAATCAGAGAAGGCGGCTGCATTCCTACTGTTCACGGAGAGCCTGGTGAGATCCTCTCTACAGAGCCAGAGTATTCGTTTTCTTTATCTTGTAGGTGTTCTTTGTAGACTATGGGAATCGGTCTCATGTAGACTTAGATCTGCTGAGGGAGATCCCCTGTCAGCTGCTGGAGCTTCCATTTCAGGTAAGGTAGAGAAGGTTCTGTGAATGTGTGTGAGAGACCAGAAGGAAACTGGCTAGAGGTCACCTTGGCCCTCACAGCTGAAGAATCTACTCTTAAAAATTACATTGTCATAGTATTGCTGCCATTATTAGTCCTGGAGGAAAACCAGAATGTGTGGAGGCTCTGACTCTGAGCAAGAGAAAACTTTTAATTCAGTGGTGTTGTGTTAGTCACTGTTCTATTGCTGCGAGACCATGGCCAAGACCACTCATAAAAGAAAGCATTTAACTGGGGTCTGGCTTACAGTTTCAGAGGCTTAGTCCATTATCATTACAGTGGGGAGCACGGTGGCAGGCATGGTGCTGGAGAAGTAGCTCTCAGCTATACCCTGATCGTCAAGCTAGGGGGGAGGGGGAGAGGGAGGGGGAGAGGGAGAGACCTGGTGTGGGTTTTTGAAACCACACTTCCTCCAACAAGGCCACAAGATTAGAAATATTTTTAAAGTTTATTTATTTGTTTATGCATTTATATTTTAGGTGCATTGGTGTTTTGCCATAGGTGTCAGGTCCCCTGGAACTGGAATTATAAACAGTTGTGAGCTGCCATATGGGTGCTGGGAATTGAACCCTGGTCCTCTGGAAAATCAGTCAGTGCTCTTAATCACTGAGCCATCTCTCCAGCCCCCGATTAGAAATATTTCTAATCCTTTCAGAAAGTGTCACTCCCTGATAGCTAAGCATTCAACTGTATGAGTCTATGGGGGCTGTTCTTACTCAAACCTCTGCAGATGTCTTCTGATACTGTTTGTTCAGACTTTGTTGGCAGTGGATACAGTAGCTTGGAAACTAGTCTTGCATGCTCTTTCCCAAGCAAAAACACACTCAAATTTATTTTAAACAAATGCTGTGGATACAAATGAAGCCAGCCTAGTGTGGTGACACACACCTTTAATCATAGCACGGGGATCTCTGAGTTCAGGATAACCTGGTCTACATAGTGAGTTCTAAGCCAGCCATAGTAAGACTCCCTCCAAAGTAAATAAGTAAATAAATAAATACATTAAAAAATTAAAAAGTAAAGCCATGTTTATTTAGCTGGGAAACCCTCAGTACTCATAGTTTTCTGGACTTGTAATGCTGATTCACAAAGTCACTTTTCAGTAGAATTTAGTATTCGTGTTTTTGTTCATTTATGACACTAAGTGTGTGTTTCTCTCTGTCCCATAGGCTTTGGAATTCAAAATCTGCAAAATGCGACCATCAGCAAAGTCTCTTATCTGTGGAGAGCACTGGAGTGGCGGGGCCAATGGGCGTTTTGCCTCCCTGGTCAGCGGCTGTCCACTCCTGGTGAAGGTCTTCTCAGTTGTGCACAGCGTCCTACACGTGGACGTGTACCAGTACTCGGGGGTCCAGGATGCCGTCAACATCAGAGATGTGCTCATCAGGGAGGGCCATGCTGAGCTGGCAGAGGAGTCCTACGAGTCAAAAGTAGGAGCCTTCTCTCTCTCTCTCTCTCTCTCTCTCTCTCTCTCTGTCTCTCTCTCTCTCTGTGTGTGTGTGTGTGTGTGTGTGCGCGCGCGCGCGTGTGCACCAGGGGGCTGGCTGGTGGTAAGCAGGGCAGGCTTGGCGGGGAGTGAGCGCTCACTTTCCTTCCTCTCTGCTAGTGTTGAGGAACAGGGATGATGGATGATGGATGGAGGTGTTCATTGTCTGGTCTTTGGAACCATCTAAACCAGTGGTTCTCAGCCTTTCTAACTCTGTGACCCTTGAATACAGTTCGTCATGTGGTGACTCCCAACCATAAAATTATTTTTGTTGTTACTTCATAGCTGTAATTTTGCTGCTGTTGTAGGTTATAATGTAAGTATCTTATATAGGACCCCAAAGGGGTCAAGACCCACAGGCTGAGAAACAGTGATCTAAGCTAAGACTTCTTGGGGACTGCATTATGGTGGGTGCATGCTATTTTGGGAAGCTTCCTAATTAATTCTTTTCTTTTAGAAGTGAAAATTAATTTGAAAATATTCTATATTTGAGTTTTATCTTTTAAATGGATTCTAAAAATTATTTCCATAATGCAAGTGGTCAATACACATCTCATGTATATTAAGCATTTCAAATTTTCTTTTAACTTCTTTTAAAGCTTTTTTATTTGCAAATTTTCAAAAATTAAAATATAATCATATCATTTCCCTCCTTGTAGTTCCTCCCTTCCTCCTCATTCCCTTTCAAATTCATGGCCTCTATTTCTTTGTTACTGTTACATATGCAAATGATGCATGAATATGCAAACGCAGCCTGCTGAGCCCCCTTGGTGTTGCTTGTATGTGTGTTCTCAGGGCTGACCGCTTAGTATTACATAACCAATTAGAGACTCATCTAATGGAAGACTAATTTTAATTTTCCCTCTCAAGAGTCATGGATTTCCTCTAGCTCTTCATCCAGAGGTGGGCCCTGTGAGGTTCCCCCTTTCAAATTAGCATGTCTGTTGGGGTGGTCATTGCTCAGGTCTTCAGGCTGCTAGGGCAGCCATGTTGTTGAGGTTTCATGGTTTCCTCTCATTTCTAGCAGTAACAACCTTGAAGCAGATTTCCTGGTCCTCTGGCTCTTAGAATGTTTCCACCCCGTCTCCCACATGTTCCCCGAGCCTTAGCTGTAGGTTTGGTGACATAGATGCATCAGGTGGGGCTGATGAGTTGTTCTCTGCATTTGACCAGTTGTGACTTTGTAAAATGATCTTTGTCTGCTGTAAAAGGTGCTTTGTTAATGAGGTGTGAGAGCCATAATTATTCATAGGCGTAAGTATTTAGAATGATTTAGAAATTAGGGGATTTACTGGTTTGATAAAGTGGCATACTTTGTTCCTTGTGACTTGGGTCTGGAAACCTGACTGGGCTGGTGAGGGGATGAAAAAAGGAGACACACAGACATTTGTCCAGAAAAGTTGCAGTCAGGTGGCTGTGTGCGCTGTGGTGAGTGGCACCAACCGGCACCATAGCAGCAACGGGATCCTCAGCACATTTTCCAGTACAACACCTGGGGGAGAATTAGGAGTCTGGGAAGGAGGGCTGTACGTGGGAGACCTCAGGCTGCAGATATGCCAGGAGGAGGCAGCTGAAGTTGTTAGTTTTTACATACACCAGTTCTTACACACAGCATTTGGACTCAGGGCAGAAGACAGCATTGCCAATTTTCAGTGGTTCCGGGCCATGCCCGCCAACAATACACATCCCCTCAGGGTGTGGTCTGCTTTTTGCAGATTCACTTCCAGCAGTGGCAGCAGCAGGCTAAAGACCAGTGGCCTCACTAGCCACAGGTACGTGGAAGGTTTCCAGTGCCAGGCATCAATTCCTTCCTGCTGAGTGGGCCTTAAGTCCAGTTAACCACTGATTACCCATTATCACTAAGATTTCATGGTCTCGGTGTGTTTGTTATTGGTGTATTAAAAAAAAACAACAACTATGATTTGTGCAAGTTGGTTCTGTATCCTGCCACATTGTTGAATTTGTTTATCATTATAGGAGGTTTTTTTGGTAAAATTTTTAGGATCTCTAACATATAGTATCACATGACTTGTCAATAGAGATATCTATTTGTTTCTGACAAAGTCTTACCACACAGCCCTGGCTAGCCTGGCACTCATTATGTAGATCAGGGTCAGGCTAACCTGAACCTCAACAAGATGTGCCTGCCTCTTCCTCCTCAGTTCTGGGCTACAAGCATGCCCAATTACTATTTTTATGTATATTTGTTGTGTCTGAGCACCTGACTACAGGTGTTCATAGAGTTCAGAAAGGGGTTCCGTATTGAATTCCATATTGAAAGGGGTTCCGTATTCCCTTGAAGTTGGGGTTGCAGGCAGTTGTGAAGCTATGTGGCTGTTGGGCACTGAACTCAGGACTTCTACAAGAGCTTTTAACTATGAGCCATCTCTCTGGACCCTGTCTTAACTCCTTGCAATTGGAAGTGTCTCGAGTTTATATTCATTTGTTTTTGCAGAAGAAGAGCATATGTGTGCTTACTCAGTGCTGGGCATTGGTTGTTATGTGTGTCTAAGAGGCAGAGCTTCCCTGCTTCTGCAAATCAGCCTAGGAAAGTAGGTGGTCTGTAAATAGAGCTCACAGTAAGAATCCATAAACTTCCATAAATTCCATAAAATCCATAAATTTCAAGTGGTGGTGACAGAAGGGTCAGAGTTCAAGGCCATCCTCGGCTACACAATCAAGTTTGAGGCCAGCCTGGGCTGTAGGAGATCATGTCCTCCTTTCTCTCAAATGCTGGTATTTATTAAACATTAGCAGACCCTCTGTTGTTTGTGTTCTCACCCGCACGTGTGTCTGTGCATCGTACGTGCCTGTGTCCTCAGAGCCCCTGGGACTGGAGTGACAGATGGCTCTGAGCCACTGTGAGGGTGCTGGGAATTGAACTCAGGTCCTCTGGAAGAACAGCTGGTACTCCTAACCACTGAGCTATCTCTCCAGCCCACAATAAATAATTTTTATAAAGTAGCTGCTTTTAATATGTATTAGTTCTTTTCTGAAAAATGGTTGTTCCTCTAAAATCCTGTTATATTAGAAATGTAGTTTAAATCTTTATTTTTATTTGAATTTTAAAATGAAATTGGTAAAAATATGTCCTTGTATATGCATGACATTCAAATCAGAATAAGATATGATATATATGTACACACATATATATGAAATTCATGCTTTTGCTTCAATTTTTGCCTTTAATAAAATAAACATTTCTTGTTCTGTTCAGCAAAGCTACGAAGCCCTCAAGGGTTTCTTTGCTAAGTCAGTGGAAAGCGTGCCGGATGCTTCTATGTCCTCGCCTATGAAGGATGACGAGAAGCATCTCATCCGGATTCTGTTGGAGAGCTTTGCTTCCAATCGGCTGGGCGCTCCAAACTGCAAGGTGGTTTGTAGGACCTATTTAAAATGTACTCTTAAAGCCTATTCATTCTGCATTATTTGCCAAGGGTTGCCGCTATAGCCATGATGGGTTTTCCTTCTTCCTGTTGTGTTTTTTTTTTTTAATTTTCATTTTTAATTACACATTTTTGGTCTCTGTGTGGGGCATGCATGTGCCATGTGTACCTGTGGAAGTCAGAAGACAGCTTGTGGGAGTTGGTTCTTCCTTTCCACCATGTGGGGTGTGGGGATTAAGCCCAGGCCCTTAGGCTGGCAGCAAGCGCTTTGCCTGCTGGCGACAGGGTTGCGTTATGTATCCATCTCAGGCTGCTTTGCACTGATGGTCATCTGGCCTCAGTGTCTGCGTGCTGGATCATAGGCGGGTGCCTGACCTTCCTTTCCTATCTGTTTACCTTGTTGTTGTTTGTGTGTGAGTCAGGCCTCTCTTCTGTGTGGGTCCTGGGACTCCAGCTCAGGCCCTTCAGCTTGGCAGTGGGTACCTCATGAGCCATCCTATCCGTCTTTCCCTGGTCTTCGAAATGCTGTTCCTTTTCCCCCAGTGGAGCCTGTGTTCCTAAGGAGAAAGATCTCCAACCTGTCCTCTCCTTACTCCCTCCTTCCTTCCTCCTCTCCCCTCCTCTCCCCTCCTCTCCCCTCCTCCCCCCTCGCTCCTCTCCTCCTCTCCCCTCCTCCCCCCTCTCTTCCTCTTGTTTTCTTATTTCTGCTTTTTCCTCTTTCCTTTCTATCTTCCCTTCTCCTCCTCCTCCCTTTTTGTGGTGGCCTTGAACTCATAATCCTCCTGTCTCCATTTTCTGTGTGCTGAGATGATAGGTTTGTGCCACCAGACCCTAATATTGTTAAGGATGAACCAACTTTGGGACTGCCACCATTTATACTAAGTGGCACACTGTGTATTGGTGACGTATATTTTGCTTATGCAGGCTGTTCTCCACGGGCCTTTTAACCCTTATGAGTTGAAGTGTCACAGTCTGACCAGAATATCCAAATTCAGGTATGACTAAATTGATTTTCCTATGACATATGTTTTGTTTATCTGTAGACCTCATCAGAAACTAACTTGACTTTGTATATAAGCTGCAAGAATGTTTAGCCCGTCCCTGAAGTCCCGCCTCTATCAGATCTGAGGCATTCTTTCCCTCTGCAGTGAAAACAGTTCTACAGTGGACAGTTTTGAGTTCCTTCGATTCTGGTTACAGCTGTCACTCAGCAGGGGGTGAATTCCCTCTGTGCAGGGACTGCTAAGTGGCCTGTTTTCTGGAAACAGTTTTGATCTGGGAAACAGTGGTGAACAGAATGCAGTTGTCATCTTCAGTAATACTATAGGTTAAATGGTGATAGTGCATAGTGTAACGGGGTCTTGACGGGAGCCTGGGATACACTGTAAAGGCCATACTTGAGGTTTTCTAGAGCCTTCCAAATGCCAAAGGTCACAGGTATTTGCTGTGGTGTAGTGTAGGGGGTAGAGGGTGAGGTTTGGGGGGTGGTTCTAGAGACAGTGGGACTCTAAATTTGAGAGTTTGTATTTGTGATAACTTTAAGTTATCACAGCTGGAGAATTGGGTGGAGGGAGAAAGGGGCTGCAGACTTGGTGACAGATGAGCAAGTTTTGTAAGTGGTTTCAGAAGTCTACAGACAGAGTTGAAAGGCTTTAACGCGTATGCTTTGTAAGGCCCACTCTGGCAAACTACAGCTTCTCTGAGCTCTTCTGGGGACTAGCAGTAGTTGTCCTGTTAGCAGTGCAGGTGCTCAGGCCCTGGCTCCAGGAGGCCTGCACAGGGAAGTCTGTGACGAGTCTGCTGAGTTCTGGGTAAGAGCAGGCCTGTGAGGCTGGTTCCCAGTCTAACCTGAAGCCAGAGAAGAGGTGTGGACACCTTCGTGAGCTCTTTCGGTAACGGGACAAAGTTAGAGGCAGGGATGACAGACAAGAAGCTTGACGATGTCTTGATGGAGCCGCTGCCCACCTCTGCTCACAGGGTGGTGGGGTGGTGGGGCAAGTGGGTGGGCCACCCTGCCGAATCAGCTGGAAGGGAGGCTGTAGCTTCAGGGGCTCCGGGGCCTGTAGAGCAAGGGCACAAAAGCAGGTTTGAGAGCTCTGCTGTGGTTGGTACCACAAGGTGGGGAAAGGAAGGAAGGGCGGGATCTGGCACAAGGAGGGACAGGGCCTGTGTGGCGGTCGTGGTGTTTGCCATCTTTCTGAGGCTCGCTTACAGGCTGGCATGCTCCGTCACCTGGCCAGCGGGGCAACAGCTGGACTGTGCTGCTTCTTCCCAGATGTGTGTGGATTGAGAAGGAGAGCATCAACTCCGTCGTCATCAGTGACAGCCCTGCCGACCTGCACCAGAGGATGCTGGTCGCAGCGTCACTCTCCGTCAACGAGACTGGTAAGGAGATGACTTCTGCTATCTGTGTACTCCCCCCTCTCCCTTGACTTCATAACTTGGAGCAGCTTCACTTGTAATTAGTGGATAGATTTAGGCGTATATTACACTGTTCAGCTGTTTTCCTCTTCTTTCTTTTTTTTTTTTTTGTTTTTGTTTTTGTTTTTGTTTTTCGAGACAGGGTTTCTCTGTGGCTTTGGAGCCTATCCTGGCACTCACTCTGTAGACCAGGCTGGCTTCAAACTCACAGAGATCTGCCTGCCTCTGCCTCCCAAGTGCTGTTGGGATTAAAGGTGTGCACCACCAATGCCCAGCTTTGTTTTTTTTTGTTGTTGTTGTTGTTTTTTTGCTGTTTTCTTTTTTAAGAAAAATATTTCATTTTGTTTGCGTGTGGCTGAGTGTGTGTATGTGAACCACATGTATACAGGAGCACATGGAAGTCAAAAACAGTATCAGATCCCCAGAATTGGAGCCATCTTGTAGGTGCGAATCTGGGTCTTCTGCCAGAGCAGTAATCACTCTCAACCACTGAGCTGTAACTCCAACCTTCAGTAAGCTATTTTCTGAGTGCAGTGGCTAATGCAAATTTAAGAAATGAAATTTTACTGTTTTTTGTTTTATACGAGGATATGGGAATTAAATGATTCTTGTTCCTCGGTGCTTGTCTACAAAGTTCTTGGCTGTAGGAATTCCTGATGAGACAGCCTAACAAGAGAATAAAAAAGACAATAACTAGATGAGTTACTCTCTTCAGGGATAAGTACCTAAGCATGTCCAGGAGTCTGTCTGTAGGATGTGTGGGGGCCGAGTGTCCAGACTCAGCAGAAGATGAGCCGGCTGGATTAGGAGGGTTGGCGGGGGCTGTGCCTGTCACAGCCTGTGGGTCTGATGCTGGCTGTCGACTGTGTGCCAGGGTCCACCATGCTCCTGAGAGAGACCTCCCTCATGCCTCACATCCCAGGCCTCCCGGCGCTGCTCAGCATGCTGTTTGCGCCAGTGATGGAGCTAAGGTAGGTGTGCATCTCCATCTTGTCTGTGTACAGGCCTTTGCACCTCAGAATCTAGGTGGGAAAGGAAATGAAAGCGCCCGCAGGGAAGCTGGCTTGTAGCCCATCTTGGATTGGTGCGCTTTTCTCTCTGCTTCAGTGTGATCCTTCCTTGCTGTTGTTCATGGCCCCTGACTTAGGAGAGTTTTAGTTTTGTGGTGATGCCAGAGTGACAGTTGTTCAGGTTCTCTGGTTAGTGATGCCAGCAAGCTCCAGGCTGCTGTAGTGGCCTGATGGTCCTGAGCGTCATGGCCAGCATGTCAGTGTGCTGTGGTACTCAGAAGGCCGAGTGGTTTTGGCTTGGATGTTGTTGTTTGAGTCTGGGGTGTGTCCCACAGGCTCAGATGGCACTGTCCTGGGAGACTGTGGGGCCTTTGGGACTTGAGGCCTAGATGGTGGAGATAAGATCACTGGAGCCAGGCCTGGGAAGACACACCGACTTGTATTTCTTGTCTGCTTTCTCTGCGTCCTGCCTGCTGCAGTGTGAGCCATCCGCTGTGGCTCTGTCTTCCCCACAGTGGACTAGAATGCCTGAAGCTAACCCAGAATAAGCCCTAGCATGTAGGTTGTCCCTGTCACAGTGACAAGAAAACTGATAACACAGGTGGGCTGTTGGGGATGCAGATCGGCTGGGTGGAGAGGCGGGGACACCCACTGTGCTTGTGTTTTGACTTATTCAAAGAGCAGCTCAAAAGCATTACAGGGAACCAAGTTAAAACTTGGCAAAACAAACAAACAAACAAACAAAAACTATGACATAAAGTTAGAAACATGGATAGATGGATAGTAAATAAAAGTGACATCCTGGTGTCCATGGGCTTTTTGAAAGCCAATTGCCAGTGAGAATCCTGATAGTCTCTCTTCCCAGGGCAACCAGGAAGTAAAGATGTGAACTGTTCAATAGATTGTAGCTCTTGTGCAAATATCCAACATGGCTTCCCCCACAGAGCCTTCAGTACAGAGACCTGTGTGACGAGAAAGTACTGTTAGGTTTTGTGTCGGCGTTATGGGTGTCATAGCATTCTCAGTGTGTGAGAGAGGCACCATGTTTTAACTTTGGTCACTGTCTTAGTTAGGGTTATAATTGATGTAATGAGACACCATGACTCAAGCAACTCGGGGAGGAAAGGGTTTATTTGGCCTATACTTCCACATCACAGCTCATCTCTGAAAGAAGTCAGGACAGGAACTCAAGCAGGGCAGGACCCTGGAGGCAGGAGCTGATGCAGAGGCCACAGAGGGGCGCTGCTTACTGGCTTGCTCCCCATGGCTTGCTCAGCCTGCTTTCTTATAGAACCCAGGACACCAGCCCAGAGATGTTCCCATCCATAATGGCCTGGGCCCTCCCCATTGATCACTAATTAAGAAAATGCCCTAACACTGGTCTCATGGAGGCATTTCCTCAGGTGAGGTTCTCTCCTTTCAGATGACTCTAGCTTGACAGAGTTGACAGAAAACTACCCAGGACAGTCACTACAACAACATGCCTGAGAAAAGCATGTTAGAGGATGAAAGGTAGTTGCAGCTTATAGCGTCGTAGGCTTCAGGCACATGCTTGTGGCAGGGCAAAGCCACCGAGGCAGTAAGTAGGGAGAGAGAAAGGAGGATAAGGCCAGGGTCCCAGAGCTCTGCAGGAAGATGCTTTCAGAAACCGGATTTCTCTCTCTAGAACCCACGGCTTCCCCACAGGACTACAGGCGGCAGACTGAAAGTTAAACAGGAGACTGCTGCCTGCATTACCTTTACCTGTTAAGACATAAACACAGCAGGATCCAGGTGTGATGACACACACCTGTACAGCATACAAGTTAAGAGGCTGGTTCAGGGGGATTGTGAGGTTACGCTAGCCTTAGGCTGCATAACAAGTTCAAGGCTGGCCTGGTCTACTGGGCAAGACCCTGTCTAAAAAAAGAAGGCAGCAGCTGAAATGTATGTGTTACTGCATGCACAACCAGGGTAAGGTGTTGTGATGATCTAATAGAAATGGTTTCTTATTATCTCTGTTGTAAATGGGGGCCCTATAAATTGAAATAATAATAAATTACGTTATAATGTAGAAGAATTTATAATTTAAGGAAACATTATTTTTAATTAGTATTGCATTTAAGAAACATATTTTAGATTTATTTATTTTATATTATGTGTATGAGTGTTTTTGCCTGCTTGCATGTTCATGTATGTACACCAGATGAGGTCAGAAGAAGAGGTGAGTAAGATTCCCCAGGAATTAGAGCTACAGATTGTTTTGAGCCTCCGTGTGAGTAACAGGAGCTGAACTCAGGTACTGTGCAAGTGCAGTGATGCTGCTAACTGCTGAGCTGTCTCTGCAGCCCATCTTACTGCATTTATATGTATTTTGTGTGTGTGTACCACACTGTGCACACGGAGGTCAGTAGAGAATTGGCAGGAGCTTCTCTCCTTCTACCATGTGGGTCCCTGGGATTGAACTCAGGTAGTTAGGCCTGGCAGCAATTGCCTTTATTCAGAGTCACCTGCTAGACCTAAGACATTTTTCTGACTGTTTTACAAAGCAAATAACTTGAAACCTGATTTATAAGACTTCTAGTTTTCAGCCCTTAAGTTTGCTTGCAGACAGGATTCCCTTTTACTTTTATTAGGCTGACAAAGGAGATTTTTCATGACTTCCATCTGCTCCAGAGAGGATTAAAAACCCAGCATTAAGGACTGGAGAGATGGCTCAGTTAAGAGCACTGGCTGCTCTTCCAGAGGTCTTAAGTTTGATTCCCAGCAAACTCACAACCATCTGTAACTCCCAACACCCTCTTCTGGCTTCTGAGGGCACCAGACATGCATGTGGTACACATACATACATGCAGGCAAAACAGCCACGTAACATAAAATTTTTAAAATGTGTATAGGAAACCTGACATTGTATTAATATGGATATTTAACTTACCATCCTTATAGTGATATTTAGTCTGCACTTCTGTGTAAAGATTTCGGAATCACGTAGTTTACAGTACTGGAGCTAGAGAAACCCCAGGTAACTTTAATAGTCACACACCTAACCTGAAACAGTGGCTTAGCCTAACTCCTAACTAATGCCTTTCAGAGTTGGCCGCGACGGGAAATGCTACACTGGGGTCCTTTGTGGCTTGGGGTGGAATTCAACCACAGAGGCCCCTATCCTGCCTGAGCATGACATTGAGCTGGCCTTTGATGTTTGCTTCACTGTGGAGGACATCGTGGAGGTCAGTGGCTTACTCAAGGAGAGCGGTTCTCTCCTACAGGCTGTTACACCCACACACGTGCCACAGTGCTTTACGTGGAGACGCGCTTGCCTGCTTCCAAAGGTGGTCTGCACCAGCGTGCAGAAGGACTCTCCTCAGCTGGCCCAGTGTGCAGAAGTGTGGCTCCTCTTGGCTACCACTAAGTCCAAGTATTGGACGAAAGTCTGGAGATTTGGATGAACAACTAGATGCCTGGCCCACTTTCTGAGAGAATGTCTTTCTCCTTTATTGTGGAGCAGCCTTATATACAAACTTAAAAAAAAAAAAAACAACCCAGGTCAAAGGGTTCACAACAGGATATTGATTCTAGTGGAGTGAGGTCAGGAAAACAGGAGGTTATGCTGGAAAACAACTCTTAGAGACCCCATGGGGGCTGGGTCCCAACACAGAAGGACTTCTCCTCACCTGGCCCTGTTGTGTGTGACGCTTCTTGATGGCCTTCACGCTCCTGGAGCATAGTCCTTGATACCATCCTCTCTGTGCCAGTATACTTAGGGAGATATAGAAACAAACCCTACCCCCACCTGGCCTTGCTGCAGCAGGCTGAGTGCCATTTCCCTGGAGAGCCGTCACCAGAGGGTCTGTCACTTCAGCAGACCAGCTGGGTGTGCCTGTGCAGCCAAGTTCAGGTTTTAGCGCGTGCCAGGCCAGTGGGTAGACGCTAATGAAAAATATTTTTCTTGTTTCGTTTTCATATTTCCTTATTCTAGTGATTCATTTCTTTTTTCCGAGACAGAGTTTCTCTGTGTAGCTTTGGAGCCTATCCTGGCACTCATTCTGGAGACCTTGAACTCACAGAGATCCACCTGCCTCTGCCTCCCGAGTGCTGGAATTCAAGGCGTGTGCCACCAATGCCCGGCGTGATTCATTTCTTTTTGCATTACACACACAGACACACGCTCTCTCTCTCTCTCTCTCTGTCTCTCTCTCTCTGTCTCTCTCTCTCTCAGACACACACACTCTCTCTTTCTCTCTCTCTGTCTCTCTGTCTCTCTGTCTCTGTCTCTCTCTCTCTCTCTCTCTCTCTCTCTCTCTCTCTCACACACACACACACACACACACACACACACACACACACCTTAAAACCTGACATTTCTCTAAAATTACCTTGAGAAATGCCACTCCAGAGTACCTTTCCTTCTCAGAAGCTCCCTGGTCTAGCTGGACAGCTGCATGTGGAGCAGGAGCGCAGAGGCTGGACAGTGCCCTCTGCATGCAGTGCTGTTGTTTGGCTGTTAAATCTCAACTGTTCCTTCACATGAAGAGACTTAGGAGAACTGGAGGGATGGCTCAGGTGTGAAGAGCCCTGGCTGCTCTTAAAATATTCCTTCAATCACAGACTGAATTGCAGAATGGAAAACAAACATTCTAGGAACAAACAGGGGCCTGCATGTAAATTTGGTTTGGCACAAGTCTGTGGATGTATATACCAGAGGTTCTCTCTATGAAAGAAAAATAAGACCATGAAGAAAAGCTACACACTAGGTGAAGATAATTTATTATAGCCACAATATGTTAGCAACTCTAATATTCACCAATAAAACATGCAACCAAGTAAAATATGATGGAAATGAGCACAAGAGAAGCTGTGCAGCCTGCGTCTTGAAACGCAGATGGGGGTCTTCACAATGAGACTGCTCACCGAGGTCCTCAGTCAGTGCTGACAGTGACTGAGTGGGAGGCAAGGGCCAGCCAGAAGCCTGAGTTCTCTACGTGGGCTGCAGCCAGAAGCCTGAGTTCTCTACGTGGGCTGCAGCCAGAAGCCTGAGTTCTCTACATGGGCTGCAGCCAGAAGCCTGAGAGTTCTCTACGTGGGCTGCAGAGGGGTTGTCCTTGGAGGACAGGCGTCTGTCCAGAGTAAACCTGTACGTATGACGCAGTAAGTCAACCCCAGAGCACTGACCAGCCGCTGTGCTCCAGCTGTGCTGCAGGAGTTAGGATGGCGTGACCTGGTTGCCCCTTCCTTCCCTGCCCTCATGCAGCCACTCAGCTAGACCAGGGAGTTTGTGAGTGGCATTTCTCAGGGTATTTTTAGGGAAGGATCAGTTTTGAATTTTTATAAAATGCACATAGATGTGCATCACCAGAATAAGGAAATATGAAAACAAAAACAAGAAAACCTATTTTTATCAGACTCAAAAGACAGCTGAAAGATGTGAAAATGTGTGTCCACAGAGAGCCTGTGTGAGTGTCAGCGGCTTCATTCCTAACTGCTGCTGTTACTGGTGTCTTTTGACAGGGCAGTGTGTCAGCAGGCTGGGGTGATAGAACAGAACAGTATTTGGCAGTAAAAAGGAGTGAGTGATTCACACAAGAGTATGAATAGCTCTTACAGGCATTTACTATGGGACTGGGGTGTCTGTGTGAGCCTGTTAGGAAGACATTCTGTACAGGAAGCAGATAAGGGGTTGCCGGGAAATAGGGGAGTGAATGAGGCACTGGGAGCACCCAGGAACTTGAAGTTAAAAGAGATGAAGTTAGAGGACACAGCTATACATTTCCCCACTCAGTGTCCCCAGAGAGTGGGCTTCTTAATATCTGACAAACAAACCACACAGGGCAAGGGTGTCAGGGCTCCCAGAATGGGATACATGTGTGGAAAGGGGCAGTAGGCATAACTGTTGCAAATGTCATACATACTTGTGTTGAAGGAGTAAAGAGAAAGATGTTGGGGGCAGGGATGAGGAGAAGGAAGCTCCCCATGAACACTGTCCTGTAGCTGGTAGCTTTGGGGGTTAGGGAGGCACAAGCCAGCAGGACTGAAGCAATCTTCCATATTATTGGGGTGACTATATAAGGGAATGGAATTGGGAACCATGGTGGTTACTAAAGAGGGGAATTAAAAAAGTAAGCAAGAAAGGCTAGCATGACCCCTGTAGTACTGGATTAGAGCCAGAGATGCCAGTGGACTCAGGATTAGTTAGTACTTGAAGGGCAGGTAGGTACAGAAACAGTTATAGGTCTGTGTGAAAATGGCCTCCTGTCCATATGCAATGTCCAGCTCTGGGAGGGCTGCTGAGAAGTAGCTCCTCTGGGGCCAAAAGTATAGTTGACCCTCAGCATGTGTTTTCTAATGGTGTTACCTAGGTTGAGAGCCAGGTCTCCTTAAAGAAACTTCTTACTGTAGGAAGGGAACAGGAAATGTGGTGCCCGGAGCATCTTACAACACCACAAAAGAAAGATGCATATGAAGTACACAGGGATAGGAGGGTGCCCCAAGGGTATGTGAGCCAGCCAGAGGGAAAGCTGCCAGTGGGCAGAGCTGAAACCATGTCGATCAACAAAGTAAATATACTGGATTGTAACCCAGAATGTAAAATACCTACCTGTCTAAACAGAGGAATAAATGATCACATAACTCAGTTGGAGAAAAACAGTTCTTATAAAGTTAGCAGGAGTTGAGGTGTATCCTGTGGGCCTCTGAGGACCAGTGAGCCAGGCGTAGGGAGAGGGATATTTTATAACCAAGAAGCCCTGAAGAGTCGTCAGCCCAGCTGTCATGGCCACATCCCATGGTGCAGGCAGACCTATGGAGTGTGAGGAGAAGACAGTGTCTCCCCTCTGAACAGTGACAACCTTAGATCAGGAAGGGTGCTACAAAATCCCCAACCAGAAATCTTATAAAGCAAGGAAAGACTGGGAAGCTACCCATACCAGAGAAGACATGTTAAGTTCAGTGTGGTCCTTGGACCGGAGTCCTGGAAGGGAAATGGATGTTAATAGATAATGGGTCTAATCTAAACATCCAGAGTTGGTTTCTCAGCTGTGACAAAGTAACAGAGGTTGGATGTGGGCTCATGAGACCTGTCTGTTCTTCAGTGTTATTTCTATAAAGTGTTGACTGATGCTAGTCACAGAACACAGCTTTCAGTGCTCTGACCTATTGACTGTGGGATGAAATACAGCTCTGGGTAGCTACATAGTCTGTCACTGTTCCTTTACAGATTAATATTCTCAGGGCTGCTATCAACAAGCTGGTATGTGATGGGCCGAATGGATCCAAGTATCTCGGCCCTGAAAGAATCTCGCAGTTACAGGAAAATGCACGCCAGAAACTTCTAGGGTAAGTTCTATATGGTGACATAGTATTAAGGTGTACTAGGCAATATACAGCGTGTGTGTGTGTGTGTGTGGTGTGTGTGTGTGTGTGTGTGTGTGTGTGTGTGTGTGTGTATTTTGATATATGGATGTTCTAAGTCACTTAGAAGATGTGACACTAGTTTCTTAAGTTGGATTCCACAGAGATCTGCCTCCTGAGTGCTGGGGTTAAAGGTGTGCCACCACCGCCCAGCCATCCTACTACTTTTAATGCTGATGAGTGATTAAAATAATTTGCTGGAGGTGGTGGTGTGTGCTTCTAATCCCAGCTCAGGAGACTGAGGCAGGGGTCAGATGTTTGCGACCAGCCCAGAATATGTAGTAAATCTGAGACCAACCTTAGCTACAAAGCAAAACCTAGTCTCGAAAAACAAAGCAAAAATGTTTTCTTTGAAGTATAATATTTAAAACAAAGCAAAATTAGCCAGCAGCAAAACCTTTGATTTTCTTTTTTAAAATTGTAGCTTGTTCTGTCGGTTGAAGCCTCGAGAGAAGATTACTCCTCAGTGGCATGAAAAACCCTATGAGTGGAACCAGGTATGTGGAAGCTGGGTGCCTGGAGGAGCAGCCTGCTGTTGGAGTGAGGGAAAGCTAACTGGGTGGACATGCGCTCAGACCTAGGCCAGCAAGAATCTCCAGGCAGAGCAGGTAGCCATGGAGTAGACAGCTGTTTGTGAGTGCCACCCTCTGTGTAACCTTTGGGGGAAGCAGGCCTTGGGAAAGGCAAGGCTGAGCTCCTGCTTGGACCCTTCAGCAACTGGTAATTGTTGACGAATGCTTTGTCATTCCTGTCATGTGCCTTAGTTGTGGTGGCTGGGTGTTGTGTGTCTGCCAGGCTGTTACAGCAGTGAGTAGCAGGGGACGGGCTCAGAGCCAGGCACACCTCACCGTTGTGGGGACTGAACTTGTGAGGTGATGTGCCACGGGTTGAATCTGGTGTGTCTGTGGGGCTGGCTGCCTTCCTGCTGTGTGCTCCATGGCATACACAGAGCCCAGTGCGCTCGCTGGTGTCTTTTCTAAGGCTGCTAACCCCAAAGCCCCCTTCCTCTAGCCCTAGTCATTCCAAAGACTCCGTCTCCTATCATACTGCAGTCCAGCCAGTACCGAGTACACGTCAGCTGTGCGCAGGGTGTGGCCCCTCCATCTCCTTAGCATGTCTTCTCTTCCAGGCTTAGAAGGCTGAGTGAGTTGTTTGAGGGCAGGGAGCAGAGGGGAGTGCTCAGCTCTAGAGCCAGGGATGCCTTCTGCCCCAAGCTTGTCAAGTTTTAGCAATAGTGGGAAGCAATCGAAAGCAGTTGGTGTGCTTTAGAGACAGTGTTTAAATGAATTCGCCGCAGCCACTGCTTCCACAGAGACAGAGTGCGTGGGGGATTTCCCAGCAAAGCTTACCTAGTGCCCCGTTACTAAACATCAGTTAAAAATGTTTGATCAGGGCCAGAAAACTGGTTTAACATCGTGACCCCTTAAGCCCAGGTGATGGAAGGAGAGAACCAACTGTCACATATCCTCTGGCCTTTCACGTGCCGTGACACTTGCATGCATACCTGCACACTTGAACATGCATGCACATACACACAAATAAATGAAATTCTAAAACTCACAATGCCTATTAGAATGGATGATTAGATATGTAGTGTGAATTATAAAAGTGGAGAAGCATCTGGAAATAGTTTTTTAAAATGGAAAAAACCACTTGTGTCTTCCATGTCCACCTCCGTGTGCATGTAATTTTATGAATTCAATGTTTAGAGCCTGACTTGGTCCTCTTCTCTGCCCACCCAGGTGGATCCAAAGCTGGTCATGGAGCAGGCTGACCAGGAAGGCAGCCGAGGAAAGAACACTTCCCTGTACCAACTTCACAGGCCTGTGGTGCTCAGCCCATGACAGGCTAGCGCCAGCCCAGGCTGCCTGTGGGCAGCAGCAGAGGCCTGCTAGAGGCTCCCCTGCAGCTGCCCCCTATTCCTGCCACACCCCAGGGGCTTCTCCATCAGAGTGGAGAGCAGTGGTGTTTCTGTTTTGGTGGGGAAAATGGGAAAGTCTAGTCATTTCTAGAAATGGGGTCATGGTATTAAATACTTTGGAAAAAGTTGTCCTGAAAGAAGATTTTGTTTTGGAAAAAGCTGTATTCGGCTTTAAATGTCGGAGGGTAAATGCAAGCAGCCAGTCCTAGGAGAGCATGCTGAGCTGCTTGTATGCCCATCCTATCACAGGCTTAGCCTGGGGTGCAGGAGAGAGCCAGACTGATGGCTTACGATGGGGGCACAATGAGCCCCTGCCCCCAAATATGTGCTGTGTGTGTGTGTGTGTGTGTGTGTGTGTGTGTTTAAAAACCATGTGGCATTTTTCTGATTTTTTTTCTCATAAAAGTATGTGGTTTTGGTTGTAAGTTCAGTTTTGTATATTTAGGGCTTGTAGTTAAGTTATGCCTCGGTCTGTGTTTTGGAAGTTAGAGATGGGACCTGGCAACTGGCATATCTGATGAAACAATAAAAGCAATGGACATGGTTTCTGATTCTGAAAGTTTTTGGTCAGAGGACATTTTTATGGTCTTAGTGTTCTGTTCCTGTGAAGAGACACCATGACCATAGCAACTCTTATAAGGAAAAAAAAACATTTAATCGGGGACTTGTTTACAGTTTCAGAGGCTTAGTCTGTTATTATGGAGGAGAGTATGGCAGGCATGGTGCTGGAGATGCAGCTGAGAGAGAGATGCACCCTCATTTACAGGCAGAGAGAGCAAGACTGGGTCTGACATGGGCTTTTAAAACCTCGAAGCTCACCCCCAGTGGCATGCTCCCTACAGAGACACCTCTCATCCTCTCACACAGTCTCCCTGGAGACTAAGCACTCAAATACATGAGCTTGTGGGGGCCACTCTTATTCAAACCACCACAATTAAGTATTTCATTCTGAAAAGATTTTAATTTATAAAGCTGGTGAAGAGATCACAGATGTCTTTGTAAAGAGCCCAGCTCTTGGAGAATTCAAGTGTACATTAGAAGCGTCTGTCACTCTTTTCTGTGACACAGAAGAAAAACAAGTTGGGAGAGTCAGCTGTGGCGGTTCATGCTGTGATTACAGCGCACAGGCAGAAGGCTTGAGGGAGTTCGAGTGCAGCCTTAGCAAGTTCTTGCCTAAGAACAAAAAGCCAAACTCCCCCCCCCCAAACATGCTGCTGTGAAGGGGGTTGCTAGTGTTCAACTGTGTAGGGAAACTTTAAAGATAGGAACCTCACAAGTGGGTGAGATGGTGTCGGGGTGGGGGGGGTGTGTGAGAGCATCGCCTTGTGAGCCTGATGACCTGAGTTTTAATCCCTGGAACCCATGATGGAGAAAACTGACGCCTGAAAGCTGTCCTCTGACCTGCACGTGTGCCCCAGCAGACACGCCGCCTCACGCACACATCACACATACAAAGTAAGGTTTGGAAAAGAAACCGCCCTGTTGAGAACAGACTGAAATGAAAGGCTGTAAGATGATATTCCAAGCAAATGGAATTCGAAAGCAAGCACTCGTATTCCGTAGACGTGATGGAAGAGACAAGTCACCTAGCAATAAACATCCATAGCATAGCAGATGTAATTTATGTGCTTCGAACAGCTGAGAACCAGATTTAATGAAGCTTTGGCTACTGACCATAGAGAAGAGATGGGTCCCCAGACAGTAACAGCAGGTGGCTTCATGACCCCACACTCACAAACTGCAGAGTCGAGGTTACATTGTAGGCGTCTACAGACTGTCCCAGATGCTAAGACTTAAAGAATATGCATTCTTTTCATCAGATCGAGGATATTTTTTTCCAATGACATAAAGCTAACATTTAGCAACAGATTAGAAGTTTCTTGCTGTTGTGGGGCTGGAAAGATGACTCTGGTTAAGTGCATGTACTGATCCTGCAGATGACCCTAGTTTGATTTCCAGTACCCACATCGGGTATCTCGAAACCAGCTGTAACTCTAGCCCCAGGGCATCTGATAGCTTCCTGTGGACATTACCTCCACAGACACACATTAATTTAAAAAAAAAAAATCTGAAAGTTTCTCACATCTTTCCAGATCTAATGTGATTGTTAGAAATAAAGAGAAAGAGAACCTATAAAATTATACAAATACATGGAGGTTGAATAGTACACTTTGAAATGACCAGTATGTATGGCTGGGTATTGGTGGCGCACGCCTTTAATCCCAGCACTCAGGAAGCAGAGGCAGGCGGATCTCTGTGAGTTCCAGACCAGCTTAGTCTCCAGAGCGAGTGCCAGAACAGCCTCCAAAGCCACAGAGAAACCCTGTCTCGAAAAAAAAAAAAAAAAAAAAAAAAAAAAAAGAGATATGAATGTCATAGAAGAGATTGAGTATGGGGGTGAAAAGCTACTAGAATCAGATGAAAATTGAAACATGCCAAAAACCCATGGGATACAGAAAAATCAGTTCTGAGAGGAAAGTTTATAGTTTGCATGCCTACATTTAATAAGTCTTGGGAGGCTGGAGAGAGAGAGAGCATTGTGTAAAGGCTCTGGCTGCCAAATCTGATGATCTGAGTTCAATCCCTGAGATCCACAAGGGAAGAACTGCCTCAAGTTGTTCTTTAACCTCCACATGTGACATGTGTCCCATGGCATCATGACATGCTGTGTGGGCACGCTTGCAGGCACGCATGCATTTGCACACACACACACACACACACACACACACAGTATAACTATAACTCCAGTTCCAGAGGATCTGATGCCCTCTTCTGGCCTCAGTGAGCACCAGGCATGCAAGTGGTGTACATATGTAGATAAAACACTAGTCCGTATCTTTTTAAAGAGAGATGACTTGATAAGTAAGATTTGAAATGAGAGAGGATACCACAGCAGGCACCACTGAAATCCAGAAGAACATTAGGGAACATTTTGAAAAATTCTTTCCAGCATGCTGAAAAATACAGAAGAAATAAAAATTTCCACACACACATAACTTACCAAAACTAAACCAAGAGGATATCAATAAAACCCTAAGCCGATGGCTAACAAGCCATGAGTTTGGAGCAGTGTGGGGTGGATGAAGTTGTGTGAATGTGTGTTGTTAGCATGGACACAGCCAATGCCTCAGCCCCATGGGAATGGTGAAGCCTTCCCCCAGTCCAACTGCTTTAGCTATTAGCCATGACTCCCTCTGGATTTTCACAGCCAGACAGTGCTCTCTACAGAGACTGCCCACTGAGACTAGCTGACCCTTCCCCCTGTGTACACCCCTCCATCAGAGCAAGCACAGCCCGCCTGAGCTGTCCTGGGTCTGCAGTCTCTTCACTCTCAAGTCACCCCAGCAGGTTCCCAGTGAATCTCACGCTAAGTTTGAAGAGCTAATACCAGCACTCCTCAGATTTTTTTTTTTTCCGTAAAATCCAAGGGAAGAGCAAATCAGTAAAGGGAGTCAAACCATTCCTATGTGTGGATGGTTCTATTGGAAAAACTCCATCAGCCAAGACACTAAGGACTAGTGAGCTCAGCAAAAGAACATTGCGTAATGTACATCAGCTCTGACTTTGGATCAGTTGTCAGCCTGATGAGAAAACAAAAAAACAAACCCTCCAAATCCAAAAACTCTATTCACAGCAGCTCAAAGACAAAAAACAAAAGACCAAAAAGAACCTAGGCCTCTAACCCAGAATTCGGGAGGCTGAGGACAAGGGGATGCTGAGGTCAAGGCTAGCCTAATCCAGAATTCGGGTGGCTGAGGACAAGGGGATGCTGAGGTCAAGGCTAGCCTAATCCAGAATTCGGGTGGCTGAGGACAAGGGGATGCTGAGGTCAAGGCTAGCCTAATCCAGAATTCGGGTGGCTGAGGACAAGGGGATGCTGAGGTTAAGGCTAGCCTAATCCAGAATTCGGGTGGCTGAGGACAAGGGGATGCTGAGGTCAAGGCTAGCCTAATCCAGAATTCGGGTGGCTGAGGACAAGGGGATGCTGAGGTTAAGGCTAGCCTAATCCAGAATTCGGGTGGCTGAGGACAAGGGGATGCTGAGGTTAAGGCTAGCCTAATCCAGAATTCGGGAGGCTGAGGACAAGGGGATGCTGAGGTTAAGGCTAGCCTAACCTACATAGTGAGACACTCAAAACTATCAACACCTTAGGGGTAACCCTCATTGTAATGAAAATTATAAAATGCTGAATAAAACTGGAGGCACAAGAAGATGGGAAGATTTCCATTTCCCATGTTGATGGGTTGAGAAAATCGTTTACTTATTACCAAAAATGTATCAGATTGGCTGCGTTTCCTATCAGTATACCAGGAGCATTTACAGACCTAAGAAAAACATTCGTAAAATTCACTTGGAAATATAGAAGGTCCTAAATAACCAAGCAAAACAGAAGCAATGTTGAAGGTACACTATCATACTATTAAACTACAGCAGCATAGTTAACAAAACAGCATGGTATTGATATAACAGCAGACACATGGAAGAAAACAGAGGACTCAGTAACACTCCTCTTTAGTCAAGTTTTGACGAAGATACAAAAAAAAATGGAGAAAAGATACATGTTTCAATATTGTGACTAGAAACCCTAACCACACAAAAAGATTGAAAATACCCATCCCTCACCCTGTACATAAATCAAGTGGGTTAAAGAGAATTTTTCGAGAACTACAGGAAACACTCCAAGATAGTGAGGTAGACAGGCCGACTGGGATTCCACATAAGAGTGAGAATTGACTATGGAACTGCACCAGATTTAAAGGAGTGCCATATAGCAAAGGTGGTAGCTGGGCGGAGCACTGGCAATACCCACTTATCTGACAATTAATATGCAGAATATACAAAGAACTCAGTGAGAAAAATTAACCTATATGTAGTCTAAGGGCCTGAACAGACATTTCTCAAAAGAAGAAATACAGATAACCCACCACTACATACAAACGTCCATCTTTTGCCATCGCCGAGACGGTGCCAAAGTGGCTGTGTGTTGAAGAAACTGCTGTCATGGCTGCTCCTCGGTGTTTTTTTTTTTTTTTTTTTTTTAAGATTTTATTTATTATGTATACAACATTCTGCTTCCATGTATATCTGCACACCAGAAGAGGGCACCAGATCTCATCACGGATGGTTGTGAGCAACCATGTGGTTGCTGGGAATTGAATTCAGGACCTCTGGAAGAGCAGTCAGTACTCTTAACCTCTGAGCCATCTCTCCAGCCCCTCCTCGGTGTTGTTAAGAGGAAGATTTTTATTGTAGATGTGAGAAAGAATGGCCAGAGGCGTCTGGGAGAGTCCAGAGGAGAGAGAGAAAGCAGTAGAGTGAACATGGCCAGCAGACTGGACCTGGCCACAAGAGAAACAGGAGAGCTAGAAAAAGGGAGACAAAGTGAGCATTGCCAAAACAGGGTTCAAACGAGAATGAGGAGCTGGGTGAGGATCAGGAAGCCCTGAGCTGAGAAGGGCTAGGATGCTAGCCAGCACGGACTCAGAAACGCATAACAGTTAACTTGTGATACTGAGGGAGCCAGACAACCAGCACAGGCTTTGGTATACTAATAGGTGCCACAGGTAGCCATTTGTCCCATCTGCCACTGATAAGGGAAATGGCTTCTTTTCGTAGAGAGGAAGTAGCCTCATAAGTTCCCAAGGAATGCTGGCTTTTGTCTATCCCACCAGAATTCGTGGAAATGGAGTTTCAAACTTTAGGGCTTGACACTGTGTAATTCCAGCATGGACTCCCAAGTCTACACGGTGAGACCCTTACAGGCATGGTGGGTCATTCCTGGAAGCTCAGCACGTGAGAGGCTGAGGCAGGAGTACCGCAGCAAATTCAAGGCAAGCCTGGGCTACAGAATGAAATCCTATCTCCAACAAGAATCATAAAACCAAACAACTACTTTGAGATTCCATCTCTATTTAGATTTATTTATTTTTTTTTTAATGATGGTGAGGCTATGGAGGGGAAGAAACCATTGTATACGTTAGGGATGTATAGTAGTAAGGCTGCTTATGAAAACAGATGATTGGTCTTCAAAAAAGCTGGATGTTGAACTGTTGAATGACCCAGCAGTCCCTCCTGGGTTTGTCCCTGAAGGAACCTCACATTCCACTCCACTCCACTCCACACCACAGAGCTGCTCTTGTTTATATTGTGATGCGATTCTTAGCCGTCCCACCTGTCCCCAGGGAATGTAAGAAAACACGGTACATACACACAGCAAAGTTCTCGTCACAAGACTGAAATCATGCCATCTGCAGGAACGTGGGCGGAGCTAGAGATCATTATGTTAAGCGAAACAAGTTGGACACAGAAGGCAAGCTTTACATGTTCCCATATGTGCAGACTTGGAGTGGGGGCAAAGGCCTGGAAGTGGAAAAGAAACCCAGGCAGGCAGGAGTGGGGAGGGTGGGCGAGAAGGGAGTACTGGGGGTAGTACCACAGTGGAACCCATTAATATGTTAATCAGAACAAAAAAATAGACTTTAAGATGGTTAGGATTTTTTTTCCAGTCTAGGCATCGGTGGCGCACGCCTTTAATCCCAGACCTCAGGAGGCAGAGGCAGGTGGATGTCTGTAAGTTCTCCAGCCTGGTCTTCAGAGTGAGAGTTCCAGGACAGCCAGGGCTACACAGAGACCAATCACTGAGCATCAGGCCATGGGGTTAGTGCTCCTGTGTGCTGCTGGTGCTTACTCTGAGGTGAAGGTCAGGCGGAGCAGCAGAAGCCTGTGGGGGTGGACGGTAGGAGCTTGGAAGACCAGGTGACAGAGGCCTGCGTGCTCCGGCATCTGCTGAGCCAGAAATGCTGTATCTGAGGGAGTGGCCATAACATTGGCAGCTCAGTCGGGTGCCTGCGCCGGTACAGGGCGCCACTTCTTCCCCGAGCCACCCCGTTGTGCTTCCCAGCCATTGGCAGCAGGTGGCAGTCCTGAGCTGGCAATGCACACTCCCTTGCCGCCCTGACTAGCTTTGTTCAGCCTTGAAGGGGGTTGGGTGGGGGGACGGCAGGGCCACTGCTGGCTGCCTGGGGAGGTCTGTTGAGTGATGTCAGGCCACCAGGTCAGCAGCACAGGACACAGCAGACACGAACACCTGCTTGCTTCCTAGCCATGCTTAGGAAATGGGTAAAAACCTAGTAAACCAACAGGCAACAAACAACACGGCAGACGCCCTGCTCCATCATGAGGTTTTTCTGCACATTCGTGGTTTCCTTTGGGTCGTCACGGAGCAGTAGATGTGGCTCCACTCCTCTGCTCCCTTTGTGCCCTTCCCACCCACCGATGACAGCACATTAACCATTTAGTCTAAAAATGGCTCCTCCTACCCAATGACATTGATTTTGTAAATACCGATTTCATTGTCTGTAAAAAAAAAAAAGCCAGGTGATGCGTTTGATTGCACAATACACTTATGACTTCAGCATAGAAAGTAATTGCTCTTATCTCACTTGTGAAATTTTGTATCCCCACATTTTAAACTCATTGTGGTCTCTGTGGTACGTTTACCTGACACAGAACCTTGAAAAGTGGCAACCGGTGAAAGCTTGGCTTGCTTTCTTTGTCTCTAACCCAGTGTTCTTTAGAGGTGGCCACTCTTCTGTCTGCACATTCCTCCAGCAAACACTTGTTGGCACTTGCTGTGTCCCAGGCAGTGTTGGGGACCCTGGAGTTGAGTGGTAAGCAAAGAGCACCCTGTTTTTGTGTCCTGTGGGAACTCACTGTGCTGTGGCAGCCCCGTAGCAGATGAATTAGGCAATGTTGGAGTCATCAAGCCAGACTGCAGAAGACGGGGGAAGTGGGCAGCACTCTGACTCTGAGCAGTCCTTCATGGGTTACCTTCTTGGAGGTAACCAGAAGCACAGAATGAGGAAGGAGTCAGATTGCAACCACACAACTCAGTAAAATGAACAGTAAAGCTCCAGACTGCGGCCTGGCCCTGCATGCAGGGAGACACAGGAGAGCCCTTCTCAGGAGACAGAGCCCTCATCTGGGTCCTGTGCGGATGGCCTGGGGAACAGAGAGATGTGGCCAAGTTGGGAATCTGGATATTGGAGGGCGGCAGGGAGTGGGGAGCTCCTTTCATTGGTAGAACACAGTGGGAACTCAAAGAAGACTTAGCAAGAACACCTTGGTCCAGTGATCTGTTGAGAATACAGCTGCTGCACGAGGTGCAGAGTGCACAAACACCCCAGAAGAGATCCCGGGGCCCAACAGGAGTGACCAGGTGGAGGATCCTCAGTGACACCGCTGCAGTGAGCTCAACATTGTCCCCAGCGTCTCTGCCCTACAGTCCCACTGTCCTCTGTAAGTGCGATGTTTCAGTAAAGGATGTGTTTGATGCGACCTCTAGGTCATCCTGGGTTTATGGTTTAGCCAGTGACTAAGGGTTCTCACAAGAGACTCATGAAGACGGAGGTGGACATGAGCACTCTGAGCCACTGGAAGCTATCACAGGCCTGGTTCTATGACACCTTAGGATCATAGACTTTGAGCCTCTAGCATCACAAGAATTGGCTTCGGTTGTAAGAGCCCCACAGCTTGTAGTGATGTGTTAGGGTCCTAACTTCCTTTTTTGTTGCTATGGCAAAATACCTTGACAAAAGCAACTTAGGGGAAAAGGTTTATTTTAGTTCACAGTTCAAGGGACGGTCCATCGTGGCTGGAAAATGAAAGCGGCGGGAGCTTGAAGCAGCTGTTGGCAGTGCAGGCATTATCAGGAAGCAAAAAGGGATGGGTGTGTGTGACTCAGTTCTCTTTCTCTACTTAAACAGTCCAGGATCCCCTGCCCAGGGAATGGTACCACCCACAATTAAGAGCGGTCTGCCCACGTCAGTCACCAAAACCAAGGTAGTCTCCCACAGCATGTGCAGAAGCCCATCCCCCAGTGATGCCAGGCTCCCTGGCGTTGACCACATCCATCACGGTTGCCATTGCCCCGGAAGATGATCTAGCCAGCGTCTTTAGTTTCCCCATCAACAAGTGGACATAGCTAAGCTTATTTTCAAGTGTGGTTGACTGCCTACCATGGGCTCTGCCTTAACGTGTGCGCATGTCTTGCTTCCAAATCTCTACAGAAAGAGCTCTCTTGTCCTTCATAAGAACATCATTATTGGGTGGTGCCTCACTGTCATATGGTGCCAGAGCGGAGCTTCTCACTCTGTATTTATCATTGTCCTGGAGCTTGAATTACTGTACTCGAGTGTGAATTGTTGGGAACTGCCATTTTGTTTTCAGACTCCATCTTAAATGTAGGGTGAAACAAAGTTCAAGTCCCCAGACCCCGGGGAGCCGGGGACTTTCCAGTAGTGATCAACTTCCTCCTTAAACGTCTTTGGTTCCCTAAAACGTAGTGACTGGTCCTAACCACACAGAACAAGTAGACCTGATTGGTTTACACTGTAAAATTCACGTCCTGTATTGGTTGACAAAGATGAACCATGTAGGACTGTTATTAAACCCTAAGTCCTGATTGGTGAGAGATGTAACTGTAGCTGGCACAGATGTCTCTGGGTTTCTCCTTAAATACTTGCAGAAATGAGCGTCGGGGACACAGTCAGCTCCTGAGTTTGTGCTGCTGTCCCTGTCCATTGCTGCCACCAACTCAATGAAATCTTGCTTTGTGTGAATTCTTGTGCCTGCTTGGGTTGTTTGGGGATCTCAGACCCCACAATATTATAATGAAATAACACCCAATGGAGGCTCTCAATCCCGAAGAGGTTGTGGTGGTTCACACAGACTCCCAGTAGCGACTGGGAACTGCCTAAGACCTGTCTGCATGAGAGAGAGGGGTTCCTTTTTAAAACTTTGGTTTTTGGGGTTTTTTTTTTGTTTGTTTGTTTTTTCATGTAGTTAGACTTTGGGGGGGTAACTAGGATTAGATAAGGTCATCATCCCATTTTTGGATCCTTGTGGCTTTATAAGAAGAGACCAGGATGCACGTATGTACACATACACACAGGTGCACACTTGGTCTCGTTGTGGTAACCTGAACCCCAGGACACTGTCAGCAAGCCCATCACCAGGTGGACCCCTCCATTTGACCTCAGACTAGGATGGTGAGCCCAAATAAAACTCTTTTCTTTATCACATATACAGCTTGAAGTATTGTGTTATCTGCAACTAAAAACAGACTGAGAGGGGGCCATGCCGTGCTCCACAGGATGCTTGGCAACACACTTGGGTTATTGCTGGGTGTAGGTAACAGTCTTCTCCAGCAGGGTTAACCAAAACTATTAGTCACACTGCAAAGCAAATCTTGTCTGCATGCCCCTAGTCCTGGACTCGGTGTCTGGATGTCTGCATCCAGCGAGATTTCAAGATCCATACTTGTTGTGCCTAATTGCTCTGGGTGCAGCTAAGTACCCTGCTGAGTGCACATGAGCTCACAGGCTCCATGGCTACTTGAGCTGCTCTCAGGTTTTAGTTAGCAGTTACAAATAATTGCTAATCTTTGTACGTACTAATCTTTGTAGAGTTGTATTTTATTCCTCTTGGGTGAATACCACAGGATAGGATTGCTGGCTCGGTAGGTAAGTGTGCACTTTACTTTTTACTGAAATGTCTTAGATGCTTTCCAAAGTGGCTGCTTACAATGCACGGAGTTTGCATTGCTTCAAACTCCCCACAACAGTCGGCACTGGAAGTCTTGGAGTTTTAGTCCCTCATAAAAATCCTGAGTGGCAGTCAGTGTGCCATAGTGGTTTCAGTTAACATTTCCCTGGTGAACACTGGTGTTGTACATCTTTTTATGTATTTGGTTGTTGTTTTGCTTTGTATGTATTTTTTCATGTCAAGCCTTCCCCTATTTTTAGGCCGGGAATTGGCTTATATGTGTTTGAGTTTGTTAGATATACTGGGTGCAAGTTCTTTGCAAGGTGTGTGTGTGTGTGTGTGTGTGTGTGTGTGTGTGTGTGTGTGTGTGTGTCACTTGCCTTTGTATTTTTAGTGGTGTATTTTGCTGAAGTGTTTACAGAGTTAGCAGCTGGCGAGAGGGTGGGATGGAGAGGTGGTTTCTTTAGTGCTGTGTCCACTGGGGAGGTGCCATGCTCCTGTAAGCAACTGCAATGCAGCTCACTGGGTCAAAAACAGAAACACAGCAGCAGAAGGGGCCTGGCTGAGAAGGGGGGATCAGTGGGAGTAAGAGAGGTACAAGAGAGAGCAAGGGGTGACTGCAATCAAAATACATTATGTACATGTATGGAAAGGCCATTATGAAACCTGTTTACATGTGTAATTAATATATGCTAATAAAATGTTCGTTTTCTCTTGCTGCTATTTGCTGTCGCCATTCTCTAGCCTGTTGCTTTTGTGTCCTGTTCCAGAAGCTCTTGGCTGAGTCAAGGCCACAGAGCGACCTCTCTGTCTGGAGAATGTGCCGTTTTAGTTTTCCCTTCCAGGGCTGTGATCCATTTAACGCTCAACTTGTTTTCTATGTGTCTTTTGGGGATATCAGGCAGGAAGGTGAGGTTGAGCTTTGTTTGTGTGTTTTCCATGTATTTGTTCCAGAGAATCTATTTCCCCTGCAGATGGTCTGTAGGATTCATTTGGGGCCGTCTTTTTGTATTGTTAGCCCATTTCTTCTTTTCACCTGTATCACCCTGTGTTTGTCACTTTATAGTCAGTCTTGAAGTTGGTGACACTTACCTCTCAGCTCCGTCCACCTTCAGGGTCACCTCCACTGCTCTGGGTCTTTTGAGTCTCCACAAAGGCTTTGGAAGTGGGCTGGAGTGACAGCTCAGCAGCTAAGAGCACTGGCTGCTCACGGAGCAGACCTGAGTAAGATCCCAGCACCCACGCGGCAGCTCACAACCACCTGTAACCCAGGTTCCAGCATCTGATGCTCCTTCTGGGCGCCACAGCACCTCCACACATAAATACATGCAAATAAATCAGTAGAAACAAAACAAAAGGCCTTGGAATGGTTTCCCCAGTGCCCACAAAATGACTTTCTGGGAATGTGCAGCCTCTGAAGGTCAGGAGGTTCCCCACCCAGTGCAGAGTCTCATTATTCCTTAGCTCCTTGGCTTCCATTAGGCATTCTAATTTTCCTTACAGAGATCATGTGCACATTTGATTACATTCATACCTAAATATTTCCTGGGGGGAGGTACTCTTTTATTGTATTTTAAATTCTGATTGTTCAGGCCAGGCAAAGTAGTGCACACCTTTAATCCCAGCATTCACAAGGTAGAGGCAGGCAGATATCTGTGTGTTGGAGACCACCGTGGTCTACAAGCAAGTTCTAGGCTAGCTGGGGCTACATAGTGAGACTTTGTCTGAAAACAAAGAAAGAAAGAAGGAAAGAAAAAAAGAAAGAAAGAAAGGAAAGAGAGAGAGAGAGAGAGAGAGAGAGAAAGGGGAGAGGGAGAGAGGGAAGGAAGGAAGGAAGGAAGGAAGGAAGGAAGGAAGGAAGGAAGGAAGGAAGGAAGGAAGGAAGGAAGTCCCATGGTTCCTTGTCAGAATGTAGGAAAGCAACTGGCTTTTTTAACCTTGTCCACAGACTGCTATAATTGCTAGTCTGTTCCAGGCACCCCACCTCTTGCGGAAGATCTTTTGGGATTTTCTACATAAAAATTGTATGTAAACAAAGACAGTTTTACTTCTTTTTGTCTAGGCTGTATAGTTTTTATTTCCTTTCCTTTAAAATTTTTCATTAATGTACAAAATAGTGAGCTTTATGTTTGCACTTGTGTGTGTGTGTCTGTAAGGTGCATTGCTCATAGTGACCCCTCTGTCCTCCTGTCCCTCCCACTGGCCCCATCCTCTTCTGAAATGGTCCCTTTCCACCTTTGTATCTTAAGAAACTTAGACTGCGTATATGAGAGAGAACTCGGTATCTGTCACTTAACATGGTAACCTCCAGCTCTGCCTGTCTTCCAGTGAGTGACAATTCACTCTTCTGTGTGACACCCCGTGTGTATACCTTCAAATAATAGCACAGCCACTCTGACTTTC
Source organism: Cricetulus griseus (assembly GCF_003668045.3). Lineage (NCBI taxonomy): Eukaryota > Metazoa > Chordata > Mammalia > Rodentia > Cricetidae > Cricetulus > Cricetulus griseus. The sequence continues at coordinate 181,976,482 of NC_048598.1, read as the reverse complement.
AGATTCCATTTGCTTGTAATATCGTTTTCTTTAAATCATTTCCCTCCAATCTGAGTGTGATTTGTCAGTGAGGTGAGTTTCCTATAGACGGGAATCGGCTCCCACTTCCCAGTCCGTTCAATCAGCTTGAGTCTTATAATTGGCAAATAAATACTATTTATGTTTAAAGCTATTACTGAAATGTATGTGCTAATTTATTCACCCTTCTCCATCTTGGGTTTCCTGGGTCAGTGAGTTAATAATGTTTGGTTTTTTCCCCTCCCATTCTCATTTGCGTGTATAGTCTCCTGGTGAGCTGTTTTCCCTGGGCTATGTGCCTGCCTTCTTGTCCTGTGAGTAGCATTCCTTTAAATGCCTTCGATGGTTTTGGCTGCAGAACTGGTCATGACGTCTTCAGCTTGTGATAATCATGAAAAGCCTTTATCTCTCCTCTGTGTTACTAATGTATGACTTTTCAGACAGAGACGCTGTAGCCGGCTTCACTTTTAGCCTTGAACACCTCTTTCCAGAGAAAAGAATCTGAAGAGTTGGGGCTGAAGACATGGCTCAGTGCTTGAGGGCCCACAATCCATGCTCGTTGGTTCTCGGCACCCATGACAGGAGGCTCACAACACCTGTAAATCTAGCCCCAGGGCACCTGACACTTTTTCTGGCCTTTGTAGGCACATGCACTCATGCAGTATACCCACAAAAATATGCGTAATTAAAAATAAAATAACAAAACTATGTAAAATACAAATGACTAAATGAACTTAGAGAAAAGCAGGAAGAGCAATATTACATCTTTTATATGTGGGCTCTGGGGATCAAACCTTGCATGGCAAGCACTTGACTGCATGGCCAGCCCTATCCTTTTTTTTTTTTTTTTGGTTTTTTGAGACAGTTTCTCTGTGGCTTTGGAGGCTGTCCTGGAACTAGCTCTTGTAGACCAGGCTGGTCTCAAACTCACAGAGATCCGCCTGCCTCTGCCTCCCGAGTGCTGGGATTAAAGGCGTGCACCACCAACATCCGGCCCTATCCTATTTTTATTCTGATAGTTTCATAGTTTAAGCTTTTATTTTCAGGTGTTCATCCACTAATATTTGTACAGGGAGTAAAGAGGATCTCCCGTACTGGCTGGTCTAAAAAGGCAGAAGACGCAAATAGTTAAAGTTAGAAATCAAAGTGCAGACTTTAGCACTAAACTTTGGAGTTGTAGAAGGACTCTAAGGGAATGCCACGAAGCGCTGCACACGAACAAATCCCAATGAGAAGGGCAGGGTCTCGTGGCAGCAGGATCTGTGTCAGGGGGCTAGCCACCCACAGCACCGAGGAAGCAGAAAGGGAGGAGAGAGCCTGGGAGGAGGCTGGGGCCAGGTAGAGCCCCTTAGGATGTGCTTTTAGTGATCTGCTTCTTCCAGCCAGGCCCCACCTTCTGAAGCTTCCATCACTTCCTTCCCAGGGATGTCAAACCATCGTAGATTAATCACCGATGGTGTCAGAGCTCTTAGGATCCACGAGCAGCAACTATGTCTGTAGCACATGACCCCGGGGCATTTCAGATTCGAACCGTGTCAGAATTACAAGGCTCTTTTCGGAAAGTGCTTCTGTAAAAACTCATCTCTCGACACGATTCCAATTGATACGCCTTGAGATACTAACACGTTACAGTGGCCGCGCGGAAGCTTTGGAGTCCCCTGACGCGGACGTTTCCCAGGGCCATGCCTTGCTCATCATCTGCCCTCTGGCCTCAGATCTCTCAGCAGTTGCTCATCAGGTCAGCACAGAACTGATTCTGCTGCAACAGGAACACGGTCAGTACAGTCTACATGGTGGACCGTGGCTGTCCTGACCCCGCCCTCACAGCCTCGCCCCTCCCTGTTTCTTCTCATGTCTACGTGTTCACCCTTGTGCTTGGACTTGTCCTCCTTCTGCTCCTTGGTGAACCCTGCTCTTTCCCTTCAAGCTTCCAGCAGTGTTACTTCTGCCAAACTATGCTGAGCCTCTGGGTAGACTTGAGCTCCCTCTCCTACGCTCCAGGATGTGTGTATGCTGAATTACGAAACACATTGACTTTACATTCGTTTTTATTGCTGGGGAGGAGCTCCATTGAATGTTTTCATCCTTGGCTGGTGCTGGGCTCCCTGAGATAGGGATGTCCTTGCTGGGCTGGGAAGAATGAGGCACCTGACACCTAACTCAGACATGGTTTGGATAGAATGTGTAAAACCGAGGAAGGAATCACCGGTATGTGTGGGTCTGTCAGGACAGAGGAGGCAGCAGGCCTGTGCCTAGGAATGGCTGAGGTGTAGCACTTCACATGAGAAGTAGGAAAATGGTACAGCTACCATGGAGACAACGCAGGCCTCTTCCTCAGGCATGGACCTTGAAAACCACCCCAGCAACAGCATCCAGGGGCTGGTTGCTATGGAGATGTCAGATATGAGAACGACCTGTTAATGTAAAAACTGGGTTGTGAGGTTGGAATGACAGCAGTTCACAATGACTAGCGAGTACGGAAATAAATTACTTCAAATGCAAATACTTTTAGGGGAAAACAAAACAACAAACAGCTTTCTGTTTGGAGCGGGATACTCAGGGTGCCAGGCTGCGGAAAACAAGCAAGCGCCTCCAGCCTGGGGAGACTCACACCCAGTTCAGCAGGAGACAAGACACTCTGAGCACATCCACGGGGCTGTGCATGCAGAAGGCCAACAGCCCAGCTGAGCTTCTACCCAGCCTTTACCTGTCGCTGCCTCATGGGTGTCAAGGTGGGAAACATAAGTGGGATGGGCCAGGCTGAAGGCATTCTGGAAATGCGTGTGGAGACTCAGCCTGCCATGTACTGAGCCAAACAGGGTGTCTGGGCGGTGGCCAAAGGGAGGGAAAGTAGGGAGGCAGCGAGCACATGATGACATCCTCACCATCCTTTGTGGAATGTCTGACCCCGGACATTCCAGTCCCGAGCACTGCTTTTCCTCCTGGGTGAGAATGCATGGTATACAGGAGGAGGCCTTTGAACTGCCAGGAGAGTGTCAGAAAAACAGACGATGGCCAGGCCCAGTGGTGCAGGCCTGTGATCCCCTGCATGGGAGGCAGGGGCAGGAGGACCACAAGCTCCAGGTCAGGTCGGCCTACAGTATGTTTTCTCACGCTTGTGATTTACATTAAGTGATGATGCTTGGCTACAACGAGACACATTTTTAATGAGAGACAGCGGGAAGCCACGTTTTCATCATAATCCATTAAAATTATACACGTTTATAGTAAATATACAGCCTCCCTCTTTCAACTGATGGGAGGTAAATGCAAAAACAAAACAAAACAAAACAAACACACACACACACACACACACACACACACACACACACACACACACACAAACATGCTTCTAGAGCACTCTTGGATCAAAGAGGACATGACACAGTGTAATTACAGCCAGCCAGAAGGCAATGAGATCTTATACTAACACCCATGAAATGCCCAGACTGCAGATATCCACCAAATGCCCTTTAAAAGTCAGAAAACAATTGCCAGGGGAGATGTATTAAAGAATCAGGTCATGGGCTGGAGAGATGGCTCAGAGGTTAAGAGCACTGACTGCTCTTCCAGAGGTCCTGAGTTCAATTCCCAGCAACCACATGGTGGCTCACAACCATCCGTTATGAGATCTGGTGCCCTCTTCTGGTGTGCAGATATACATGGAAGCAGAAAGTTGTATACACAATAAATAAATTCTTTAAAAAAAAAAAATCAGGTTGCAGTAGTTGATGGGGAGAAGATCAGAGCCAGATCCACAAACAGAAGCAGAGAAGCCCGTCTCAGGTCTGCTTAAAAGCCAAGGTGCTTGCTCACTCTGTACCCTGGTGTCACAGTCCCAACGCCCCAAATCACTGAGCTGTCAGAAGAGTCCATCAGTGAGTAGTGCCGACAGCAAGTGGTGTCCACCAGGAATCTCACCGAGTGTTCACTAGTGGTCACTCGGCAGCACCTGCCTCATGGGAACCCCACTTCCAGACTCCCAGTTCCCCACAATCCACCACGTTTGTCCCAGCACCTGCACCCGTGTGTCTGTGGAAAGAGGAGGAGTCAGGTCTGAACAGGAGAACTGAACCGCCAGCTCCCTTCCATCAGCGTGCAAATGCAATGCAGTTCCAATTAGGATCCCAGTGGGTTGGTGTTTTTCTTAGAATTAGGTAAAATTATCTCCAAGTCTGTATGGATGTGAGCTGCCTTCTGCAGTTGGAGAATGGTGGAAGTCTCCTGAAATCCACCTATCCAGATGTGCCCTCAGAGCCTGCCTTGCCAGTAAGTTTCCGTGGCATGGCCCTGAAGGCTTCTGCTGGTTTTGGTCTGTGTTACAAGCAGTCAGACACATCTCCTATTTGATGTGGTACGTACTGGAAACAAGGGAATGCTCATCCGGCTGCATGGGCGTCGGTCACCATCAGACGCCAGCGGAAGTGGAGTCCTAGACAAGTGCAGCTGTTAACATCTGTTTCCAGGCTGTTTGTTCAGATATGCCGGAACTCAAAATCAGTTTTGACTCAGACCAGCTCTGCTGTCCAGAAAGAGAGAGCTGGGCCTGGAGGCACATACATGACTGTGGTCTCAGAACTCAGGAGGCTGCAGCAGGAGAAGCCCAAATTTGAGGCCAGTCTTTGGGCAAATAAACAGTCATGAAAGAAGTACAAGTAGTCAATAAATATATGGCGTGTGCACCATCCTGAGCCCTTGGGGACATGCATATTAAAGCAATATTGCTGTGCCCATCCCTAGGGAAACCGTGTCTCCCACCCTCAGTATCCCTGGGCAGCCTGTAGTCCTTCTTCTGGGTTGAGACCCCGAGATCTTATCTTTCCTCTTCCGTGTTAGCGTGTCTATTTGTTTTGTCCTCCTCTAGGGAGGAGCACAGTTGTTATCCTATACCACATGGCCGCCCTGAAAACATACAACTGAGAAGTATGCTTGCATTCTGAGAAACACATTCATGCCTACCTACCTACTACATACATATGTACATACTATATGCATACATGCATGCATGCATACACAGGCACCTATAAGCATGCTTGCATACATATGTCCATCCATACATGTGGTGATACATTATTTATGATTTATTAAAGTTTGACTGAGGATTCAGAAAGCAAAGTCAACCTCAAGCTATAGAGATCAGGCAGTGAGAATACACACCTTTAATCCTGGTAGCCAGAAGCTAGGAGGTGGTGGCACACACCTTTAATCCCGGGACTCAGGATTAAGAGGTAGACAGATCTCTGTGAGTCCACGGCCACCCAAATCTACACAAGAGTGATCCAGTCCTAAAGAGAAACAGGTCACACAAAGATCATCTCAGCACCTGGGATCACACGCCTGTAACCCCAGCACTAGAGGGGTATATAAGACAGGAGCAGGCTGTTCAGTAGTCAGTATCAGGCATTCATTCTCCAGCCACATTGAGGATAGGAAGACACTGAAGTCTCAGGGTTCTCCAGCCACACTGAGGAGAGGCTTCAGCCTGAGGTTTGATGGAGCCAGGATCACATTTCAGTCTGAGGTACTGGTAAGAGCTAGTGCCCGGCTGCTTTGCTTTTCTGACCTTCAGCTTGAAGCTTGAACCCCAATATCTGTCTCTTATTTTTTCATGTTATTTTATTTTTCAGTTACACATACATACATATGTACATACATATTTGTAGCAACAATTAAAAAAAAGAGTCAAAGATTTGAAAGAGAGTGAAGAGGTAATGCAAAGGACTGGAGAGAGGAAAAGGAAAGGGGGAATGATCTAATTATCTGTTTCTCTTTATATATTACATATATGCCATATGTACACACATATATATAGTATGTATATTAAATGACATTGAGATTTCAGTCCAGACACAGTAGTCACACCTATAATCCCGGCACTTAGGAGGCAAAGGCAGGTGGCTCTCTGTGCATTCATGGCCAGCCTGGTCTACATAGAGAGACTCTGTCTCAAAAACAAAATTAAATAATAAAGAAATCCCAGCTATCTTGAGTTTCCATTTTACCTCAGGAATTTCAAGTTAGCATAACGTGGACTCCTGCACAGTGTTCCTCGTGGTACCATGCTAAGTCAGCCCAGACGCCGTCCGCAAGAGCTGATAAGGAGCACTTGGTGTGCTCTTGGGGATTTCCTCAATTGTGAAGAATAAAACTTAACTTTTTATCACCAAGAAAAATGGAAGAACCGGGAGATCATCATAAAAACAAGCAGGCCCAGAGAGAGAAGCACTGCTTTCTCTAGTGTACAGTCTGGGATTTTTGCTTGTTTGTTTGTTTGTTTTTGGAGACAGGATTTCTCTGTGTAGCTGTGGAGCCTGTCCTGGCACTCGCTCTGGAGACCAGGCTGGCCTCGAACTCACAGAGATCCGCCTGCCTCTGCCTCCCAAGAGCTGGGATTAAAGGCGTGAGCCACCAACGCCTGACCTACATCTCTGCTTTTAAGGAGCAGAAGGGCAGGACAGGCAGGCAGGCAGCAGAGTCCATGCGAGCAAGCACGTACCGGGTGTTGCTCTCCACAGAGTGGGCTACCAAAGCCAGACAAGACTGTGCCCATCTGGAGCCTCGCTGCAGAGACCAAGCAGTCACACTCCACAGGGAGGACAGGTGGGAGACAGGGCCAGCCTTTAGGTGTGGTATTTGTTAGGTTATTATTTGGATTCCCAAAACAGAATGCCACGTTAACGTAAATAGCGTAGCATTAAAAGGCTCTTGACAACCAGCAATTAGGAAGCGGCATGCCATCGCGTACGCAGTTTCTCCCCTGAAATAATATTTTCCAAAGAGCTGCTTCTGCGCCTGTTAAAAGTCTGGGGAAGGAAGGACTCCTTGTCACTCGGAGTTGGATCAGCACTGCCACCTAGTGATGACTCTCAGCACTGCAGGCAGCCAGCACCTCAGACACCAATTGTCAGTGAATGAATCCCTTGAGCACAGGGTGGACCTGCGACCCCATGGAAGCATGATTTTTGTTTGCTTGTTTTGTGTGTGTTTTGCTTGCATGCGTATCCATTCACCACATGCACAGTTGGTGCCCTCAAAGGCCAGGAGAGGGCTTTGAGTCCCCTGGAAAGTGGACAACTGTGAGCTGCCTTGTAGGTGCTGGGAATTGAACCTGGGTCCTTTGGAAGAGCAGTCAGTGCTCTTAACTGCTGAGCATTGTCTCTAGATGTGGAAGCATGTTCATACAGAACTCATGGGTGTCTGGCTACTTTTGTTTGGTACCGTTGCTTGCTAATGTCTTAGTTTTATTTCTGTTGCTATGATAAATTCACGGATAAAAGGCCACTTGCAGGAGAAAGGGGTTTATTTCCATTTGTAATTCCAGATCACAGTCCAGGATTGTGGGGAAGTCAAGGCAGGAGCTTCAAGTAGCTAGTCACATTGCGTCCACAGTGAAGAGCAGAGAGGAGTGAGTGCAGACACACTCACCTGCTTGCTGGCTGTGCTCTGCCTGCCTTCTCCATTCTATCTGCCTGGAGAATGTTGCCGCCCACAGTGGGCTGGGTCTTCCCACATCAGTCAGTGAAGACAATCCCTGGACATGCCCACAAACCGACCCAGTATGGACAGTCCTCACTGAGTCTCTCTTCCTAGGTTGTGTCAAGTTGACAATTCAAGCTAGTCACCCGGGCAGATACAATAATGAAATAGCCGGTGTGAGCAATCGATACAATGTCAGTTTCAATTGAATTGAAATCAATACAATTTCAACATTGATACTTGATTTGCTTTTCTCGCTGGCTGTTGTGGCAAAACACCCAGTAAAGGAGCTTGAGGTCACACGGCATCCACGGTCGGGAGGTAAAGGTCTCTGTTCTGTCTAGGACCCACACGGTGCCATCACACTCAGGACAGAGCTTCCTCCCTTGATCAACCCTGGCTGGGAACTCCTTCACAGACGTGCCAAAGGTTAGTCTCATCTGTGATTTTGGATCCTGTCCAGTTGACAGTATTCACTGTCCCAGTAGCCAGACTGCCTGCCTGCCTGCCTGCTCCCCTCCCTCCTCCGTCCTTTCTCTCTTTGCACAGTTACTACACCAGCTGCCCGAGGTGTACATCACACTCAGGGAGCCCTCAAGTCCACACTGTGGATGGCGCCTACTGCACCTCCTCCTCCCAAGGCAACAGGGCGTTCCGTCCCCACAGATGTTTGTAGCCCTCAGAACCTGTGTGGCCTGGTGTGGCCACTCTGCTGAGGTGAGTTTCAGTAAAAGTGTGGGTGCCCACACGAGGCAGATCCTGCCCGTGTTCCTTGGGGCCAAGCCGCTTTCCCGAAGCAGTGTTTTTAGGTTTATGGTGTTCTTGTGCAAGTCAGTGTTTGTTCTTCTATAGCCCGTTGCGAAAGTGTACCAGCGTTGTCATCCATTTCCTCCAGACGGGAGCTTGACCTGTCATGAGCACACTGCTGAAACAAGTCTCCGTGGACACACTTTCATTTCTCCTGGATAAGTGCCCCCAAAGTTGCAGGGTTACTGGATCTTGGAGCAGAGGTAGTTCAAGGTCATCAAAAGCCACCACCTCCCTAAGTGTTTCAAAGCTTCAGCTTAAGCCGCTCTTCTTCCGCCCACAGTGTGCCAGAGCTGGAGCCCGCCATTGTCTCCCAGCATGCCCGCAGAGGGCCCTGCCGGAGGCAGCTGTGCAGGCTCTGCGCCTTTCCCCTGGCCTGCAGGAGGCTTCTCAGGAGATTCAGTGGTACCTGGTTCCCACCAGCCAGTTCTTCCACAGGGCCTCAGCTAGTCTGTCCAAAGAGATCTGGACATGCCAGCCTGGGGTGGCAGAGCCTCATGGCTCAGGGTTGCCTGTGGGTGTTGTTCTCAGTCACTGCCCACATCTCTTCCTGTCTTTTGTCCTGTTTTCTCTTAAGACAGGGTCTCTAAAAGTGGCTGAGGTTGGTCCGGGATTTGCTTTGTAGGCCGGGCTGCCCTTGAATTATCTTCTTGCCTCAGCCTTCTGAGTTTGGGATAACAGGTATGCCCCACCACGCCCAGCTACTTGTCTCTTCCTTCTGCACTGTGTGTTAAGTTCTATGCCACATTTGGGGGTTTGTTTGTTTGAGAAAGGATCTCACAATGTAGCCCAGGCTACCCTAGGACTTGTGGTCATTCTGCCTCAGCTTCTTGAGTGATGGGATTGCAGGTGTGGGCCACCACACCTGGTATTTATGTTTCTATTGAGTTGTGGGAGCTGTTTATTCACAGTTCAGTCCCTATTAGATACATGTCTTGTGGGCTTTTTTGCCTTTTCTGATCTTGTTTATTCGTTTTTTTGAAAATTGTATGAAAAACTACACAACTTAAAAGTTACCATAGTAACTATCTGTGTGGATGTATGCGTGTATGCAGGTACATGTATGTGTGTGAAGGTGCACATACCTGTGTGTGTGTGTGTGTGTGTGTGTGTGTGTGTGTGTGTGTGTATGCATGTACATGTATGTGTGTGAAGGTGCACATACCTATGTGTTTGTGTGTGCAGGTACATGTATGTGTGTGAAGGTGCAATTGCATGTGTGTGTGCTTGTGGAGGTCAGAGAACAATCTCCGGTGTCATTCCCTTCTTGACACAAGGCCTCTCACTGTTTTGAACTTGCCTAGTTGGCTAGGTTGGCTGGCCAGCAAACTCCAGGGACTGCCTGTCTGCTTCTCCACATTGGGATTAGAAACACACAGTCACCACCACCCTTGGCTCTTATTTTGCATTGACTGGGGACTGAACTGAGTCCCCAGTCTTATATTCTTATATTTACAAGTACTCTATTGGCCAAGCTATGCCAGACTGACTTTAATTATTAAATAGCAAGTGTACACACACACAGGACTGTTGCATGTGTTCTTGTATGTTGGGAGCCAAAGATCTCAGGGCTTGGCATGAGATCCTGGGCCACGCTTGGCAGGCCACATAATGTATATTAACCTTTACATAGCAGCTCCTTAGAACCTCAGCTCAAGAAAAGAAACAACTTGACCCAGTCCTCCACCCACAGACTCATAACTCTTTATCCTGCCAAATATCCTCTTTGTGGTTTCCTAATATCCTGCCTACACTAACACCTGGTGCACAAACAACACATTCTACCCCTCCCCATATCCTGCTCTACTGACTATATAAGCTAGCCTGAGAAAAATAAAGTTTGCCACTTGATCAGAATCCTGTCTTGTGGTCGTTGTTTCTGGGTCTCATGTCCCCATTCCCAATCCCTGACTCTCTTGCCCCAGGTTGACATCCTGTGGGTCGGGAACACTTGTATGTGTGTGAGTGCACTTGTCTGTATATGGGCATGTGAAGGCCAGAGACTGGCAGCAGTTGTCTTCCTTTGCTACATTCTGTATTGCTTTTTGAGACACTGAACTTGAAACTCACTGTTGGCTAGACCTGCTAGCCAGTGTGGCTCTGGGATCCATCTTTGTCCAGGTGATAGGCTCCTGCTGCTCTGCCCGGCTTTTACGTAAGTGCTGAGAACTGCCCTCATGCTTCACTTCACCCACTGAGCTCTCTCTCTAGTCCCAATGAAGGAACCGGCTTCCCTTTTGGCAGCCATAACGGTCGAACATGTGCTTCTATGACCTTGACCTAGTCACTAGAAAGTCAGATGCCTGCCTTGTGACAAGGAACCAATCAGAAGTTAGCTGGTGGCGCTATGCTTTACGACCCTGGGTGTGCTTTACGGACAAGCGCACAGCAATGACGTAGAGAGCATAGCAACCACCCTGGGAGGGCCTATGAGCCATAACAACCAGTTGACCAATCAACACAGGGCAAGCCCTCCAAGCCTGGAGGCACACCAATCGTGAGCCTGTGCGTACCCCTTACGCTGCCCTATAAGATCTTTTGGGAGCCCATAGGAGCCGTCTGTTCTAGCCATCCGCCATGGCGGATGGGTGAAAGACCCGAGCTAACATGGGGTTAGCTCGTTAAATTACAATAAAGCCTCGTGCAGTTTGCAGCAAGCTCTCGAATCCGCCTGGTGATTGGGGTGACCGCGAACGTGGCCTGGGACCCCGGATACTTGAGTTTTTGGGGGGTCTAACACCAGAACTTTTGTGTCTGAAATTCTGAGCCCATTTAACAACCTCCTCACCCTCCTTCTCCCAGCCTGGCAACCAACATTCCATTTCCTGTCTCTATTGTTTGGTTATGCTAACACATCATCCCGTTTTGTGCTGCTGTAACAGAATACCTGAGACTGGATCATTTATAAAGAAGAAAAACTTATTTTCAGAGACTGGAAGGTATTTTGTGTGGACCAGTACTCTGCATCCAAGATAGTGCCTTGAATACAGTATCTTTGTGTGGCAAAAGAGCTAAGGAACCAAACTCCCTTGCTAAGTTCTTGTGTGCTGGCATTAATCTATGTGTGAGGGTGGAGCCCTCATAATACCTCCCAGAGGCCAAACATGCCTGCACTGCTCATTGCAGACGCACATCTGGGTGTCTCAAGGACTGGGCTCCGTGTGTCTCCGTGACTGGCTTATTTCTCCTAACTCTGTGCTAGGAGTTCACCCCTGTGTGAACTGGGTGTGTTCAGGACACATAGCCACGCAGCACCATTTCAAGAAGCACCACATATCCAGCCACAGGCACATGTGAGCTGGAACTCATGTCCTGTTGTTAGACCCCAAAAAAACTCAAGTATCCGGGGTCCCAGGCCACGTTCGCGGCCACCCCAATCACCAGGCGGATTCGAGAGCTTGCTGCAAACTGCAGGAGGCTTTATTGTAATTTAACGAGCTAACCCCAGGTTAGCTCGGGTCTTTCACCCACCCACCATGGCAGATGGCTAGAAAAAGACGGTTTGAAGCCGCTGCGCATAGATCTTTATAGGGCAGCGTAAGGGGAGTGTCTAGGGGTACGCACAGGCTCACGATTGGTGTGCCTCCAGGCTTGGAGGGCTTGCCCTGTGTTGATTGGTCAACTGGTTGTTATGGCCCATAGGCCCTCCCAGGGTGGTTGCTATGCTCTCTACGTCATTGCTGTGCGCTAGTCCATAAAGCACACTCAGGGTCGTAAAGCATAGCGCCACCAGCTAACTTCTGATTGGTTCCTTGTCACAAGGCAGGCATCTGACTTTCTAGTGACTAAGTCAAGGTCATAGAAGCACATGTTCGGCTGTTATGGCTGCCGAAAGGGAAGCTGGTTCCTTCACTGTTTGTAATTAGCATCCCAGTAATGATTAATGGCCTTGGGCCTTTCTTCATGAGCTTGCTGACACTTGAGTGTCACTTTTAGAGACATCTGTTTTTAAGTCAGTTATCTGAGGTTTAGATTCGTGTGCCTGGATGGTCACTCCTTAGCAGACAGAGCCTCTGTAGAGCTTCCTGCAGCCGGTAGTCACTTTTCTCCCCTGGGTGCATCTAACTGATGCTCTTGGTGTCAGGCTTAGGTTGGACATAACTTCCGAGTCATGCTGCTATCCTATGCTCTCCTAAGAGCCTCTTTAGTTTAAGTCTGTGTTTAGATCTTTAATGTACTTTGAATTAGGTTTTGTATGTGGCTACTTCTTTTTTTTTTTTTTTATTGTTCATTTTGAGACAGGGTTTCTCTGTATAGCTTTGGAGTGTTGAAACCCAGCCCCCATGGGGTCTCTAAGAGTTGTTTTCCAGCATAACTACAGGTACCTCCTGTTTTCCTGACCTTACCCCACTGGGATCAATATCCTGTTGTGAACCATTTGATCTGGGGTTTTTGTAAGTTTGTATATAAGGCTGCTCCACAATAAAGGTGAGAGACATTCTCTCAGAAAAGGACCAGGAGTCTTGTGGTTCATTCAAATCTCTAGGCTTTCACCAAATACTCAGACTTAGTAGCCAAGAGCAGCCATGTTGTATGTGGCTAATTCTTTTTTTATTGTTCATTTTGAGACAGGGTTTCTATGTATAGCTTTGGAGCCTGTCCTGGAACTCACTCTGTAGACCAGGCCAGCCTTGAACTCAGAAATCAGATTGCCTCTGCCTCCCAAGTGCTGGGATTAAACCACCACCACCCAGCGCTAATTCATTTTTTATAAAGATTTGTTTATTTATCATGTATATGTGTGTGCCTGAGTGCATGTGTGTGCACCATATATGCTCCAGTGCTCATGGAGGCCAGAAATAGTCACGGGATTCCGTGGAGCTGGAGTTACAGGTGGTGGTGAGATTCCTAATGTTGGTCCTGGGGATTGAACCCAGGTCCTCTGCAGGAGCAGCAAGTGCTCTTAACCACTGGGCCATCTCTGCAGCTCCAGCCCCACCCCCACCCTTCTTTCCTTCCACCTGATTATTTTTAATGAGTTTGTGTGCATGTGTGTGTTTTATTTTTTCCTTTTTAAAATTTGAGGTAGGGTCCCTCTCTGTAGCCCAAGCTGGCCTACATTTTACTATACAGGCTTAGTGGTGGTTTTAGTGAGTAGAAGCCTGGTGTTTTGATGGCTTGTTTTGTTGAGCTGGAATTTTTGTAGCCGGTGCCCAGAGTGGACTCACTAAGACAACAGGGCCACAAACAAGCCCTTCTTTGTTTTCTTCTGGAAACTGTGTAACTTCAGCATTTTCTCTTGGGTTTGTAAGCCCTTGTGCTAGCATCCATGGGGGTGGGGGTGGGGGGCTGAGATTGGGTTTGTTTTTCTTTTGTGGACTACTGCTGGAGACTTCTGCCTTTCTGAGTGGTGTGTGGGTGCTGTGACACCCCTGTGGCGCCCAGAACTGTTGAGTTCTGCGGCTGCCGGGCTGCCGGGCTGGGGCCGCAGTTGCTGTTTTCTCTGGGACTGTTCATTGTTGAGGAGACAGTGACTCACAGAAGACCATGCTGACCTTCAGATGAAGCTGGAACCCATGCCTGACCCACCTGGATCAGTGGTTGTCTCAGAGTGCCCTGCCTATGTCACATGGGGCAGGCTCCAGCTGAGTCAGTGGCCTGAGCCCACCCATTTCCCTTTTCCGGTGAGTGACCCATCCCCATGTGACAGCATCTCCCTCTAAGCCTTCATCACACCTCCAAAGGATGCACTGATGTCTGCTGCAGAGCTGGACCTTCAGCCGAGGATGCTCAGGTCTCCCTGGGCCCCAAGGCCCTCCCTGCACCTAGATCTCTCAGTTCTGTCTGTCTGCGCCCCCCCCCCCCCGCCAGCCCCCAGCCCCATGCCTCAGGCTGCTCCCTCTGTTTTGTACTTATGGCCTTGCCCACTCCCGTCAGCCCGTGCCACATGTCCCTGCTTGTCCTCATGGTTGCACACCGTCTGTGCCTCTCTTCCCTGGCTTGCCCAATAGGCTTCAGCACCATCTCAAGGGTCCATGGAGCAGCATTCCTGAGGGGCTCACAGAATCCCCGGTGGTCACCACAGGGGCTGTCACAATGGAAGGCAAGAGAGACAACCACAGCTTGGACAGCTGGACATGTACTGGTGAGGCCTGTTTTCCTGGGCTTCTCTGCACCAACGGTGGTGGAGGAACACTAACATGTTGTGTGGTTACGTACCTTCCTTCTCCTATGTGGTACAGCTCACCACAGCTGTGAGGTCCCCTAGGTGGAATGACACCCTGTGGACAGTGGCCTGCCCTGTGAGGCCATGCAGTGGTGCAGGAGGCCCCCTGCGCTTCTCCCTGCCCTTCTGCAGCCACTGGGGTAGGGAGGGGTCCCCTACAATGCCTTCTTGGAGTCTCCTGACCGCTCCAGGCCCAGCTCTGAACTCCCGTGCTGATTACTGTTAACGCAGAGCACCATCAAAACCCGGTGGACCGAGTGGGGCCAGGAGTGCAGGCCCTCCCAGGTGAAACAGTCTTACCAGTCAAGCAGCAGCAGAGACCTGGCTGTGAACTTGTAGCAACTTTCAGTGGGCTCTACTTGGATGTCCATATTTAGTCAGTCAAGATCCAGCTCTGTCCACCTGGTGCCCTGTAAGTTTGAACTCTTTCCTGCCTTGGCCTCTGAGATGCCACGTTTCACCCATGGACAGGAATTCAGTCTTGTGGTTGTTTCCAGTCTCCAGACATGGAGACCACCCATCATTTCAGAGACCTGCTGCTCCTGAAGTGGGGGTAATCTGTGAGCTTCTCAGCACTGAGGGCTTGCTCTACAAGGGCTGACCCTTGGTTGGTACTGGAAGCCCTCTGCTTCCCAGAGCTGAAGATCAGCTCTGCAATGGATGGCTCCTGCTTGGCATCCCAAGGCCTCAGAGACCTTTGCGCTACATTGTTTCCGGGAGTTGAATCAGCTCTCAGCCCACATGCTGCAGCTACCAGGAACTCAAACCTGTTTCATTTCAATCCAGTGCCCGGGGCATCTCCTTTTTGTAACCTGTCTGCCCACAGCATTCTATTTATTTATTTATTTATTTATTTATTTATTTATTTATTGGTTTTTTGAGGCAGGGTTTCTCTGTGGCTTTGGAGAATGTCCTGGAACTAGACCAGGCTGGTCTCAAACTTACAGAGATCCGCCTGCCTCTGCCTCCCGAGTGCTGGGATTAAAGGCGTGTGCCAACAACGCCCGGCCGTGCCCACTGCATTCTTGGAGAAGGGTGGGAAAAGAACCCAGTTGGAGACAGGTTTTCTTGCAACTGTTTCACAGCTGGAAGGCCAGCTGCAATGTTCCTGGGTCCTGGCTTGCCCCTCACAGTGGCCCCAGCCATCCGGGAAACCTGTCTTTCATTCAAAGCAGGGATGACAGCTTTTCCCTGTGAGCCATGGTGTGCTAGCCCCTGGGTAGAATAGCGGCTCTTCATCTTGGATTGTGTCAGCAGCCTCCGGAGGGTGTGCCACCATGCGGGTTGTTGGGCTCCTGCTATTTCCATAAGCTCCAGGTATTTATTACTGCTGGGTCAAGGGCTGCAGTTTGAGGACTCTGCTCTGGAGAAGGCAATGTAAAACCAAAGTGGAGAGGGACCGAGGAGGGGCGGGCAGGGCAGGACCAAGGACTTAGTCTCTAGGACAAGTATTCAGAGGTAGGGCATTTGAGAGGTAACTGGATCCGGATGGCACTAACCTTGAGGGAAAAAATGGCTCCATTTGTGAGTTCACAGGGGATGGATTTGGAAGAAGGGGCTGTATTATCAACATTCTCTGGGACGGGCTATACAGATGTGGCTCCATGACAAAGCACTTATCAATATTTACATAGCATGCCCCATACCAGTAGCACTAGTAAACAAAAAAGCCACACATGTATTTGCTCTACCCCAGTGCCCCTGTGCCTCTCCCCTTTTGTATCAACAGGATTTGAGCAGCTTTGTACCCACAATGCTCCTTGGAAACTGTGAACCTAGACAAGCATGTCCTTCTTTAAGGTGACTTCCTTGGGTATTACTTTACAGTGACAGAGAATTAACTAACACAGGGTCATTAACTGCCTGAGTTTTCTCAACTCAGCAACAACATTGTCCAGAGGCTGCCCAGCTCAGGAGTTGAGAGCTCCAGCATTAGGACCTGCAGTGTCTCCCAACAATGCCCACGTGTGATGCCTTAGCTCTTACCCCGGGAACTGTTGGGAGGTTGGAGGAATATTTAAAGGGCAGGACCAAGTGGGGCGAGCTTAATCATGTCCTTGAGGGGGATATTGGGTCCCGACCCCTGGTCTGTCTCTTCTTATAGGCTGTCATGAGGTGAACAGACCTGCTCTGTGAGGGGTCACACGGTGATGCTCTGCCAGACACAGGTTCCCTAGCCAGCCAGAGACCAAAGCCTATAACACCATGAGCCAAGATAAACCTTTCCCTCTGTGTTTTTCCTTCATCAAAAATTCAAAAAATTTCTTTTTTCTTTTCCTTCTATCTTTTCTTTTTTCCTTTTTGGAGACAGAGCTCTCTGTGTAGCCCTGGCTGTCCTGACATTCACTCTGTAGACCAGGCTGGCCTCCAACGCACAGAGAACCGCCTGCCTCTGTCCCCACACTGAGATTAAAGGTGTTCACAAGCAACGCTCAGCCAGTCTGGCTCTGTTTAGACAGGATCTCATCATGTAGCCTAGCTTGAACTTGAGCTTGTAATCTTCCTTCCTCAGCTTCCCGAGTGCCGGGTTACACCATACTGGCTACTCTTCCTTCCTTCTAAGCTGGCTTTCTTCAGTCCTTTGTCACAGGGTGGAAAACTGGTTGACAAAAGGGCCAGCGTTGATTCTTTCCTCACACTCGCTGCTCACATCCCTCTCAACTACAGAGGTGTCCCCCCCCCACTGCAACCACCGCAGTGACTTCCCAAGAGCCGCCCCCCCCACTCACCCTTGAGTCTGCATCCCCAAACAGTAGCAGAGGTCCATCATACTAAGGATCTAGAGTGTCCCCTAGTGTCCCTCCTTAGCCAGTGACCACACTCTTAGTGCTCCTGCCTCCCCAGTGTGGACATAGGTGGACTTACCATGTGTCTTAGTTACGGTGATAAACACCATGGACAAAAATAGCTTGGGAGGAAAGGGTTTATGTGGCTCCACAACTCAGCCCTTCATCAAAGGAAGCCAAGGCAGGAACTCCAGGCAGGAACCCGGAGGCAGGAACTGAAGCAGAAGCCATGGAGGTTTCTGCTCAGTGGTTTGCTCCGCCTGGTTTCCTCAGCCTGCTTTCCTATGGTACCCAGGACTACCTGCCCAAGAGTGGTACCATCCACAGTGGGCTGGGCCCTCCCACATCAGTCTATCAAAAAAAAAATGCCTGGCAGACCAATGGTTTGGAAGCATTTTCTCAGTTGAGAGTCCTTCTTTAATGACGCTAGCTTGTGTCAAGTTGACAGAAACCCCAACATTGCTTGTTTCTAGCCTTAGATCTGGGTACCTGCTCTCACTGCCTGGCATGTTTGTCCTCTGCCATGTTCTGCCCCGACTGTGCCATCGTGGCAGCTTTTCATGGAGCCCTTGGCCACCTGTGGAAGCATTACCTTCTTCTTCACGTTCTCTTGTTTACAACTGTCACTGTCCCCTCGAGAGCATTTTATCTATTGCTATTCTGTCACCGGAGGACAAATTCAAGAAAGACAAGAGCTATGTCCTCACAACAGGAACTTAGAAGTCAGAGAATGCCCCAGCAGGAAGTGGACACAGAGGAATGAGAGCAGAACTGTGGTGACTGTTGAATCACCCTGGTTCCTGCGTGGGTTTAACTTCTGAGCTGGGGTATGGCCTGTTGCACCAAGCCAGTGTGCTAACAGGGTGGGGCACATCCTGTGATCCGTGCATCAGGTCTCCAGGGGGTGCTCTCATGGGTTAGGCTTGGGTGCCCAAATTCCTAGAAATACCAAGGTACCAAAGACACAGTAAGCGGCCATGTCCCCCAAAGAGACTCCACAGGGCTCTGAACCTGCTGCCACTGAGATTTGATTTTTTTTTTTTTTCGAGACAGGGTTTCTCTGTGGCTTTGGAAGCTGACCTGGAACTAGCTCTTGTAGACCAGGCTGGCCTGGAACTCACAGAGATCCGCCTGCCTCTGCCTCCCAAGTGCTGGCAGCACCACCCGGCACTATTGGAATCT
Source organism: Cricetulus griseus (assembly GCF_003668045.3). Taxonomy (NCBI): domain Eukaryota; kingdom Metazoa; phylum Chordata; class Mammalia; order Rodentia; family Cricetidae; genus Cricetulus; species Cricetulus griseus. The sequence goes on along the minus strand of NC_048598.1, from coordinate 181,958,047 downwards.
TGAACTGTTTTAGGCAGGAGAACATATATCACCTTGAGATAGCCTCACCTCTGCCTAAGGCAGTCTGCAGGGGACATTCCTGGGGACAGTTCCCTCTGAGGGGCTGGGTCTGTTCCAAGTCCAGGAGCATAGTGGGTGAGTTGTCTCTGCTTCAGGGTTTCAACAACTCTTGGGAGCCAGCAGTTGAGTTCCCTGCCCTCCTGGTACCTCTAGGTCACAAATGAGTGCCAGTCTCCCTTGAAACTGGCTAGCTCTGCCTGGCCCTAAGAAACTCAGGGAGTGTGCGTAGAGGATCCAGACAGCAATGCTAGGACCCCAGAGCTGAAGGCGCTGCCTGGGCAGGAGAATGAACCCAACTGGGCATTTCGGAAGTCTTTGGCCTCTGAACTAGGTGAGGCAAACCCAGAAAACCCGCCCCATTCATGAGGCCCCACCCCCTATGGGGTCAGCCCCATCCCCAGCAGACATCCTTCCTGCACTCCACAAGTGTCCCGCTCTCTACTTTGAAGGCGACTCCTCCTCCACCCTGAGGTCCAGCCCCTACCTCGGATCTTCTGCCCACACCACACAGAAGAGCCCCAGACCTCCAGTAAGCCCCACCCTGAAGGCCCTACGGCTTTCCCAGGCTCACTGAAGAGTTCGCTGTCCCAGCCATGGCTCGCGCTACGGGACCCGAGCGGCGGCTGCTGGCCATCTACACAGGCGGCACCATCGGCATGAGGAGCGAGGGCGGAGGTGAGTCAGCGAACCCACGCCCTAGGCAGGATGGTCTCAGGGCCTGGCCACTGGGAACTCTAGGGCTCTCTTGCGGAGGGGGGGGGCGGTGGATGGGGAGGACGACGCTTCCTCCGGCAGTTGAGAGGCTGAAGCCCCGGCCCTGGAAGGGGTGAGGGGCCTGGTAATTCTTCCAGACCTGAGGCGCCCTGAAGCCACGGGACACAAGGACAGAGAAGGGAACTGGGAAGATTGCTCTATTCTGTGCCCAGGGCTATGGGAAGGATGCTGGAACATTCCACACCCTCTTGCCAGTGAAAGAAAGCCCTCAGGGTGTGCTTGCTTCCTTGGGGGAGGGACACAGGCAGGGCTGCTTGCCTACTCTCTCCCGGGTAGAGAACTCTTAGTTTTCCTCAGGTTAGGGCCAATCTGGACTGCCCTCCAATTAGAGCTTGGGCACCAGGGGCAGGGTCATCCAGGCTGTTGGAAGTCCGTCCTCAGAGCCATCCTGTTGGCTCTGGTTGGGACACCCTGGTGAATGTCCTTGAGGACACCCCACTAGCAGGTAGGACCATGACCAGTTTGCTTGGCCTTCACTGGAGTGATGGACAATGTAATGACACCCTGAGCCCCAGAGGGTCAGTTCCTGCCAGTGTGTCCCAGAGCAGTGTGCACTGCTCCTGGGTTGTGTTGAGGGCTGTTCTGACTGGGCTCCTGTGAGAACACAGGCTCCTGGAAGGAGTGGCTGGGGGATGAGGAGAAAGTGTGTTTGGATGAGGAGCAGCAGTATCAGGGGGATGAGGGAGGAGCCCAGAGCGTGACTCAGAGAGGAGGCTTCAGAACACCCTAGAGCAGGGACTCGACCCATGCACTGTGGCCTTGTTCTACTTCTCGCTTGCCCTCCAGGCTTGAAGTATGGGCAGTTCCGGTCCCACTGAACTCAACTAAGGGACAAGTGGACTCTGCCACAGTCCCACCTGTGGTGACATTGTGCCCCAGGCCCCCCTGGGTGCTCTACATTTCTCTAAGAGGCAGCAAGGGCATGATGGGTCTGGAAAGTGAAAGGCTGACGGCCAAAACCCAGGTGCAGTGGGTATGGATTTTCAGATAGGCAAAGATCCTCTAGGCCCTCGGCAGCCTGCTCCATGCCCTGGGAAGAGATAGAGACCGGCAGGCTAGAAGCCCCTTCCTTGGGATGACAGGCACTCCACCCAAGGAGCTCAGAGGGGACAGCAGCCTTCAGAGCCCTGGCAGAGGTGCTGGCAGCTCCCATGACGGCATCTTCTGGCTTGAAGCTGAGGGCTCTGCTCCCTAGACAGCTGCTTCCAGAAAAGCTAGCCCAGGCCTTCATGGGATCCCACAGCCTACAGCCACGACCCTTAACCTCTTCAGGAGAACTTTAGGGAACCCTGGGCTTAGTCCCCCGGGGACAAGGGAGAACTAGAAAAGAGGTCTGGCCTTTGATGACCCCCAAACAGGATCTGCACATGTGTATGAGTAGCCAGTGCTGGGGACTTGGAGCCTTGGCTCTGCCTCATGTGTGGCTGAAGCCACCTGTCCTTCAGATACATAGATGTGAGTTGGCACCTTGATTTTCTTTAAAGGGAAAAGGTTTCCAGGAATGAGGCAGCACCCAAGGCGTGGCAAGTTGGGGATTAACCTAAGCCTGAAACCTGAGGCTCAGGTATGCCCCAGCCCTCTGTGTGCCCTGCTGTGGGGGTTGCTGAACTGTGGGCTGCAGGCCCTGCCCGCCCTGGATGGCCCCACTGGCATGAATGATTAACCAGCCTGGCCCTGCTTATGTGGGTCCTGGCCCCTGGTGATTGGGAGGGGTGGCTTCCTTTACAGGGAGGCTGTCTAGATTGTCACTTTTGGAACAGCTCATGTGCCTGCTGGTTAACAGTGTCCAACACTGTGTGACACGCCTGCCAGGGTAGGAGAGGGCAGAGGTGACAGCATGGCTCACCTCTTAGCCAATCCTTTCACGGTTCTGTGAATATGTCACAAGTCGAAAAACAACATGAGTCCAGTGACCCCAAGCCTGGACCCAGGTGGTGTTGGTGACACCTGGGCACCCGAGGACTTCCTGTGTTGGCTAGGGTACCTCTTGCCTGCTGCCCTTGGGATCCATTCCTTCCTAGCACCACAGGGGGCTCAGCTTCTGCACAGCATAGCCAAGGTGGACCCCTTGCCTAGGAGTCGCAGTTGGCCCCAGCCATAGAGTCTTGTCAATTGAGATGATGCCCAGTGTGTCATTTGCACAGGTCACGAGGTGGTCCCAGGTAGGGTGGGGCTCAGCATCCCGGGGCTGTATGCTTTGGGGATGCCCTCCATGGGAAAAGAGTACAGCTTACAAAATCAGAGTTGGGAGTGAAAGCCAGTATTAGAACACCCAAAGAAATCACAACAAATTCTCATCTAAAAGACCGTTGTAGAATTCAGAAAAATGCTTTTATTGGGCAGCTCCTGTCATCCTTGGCTGTTTCCATCACACATGTATTTTCCTCTAGGACCCTTGTCACATGATATCAAGTTTGTGTTTTCACCCCAGAAAGAAAAGCATAGGAGAGTTTAGCTTTCTCTTGGCTGGTTTTGATGCTTCCCAGGTGCCAGTCTTCAAGGTGGGACTCTCAGTCCGTACCTCCTCAATCCAGCCCATTCTTACCTCACTGCAGTGTGCCATGTGTCCCCAGGAGCCATTGTCCACGGTCAGAGGCAATATGGACAGAAGATGCGTCCATTGACCCTTAGCCTAAGTGCACCCCATTCCACCTCCCCTGTAGGTGAGGTGCCGGGTTTCTAGCTGGTGCCAGCTGCTGTCAGGGGAACTCAGGTGGATAGTGGAGGTCTTGGTGTCCCGAGGCTGCCAACCAACCAGCATCGAAAGCCTCAGGGTCCGTCCCTCTTTCTGGAGACAAAGTTTAAAGTCTCAAGGCCTCGACAGGGAGCTCTTCCTGTTCCTCCACCTTCTGGTGGCTGCCATGGTCCGAAGTTTGTGACCACAGTCCTCCTGTCTGTGACAAGACAGCACCTCTATTCTGTCTGCTGCATTGTCAGGTGACCCCCTCTCTGTGTGCATCACTCTCCTGCCTACCTGTTTCTACAAGGACATGCGGGTGGCCTTTAGAGCCACCTGGAAAAATCTAGCATCATCTCCCCCCCACAGGTTATTTGACACACTCATACCTCCAAAATCTTGGTCACAAAAGACAAGTGGCACAGGTTCCTGGACTAGGGTCTGGATAGCTTGGGTGGCTCCTGAATGTGGAGGCAGGCTGATACCCTGGTCACACCTGGCCCATGGGGCTGATCTAAACATACAGGGTTCCTCTGTTTTCTAAACTCTTTCCATGAAACATTTCCCTAAGTGACAGCTAGAGCAGCAAACAGCAACAGCAAACTACACCCAAAAAGTTTTAGGGGCTCTGTGCCAGGCCAGGGGGTGAGGTGGAAATAAGGGGTGCCTATTGAACCCGGGGGGCATGCAGTGGTGGGGAACAGCTTTGTCAGCTCCCAAGTCTGCAGGGCTCCTGGCCTGCACCTGGGAGGCAAGGAAGCCCATCTGATTTGTGTTTTACTTGTGACCATGTTCTCAAGAACCAGATCTAGCCAGCAACAGTGAAAGGCTGGCAGGCAGCCGCTGGAGCTACAGGCTAGCTGGGTAGGGGGGAGGAGGGGCTGGCTGGGGACCTGGGGCTGGCTGGAGTGCTGAAGTGGCCCTGCCCTTCTACTTACCCCAAGAAATAGTCTGTAGCACGAGTACTGGGGAAGGTGGGCCCCTCGTCAAGTGGTAGGTGGGATGCTTTCCATGGCTGGTGGCAGCAGGCTGATGCAGACATCAAACCTGGCTGGAGTCTGGTACTCCTTTGAGGCCAGCAGGTATGCTAGCTGAGTAAGGGGATGTCGCAGGGCTGAGTCCTCACCTTGGTGCTTTTAGGCACCAGCCGCACATTCTGGGGTGAGTTGCTGGCAGCTTGATTCAGGCATGGTGGGTTGTGGGGAAGGGAAGTCTGCTAGGCCCACTCCCCACTAACCCTGGCCAGAGATAGGAGATCTTCCCCGGGACCCTCAGAAGTGTCATGCACTCACTGGCAAGCATGGGGCCTTGTGGCAAAGGCACTCTAGATATGACCAGAGAAGAGGCAGAGGGGACCTGGCTTTGAAGATGGGGTACAGGGTCATAGTTGGGAATGAGCCCGGTGGACAGAGGTTCCTATGCCTACAGCATGTGGAGCTGATTCCTGTAGTCAGGGCTTGGCTGCAGAACCTCTGACAGTAGGCACAGCACGTCCATCAATGCCGGGAAATGACGACCAGGTGGCCCAAGGCAACAGTGATGCAGCAACAGGAAAGGCCCAGGCAGCAGAGTTTATGACTGTGACCAGGTGACACCCAGGATTGGCACACCACTGCCTCCTCCTGAGGTCTCATGTGCTTCTCTGGGGGACCTTTTTGTCTTCACTGCTGTGCCTAAGGACCAGGCAGGAGGGGAGGCTCTCACATAGGAGTTGGTAGAGCAACTGTCCGAGGAGGTTACCCAATCTGCCCAAGGTCACAGAGCTAGCAGAGGGAGCATAGAGCAACAGCTGGGACTTGTTTTCTGCCAGACAGTAGTGCCCTTTGGGGTGTCCTAGAAGCAGGGTTCACAGTGTTTCCTTAGATCCAGGCTTCTGACATTACTACAGCTGCGGGCTGGGTTGGGACACTTGCATGTTTGGCTCTTCTATTTAGGGGACAGGGACAGGGGACGTGAGCTGGACCTTGAAGTTGTACACAATCCATACCCTCTGGGAGCACTTGAGCTGGTCAGGGAGCTGTGGGAGGGCATTATGGACTAGGCACCAGATATGACTTCCTAAGGAGTTACCTCAAGCTAGGCCTTGTAGTATTCACTAGATAAGAAAGCGGGTGGAGTGGGGGTGGGGGTGCCAGCAATCCACATAGGCAGGAGGGGGTAGAATTGTGAGTGCACATGGCAGTCATTGAGGCAAATCCTGGAGAGGACCTGGCCCCATGGACCCCTCTTGGTGCTGCGTACAGACCTATTTGGTACAAGCAGAGGCAGGGCCAGGTCGAGTGATACTTAGCACTTCTGGGACCCTCTGGGCTTGAGACTAGGACTCAATCAGGAGTCAGCTCCAGGAGAGGATGCCAAAGCTTCCAAATGAAACTGCTAAAGTTCCCAGGGGACGTCTGTAAGAGTCTTGTCCAGCCCAGCTGATGCCGCCTAGCCCCTGTCCCAGTCCAGGGCCTGACACCCAGGAGGAAGGGAAGGGTGTCTGACTGTGGGAGTTTCCGACGGCCCTGGTCTGGAGCCCACACTCCACTTGGACTCTGCCTGCAGTGCTGGTACCTGGGAGAGGCCTGGCCGCTGTCCTGAGGACACTTCATATGTTCCACGATGAAGAGTACGCCCAGGCCCACCACCTACCCGAGGATACGCTGGTGCTACCGTGAGTGCAATCCTTTGGGCATCGAGGCAGGGATGGTGTGCAGATGTCCTGGGGCTGAGAGGGTGGACAAGCCCCTGCCAGGACCAGAGGACTCAGCCTCTGGCGTCCTTCCCATATCTGGGACTTCCATGTGAGCCACTTGCAGGTGGCGTCTCTGACACCTCTTGAGTTCCTGGCTTTAGAATTTGTCTTCGCCTTGTTCATGCGCACTTCGGTGTGCCTGGGACTCCGCTCACTGTCTTGTATACTTTCCACCTCTCCTCCCCACTAAGCTGAGCCTGCAGGGGCAGTGGAGGAAGCTCTAGCAAGCATGGCGAGGATATCCCAGGCTAGGTACCAAACCTGTCAAAAGAGCCTGGACGGACCCAGATGGCCTCTGCCTCTTCAGCATGGGTGTCTCGTGTATTCTCACTGCTCCCAGCTACCTCACGCCCTTCATGGCCAAGTGAGGTAGACCCTGCAATGCATGAGTTGGTCTGAACTGGTGTAGGCAATGAGGTTGCTTAAGGCCAGCCTGTCTGTCTGCCTCTTGGAGAGGTAGACAGTCTCTGTCCCTGGGAGTTCCAGGTGGAAGGGAAGCCGGGCTTGTACACAAGTTGTGAGGCTTGCCTGTGAGGTGGAGTCGTCCATCCACAGTCATCACAAAGACCCTTCCACACTGCGTGGTGGGAGGTCCTTGCCAGGCACTGCCCCAACCCTATCCCAACGCCCCGCCCTGCTCCATAGCCCCACCCATACTACAGCCCTGCCCACCCTCGCTGGAGAGGGCAGTGGAGGTGGGGCTTTGGGTCAGGAGAAAGGCAGAGTGGGAGACGGGTTCTGCCTCCTGCAGCCCGGCCGGTCCTGACCAGAGGATCCTCTACACGGTGCTGGAGTGCCAGCCACTCTTCGACTCCAGTGACATGACCATCACTGAGTGGGTTCAGATTGCCCAGACCATAGAGGTAGAGGGTGGGGGTGTGGGCAGGGCCGAGTGCGGGGCTGTGGAGTGTGGGTGGAGCCAGAAGGCTGGATTGGACTGGAAGGTGGGACTATAGCGTGTGGGGGGGCGGGGCGGGGTGGGGTGTGGTGGGATGGGGTGTAGGGAGGGGCTGGAGCATAGAAGGAACGGGTGTTTGGGAAGGGCGACTTGTGGAAGGGCTGAGTGTGTCTGGCACTGGAGGGCAGGGCAGGCTCCCTGCAGAAGCACTGGGCAAGAGAATAACTATGGGCTTGTGGTAGAGTCTGTCTGTCCACCTGAGACCTGAGACCTGTTGGTAACCTGCAGGGCAGCCTCAGGCGAGCGCTGGGTCCTGGGCCACATACAGTACACAGATACTAGCAGGCTTTGGCTGCACATACTCTTGGCCTGTTCCCATTAGTATTGTGGCAGGACGTGTGCGGGCTGACTGGCTCGGTGGGCCTGACTCGCCTCCCAAATCCCAACCGTAGAGTTGCCTCTCAGTGGATTTTAGCATCAGAGCCTCCATTGCAATGTCTGGTACTGGTAGTTTAGTGTCAAGGGCAGCTGCTTGACCCTGGAGTTGCCCCCTTGTTAGCTTTCCTCTTCTCCCACAGTCCCAGACAGACCTCGTTCCCAGGTGCAGGCCCAGCCATAGCTACTCTGACTTACCTCCCTTGAGAAGCCCCTGCCACCCTGAATAGGGCAATCTGGGCTCTGCATTCTCTGCCTAGCCCCAGTCACATACTTGTCAGCTGCCTAGAAGACAGCAGCCCCTACCACCAACTTTGAGCTGCCCGTTTCAGGAACCAGGCCATTGGTGGGCACTCCCAGACTAGGTTGTGGTGTCCTGGGGCAGTTTTCCTCACTTGTGACTAACAGGTTCTTCAGGCTAGGTCCAGATGGTGCTCCTCTGTCATGAAGCAGGGTAGGCTACATCTCGGGCTCATGAAGGTCTTCTGGGTACTGAGGGAACTACCTGGTGCTCTTCATACCTGGGATACTACGCAGCTGTACCTCATATGGCCAGCAGAGGGCATGCTGCTCCATGAGACTACCTAGCTCCTCTGGTCACTCAGTGAGTCAAGAAGGTTCCTGCAGGAGCCTCTTAGCCCTCAGAACTATTGTCTTGGTAGCCACAACTTTGGCTAGCATGCCACCAGGAAGTGATGGTTAGAGGTGTCCAGCATGGCTAGTTTGCTCCAGGGAAGCATCGACTGGAAGTCTGTGGAGCTGTTCTTAGCAATGTCCAGAGTCCCTGGGACCCATATCCCTGATTCTTTAAAGCAAGCTACAGGGGACTCTAGTCAAGACTGGCCTTCCAGAGAGGGCCTACAGGGGGAGATGAAACAGTGCCACGCCAAGTCCTCTATCAGTGTCCCAGGCCTTTCCTCTTTCTCATGGCCTGTGAGGAGATGCCTGCCTGTATCCATGTTCCCAGAAGGCCTGTGGTGGAGAGACCTGGCCCGCCCTGAGCTCATCCTTCTCAACAGAGACACTACACACAGTACCAGGGCTTCGTGGTCATCCATGGCACAGACACGATGGCCTTCGCTGCCTCGGTCCTTTCTTTCATGCTGGAAAACCTGCAGAAGCCTGTCATCCTCACCGGTGCCCAGGTAACATGTCCCGTGGTTCTCAGTCCTCAGAGTCACAGGGCAGGCCTTGGCCAGCCCTGGGCTTCTTGCTGGGGGAAGCTGTTTCCAGTACTGCTGTGTGCTGCCAATTAGGTGTCTAGCACTTTACGTGGTGGCCCTACCTGGCCACTTCACTCCTGCTGAGCTCCTACCTTCCCTGAGGCTCGGGACCCATAGGCTCCTGGAGGTCTGGTCCATCGAGGTTCAGGAGTACCGGGAACCTAGCCCCTTACAGCTCCACCACGCGGGGCTTTCTTCCTTTCCTTCTCTCTTCTCTCTCTTGGGCTTGTGTCTGCCAGCACCTAAGACTCAGCATAGTAGACCACATAGTAGGTGGGGAGAGACTCCTGCATCCCCGTCTTGTTCCTCTTCTCTCTAATGCTGGCCCTAGCCACTCTCATATATGACATCCCTTCCTCTCGCCCTAACCTAATTGTACCCTTCCCCAAACCACAGTCAGTGGAATGGTGCGGAAAACGACTCTGTTTGAGTAAAGGTTGGCTTGGGCTTCTTGGGCTTACGGATAACCATTGGAGCAATCCTACACAAGCCCTTTAGAACCCCCATGGGGCAGAGGCCAAGGCCTATGTACAGGAAGCCAGCACCTGGGTGCCTGTGAGCACAACCTGGGGGAAGCTCCACCAGGCAGGAGTGGTGGCTCAGTCTCTCCCATTTCCCAGAGAATCACATAGCACAGTAGCCCTACTCTGGGAAGGTCCATGACAGAGCATCCCTAACCCTTATTATTCCCAGGGGCAAACTGAGGTGCAGTCCGTAGGTTCTCCCAAACTTGTGCACTATAGGAGGTGCCTCTCTCCAGAGGCCCTGTCTGCACCAACAACTCCTGGCTGACCCTTCTTCAGCCAGAGTCTCTTGAAGACCTTGGCCTCTGCGTATCCCTCAGCAGTCCTGCCCACTTGTTCCTCTTGGGCATTGCCCAGCCACTCCCAGCACAGTCTGTGGTGTACTTAGGCAGTGGAGGGACAAGCCAGACTACCCTGCGTGCCTCAGGAAGGACGTTCCACTGCAGCCCACCTAGCTGCTGCCCTGGGCCCCCTGCCTGGCTCATAGCTCTTGGGAGAGTGAGGGAGCTGGGCTTTGCAGCCCTGTGGACTGGGGACCAGAACCGGACCTGGGTGCCTGCTGGTCACTTCACTTCTGTGAGAGCCAAATGGAGAGGTTCAGGTGCCCAGTGCAGGTTGACATTGTCAGAAGGAATGCCGGTGGTTACCAGCCTTGGGAGTCGGCTAACTCCCCGCAGACCCCACTTCTCAGCCCATGCCTGCTTCAGCTCCTCTCCCTGCCTGAGCCCAAGGGGTTTGTCCAGAGTGGGGGAGCTGGGTATGCCCTGGCTTCCCAGGCCTCAGGCACCCCTCTGGCCTCTCCCCAGGTACCTATCCATGCACTGTGGAACGATGGCCGTGAGAACCTGCTGGGGGCCCTGCTCATGGCTGGCCAGTACATCATTCCTGAGGTATCTGGCCTGGCTACATGGGTGGCCTGGGTGGAAGGAGAATGCGGAAGAGCTGGCTTGTGGTTGTGGCCCATATTGGGATGGCCCCACAGAGCAGAGGTTGGAATAGTCTTTAAAACCCTTGTCCCTTACCTTACAAATAAAACAACTGTGACAAGCCTGGAGCTATCAAAGCCAAGGAAGGAAAAGCTGTCCCTGCCGCCGCCCCTGCCAGCAGCCAGGTTCTGTGTTGTAGAGACAGTTGTGTTACACACCTGCAACAGTCCGTGAAAATGGGCTGCGCCCACTTTAGGTTTGGAGTCTGTTGTGCCCTCCTCATGGGCTCCCTTTCTCACCCGGCAGAACGGGAAGAAAGACAGGTGTATCCCTCACAGGCCAGTGGGAGCCACTCTGTCTGTAGCAGTCCCGGAGACCCGTGGTGTTAGGGTTAGGTGTTATGAAAGAACAGCAGGCCAGTCAAAGGTCGCCCCCAACCTCCTTCAGCCTAGAGGAGTCACTGGCTCCTTGTCACATGGTCTGAGCTCACCAGCACCAATGGGAAGCATTGGCAGGATAGCCAGGGTTTCCTGCAGCCGTCTGTGCCTTCAGTGCCCTAATCTAACTGGGGCCCTCACTGGGTGGGTATCGGCAAGAAGGTTTGGTGTGTTGATGGTGGAGGGGTTGGGGGGAGCTGGAGTATGTCGTGGGGGGCCAGTTCTCAGTTGCTGCCTTGCCCTACACAGGTGTGCCTATTCTTCCAGAATCAACTCTTCCGGGGCAATCGGACAACCAAGGTGGATGCTCGGAGGTTCGCAGCCTTCTGCTCCCCCAACTTGCCCCCTCTGGCCACTGTGGGTGCCGATGTCACAAGTAAGAGGATCTGAAAGCAGGGCCTGCTGGCTGAGAGTAAGAAGGGGGCCCTGGGTTCTTGTGTGGAGGTGAGAAACCTCCATGGTGAACATAGGCTCAGAGCTGGGGGGGGTCCAGCTCTTGTGGGTTCTGTCCCACGCATGGCCTCCAGCTGGGAAGTTCCTCTTTGTGACAGCCTGTGGCTCTGCTGCACACACTGGCCCTTCTCAGAACCTAGCTTTTTGTGGTATGACACAGCTCTTAGGAGTCAGTCCCAGAGGGTTCTGGTCCTGGAGCTTCCGTAAGGGCTTAGCAACTCCTTACCCTAATGAAAACGTCAGGCCTTAACTCTAGTGGCCCCAGCTTTTCCATCTTGGATATCAAGAGCCTCTGTCTCTCTGAACTCAGGGCAGCTGCCTCCTGGTCCTTTGGGCCTGTGCTGTCCAGGTGTAGTGGAGGCTTGTTGATCCTGGGGCAGGTGCATCACTGCCTACTGGTACCTGGTTCTTGAGTACCTGCCTGCCTAGCAACAGCTACAAGCCCAGGTTCTGGTTCCTGACCTACTGTGTGTGGAGTTCTAGCCTAAGACCTGTCTTGTAAGGCTCTTACAAGCCTTACAAGGGCAGAGCTTGCACCTAGTAGGACCGGCTCTGTGTGCATGGTAAGGTCCAGCTGCTAGTCTATATAGTCAGCTCTGTTGTCTGACAGGATGATTGGCAGTGTCCCAGCTCTCTAGGAGGGCGGAGGCAGCTCTCACCCACACTATGCTTCTGCCTGGGCACAGCAGGTCCTGTGGGTGGGACACAGCATTGCTGGGACCTGCAAGTGTCTGTTCTTGGTACTCTTCCTGTACATCAGGAGCTGTCCCAGGTTCAGGAGGAGTAGAACCTCCAGAGAGGGCAGGGCTACTTCCTAAAAGCCTCCTCTCCCCCTCCCAGACAGAGCTCCAGGGGCTCAGCTCATCCTAGTTTCCCACCTGCATGTCCTTTTCTGCCACTCACCAAGGATCTTCTAGGCCATGAACAACCCCAGGCCTGTGCTCCAGGGGCTCTGAGGTGGCAGAGGTCCACTTGTCATCTGGGGTTGTTCATGGCCTGTTGAAGCCTCGTTGGAAGAGCCTGCTTTAAATGGTGCTTGTGTTGGTCTGGCTATTGGCCCATGCAGGGTGGTGACATAGTGGCCCAGGGAGGGGGAGCAATGAATATGGACACTGCCCTGAAGCTCAGCTCTCCAAGCCTGAGTCACTCCTTATCCAGGCTCAGGATTGGAGCGTCTCCTGTGGGCAGAGAGGCCTTCACCCTGAATCTAAAAGCCTGTGCCATGCTGGGACACCTGGGCTGCAAGCCCAGCCCAGTAGTAGCTTCCCTAGCCCAGAGCTGAGGCTCACCCGCGGTGCCAACCCAATATCCTGATGTACTATTCTGCATGTGTGGGTGTGTGAGAACCTGCACCTCGCCTTCTTGCTATTGTCAGGCTGCCCAGCCGGTTCTGACATCTCATGTTGAGAAATCTGGGGTTCTGCTCAGGGTGTGGCTGCTGGGGCCCTGGGGAGGGGTACTGGGGCTCCTGCCAGCCATCCCCAGGGCAGGGCCCTGATGATCTATGGGCCTCTCACAGGGTGCCACTGACTCCTCATTTACCTTCTGGGACATGAGGGGGCCAGGGGACCATCCCTGGTGATAAACAAGATGGAGGCTACAGCTGCCCGGTCTGCTCTGCACTGTCACAGGGACACTGCACAGGCACAGCTAGGTCTTGCTGGCCCTGCTTGTTCCTGTGTATCTATCTATGCCAACCACCCCCTCCCGCCCCCGTCCTTAGCCCTGGCTTCTTCCTTCAGCTCTGTCTCTGCTAGGAAGGCCTCCCAGTCCACCAAAGTAGAGGAGCTGAGGGAGTCGTCCCTCCTGCTGCAAACATGCCCCTTGATCTTGTTACACACTAGCTTGGGGTCTTGTGCCGTGCCTTTGACACACAGACACATGGAACTCAGTGCCCTTCTCTGTACATGGGAGCTCCCTGCCTCCCAGAAGTAGCCCGGCCACCTGGAATCCTAAGGCTAAGGACAGACTTGACTACCAGGTTCGGCCTCTCAGCCTAGAGCACAGCAGGGGCTATTAAAGGGCTGAGATGGCAGCTAGGTTGAGTCATTGATGCCTTCCCCTTTATGTCTCAGAGTCCCTGTGGGGAGGACTTAAATATTCTAGGAGAGACTTCCTGGCTCATAAGGAGGGTGGCTGTCGGTGGGTGGTCCTTTGTCTCTGTGCAACCCTCCTCTGCAGCCATAACTCTTCTGGTGGCAACCAACCCCTACCCCCAGCCTTATCTGTCGGCCCAGCTGAGATGCACGGCTCTAAATTAAAGGAAATCTCACACTGCCATTGTGTTAGCTGATAGATATTATAGCCGGTAGGGTGGGTAATCACTGCTTTTGAGGAGCCTGCTCCCTCTCCTGCCCCCCCCCCATACCTTACCCTTCAGTATGTGTCCAGACTATTGTCCTATTGGTTATCACATGTGACTGCTCTGGCAGACATAGCAGCCAGACCTCCTGAGTTGATGACCCCTGAGCCCATAGGGTCAGGAGGATAGCACATGGGCAGTCTTGGAGGAGGTGCCCAACCTGTCATCTGGTCCTGGCTCCGAGCATAGCTCCTCAAGCAAGACCATTCCCCTCTCCAGGACTCAGGTGTCCTGGGGTGAGCTGGAAGGTACCCTGGTGCCATTTAGTCCAGGGATGTCACCAACACCCAATCTCTGTTGGCCTGGAGACTTCTGTGTGCCCAGGATTCATGAGCTGCAAGGGATAGCTTGTCATTGCCTGTTCCTGCCCACAGCTACTGCTTGGGTGTTGACCTCACAGTGGTCTTTGACCCTGTGGACAAGGTACTTCTCTGGAAGGTCCCCTGTATGGATCTGTTTAAGGGATGCTGACCCATAATTCCTACTGTTCTCTTCCTTCTCCTGGCCTGGGATTCTGCCACTACCCAGCTTGGGTGTGGAAGGGATGGTGGGCACTGCTAGGCCCCTGGAATCTGGGGGTAAATGAGATGGAGGCTTTCTTTGAAGGTGTATGTTGAGAGGATCAATTAGATTACTGGGTAGGCAGTCCCCAGTACCCAGTGAGAGGGCAACAGCTAGGCTGTCTGTCAGAGGATTTGGCCTGGACTTCCTCTGGGACCAGCAGACTGCTGCTCCAGCCTTAGCGCATGCCGGTCCCTTAGCCCGGAACAGCTCTTTGTTCTTCAGCGTAGTCTGGCTTGCCTGTGAGTTGTCCTTCGCCCTGGCTTCCCTCAGCCATGGTCCCCAGCCCTCAGCCCCATCACCCTTGTTCACCACCAGTATCACCACTGCTTGGCCATTGCTCTTTCTCCTTACACCGCTGCCCAGGCCATGGGCTTGCCACGGGGCCTGGCATCGGCCTGAGGGAGACCAGGCCTGAAAGGGTTTGATTCCTGGAGGGAGGATGAGCAGAGGGTGGGCATCTCAGCTGCCTGTGACCTGCAGCTGCAACACTCCTCTCTGCCCTCAGTTAACCGCGAACTGGTTCAGAAGGCCAGCGGGAAGGACCGTCTGGTGGTGCACAGCACCATGGAGCGTGACGTGGGCCTGCTGCGCCTCTACCCTGGGATTCCCGCCTCCCTGGTAGGAATTCTCTCACGCCTCCTTCCTATTCTCTCATGCCTCCTGGGGCTCCTGGGGCTCTAGACTCCCTCCCTCTGTCCCAGGCCTTTCTTGGGCCAAGGGCCAAGGTCTGTAAAAACATGACAGCCTACCCATGTGGGCACCTTTCTTTCTCAGCTGGGCTAGGCTCTTCTGGGGCAGAAGTCTAGCCTGCTTGAAGGTGCAAGGCTGGGCACCTTCGCCGAATGTAGGCTTGTTTGTGTGGACACTTGAGGGTGCCTGTGAACACCCGTGGGAGTGGCCCCGGGACTCTGCTTCCTGCTGTTGCTGTTTTCTTTTCAGACAGGGTCTTAGTATGTAGCCCAGGCTGGCCTGTGTCTGACTTCTCCCTCCTCCCATTGCTGGATCTCTGCCTCTTCTCGTCATGTCTTTGGCCCTCCCTTGCTTCCTGTCTTCCACCTCTTGCTTGGTACCGGCTGTTTCTGTGGTGACTGGTGCTTCCCTTACCTGTTATTCAAGATGCTGGGCGGACACAGAACTGTCCTTTGTCCTTTGAATGAAGCTATCCAGCCTGGGGAGGCTGGGCAGGGAGGGCCCTGTCTGAGGGCCTCCAAGTGTTAGGAGCCCGCCCTGCTTCTTCAGGCCAATACTGGAGGGGTGGGGGGGATATCAAGGCTCAGCTCTCCTCACAGTCAAAGAGACCCAGGCTACCCTGAGAGGGAATTCAGACAGTTGGGAAGCTAGGACAAGCCCTGCTGTTCTTGCCAGCTAGCAATCCCCCAACCCGAGTCCTACCTACACAGGTTCGGACCTTCCTGCAGCCCCCACTGAAAGGTGTGGTCATGGAGACCTTTGGCTCTGGGAATGGGCCCACCAATCCAGACCTGCTTCGTGAGCTGCGGGAGGCAGCTGAACAAGGCCTGATCATTGTCAACTGTACCCACTGCCTTCAGGGGGCTGTGACTTCGGACTATGCATCTGGCATGGTAGGGGCAGAAAATGGGCTCGGAGAACGGTAGTGCCATGGTATGTGCATCTGGATTCTGTTTCCCCTGAGCCAGGCTCCTTTTCTGGCCTGTTTGTACCTCCCACAGGCCATGGCAGGAGCTGGCATTGTCTCAGGATTCGACATGACATCGGAGGCTGCCCTGGCCAAACTGTCCTATGTGCTAGGCCAACCAGGGCTGACCCTGGATGACAGGAAGAAGGTGTGTGCACCCTTGGGACTATTGCACGGATTTAGAACATGTCTGTGTGCATATCCATGCCTGCTGACTCCTGAGGCCTCCTGGGAGGGCCAGAAGGAGTACTTGTGTCTATGTTTTAGAAGTGGAAGGGAAATTCCCGTGGGAAGTCAGGGCCACGGCTGACAGTTCATCCAGGCCATATCCGTGTCCTTCTCTGGGGAGCCTTGGGGACTGGGTACCAGTTTAGCACCCCCTGAACTGCTCCTGACATCCTGTCCCTGCTTCCTCCTTTCCAGGTGGGACTCAGACACACAGGGCTCCAGGCCCATAGGCCTCCAGACCCTGGTTGAGGGCTTAAGAAACCCTGAGCTTGTAGGGAGGAAGGCAGCGTTAGCCTACTTGGGGGATTGGTGGGGTCACACTAAGTAAGCCCTTGTGTGGTGGAACACTGAAGTGGCGTGTCAGTCCTGTGGGTCTCCCTGCCCTGGGAACTCATGTCCTCTCAGTTGGTCAGGACTCCATGGTCCTGGCTAAATCCTCCAGCCTTTTATCCTATTCTAGCTGCTAGCCAAGAATCTTCGCGGGGAGATGACGCTGCCCATGACAGATGAGCACCAGCCCTGGCTGCAAGATGGCATACTGGGTCGCAGGGTAGCATGGCTTCTCAGTCGGAATGGCAGTCAGGTACTGGCTGCAGTGCTTGGGAGTGGCCTGAACTCCCGCACGGGATGCAGGGCCCACCATCCACTGCCACTGTCACTCTGGCACAGAAGGACTGGGGTGGGTGGTGAAGACTTGGAAGGATCATAGGGCAGAGTTGGGGAAGGGACCGGTCTGTTGTGTGGAGATCAGAGATAGGGACACCAGCAGGGGCATATCCATCCTGGCTTGGACCTCAGACTGGGGTGAGCACCCAGCAAGATGGGGGTGCTATCTGCCCTGGGTGTTGAGTAGTCAGGGCTGACTGGGGTCTCTTCAAGACTTTGAGCTGGGGGTTCTAAGCCCCACACTTCCACCTTTCAGTGTGGTCTAATCTCCAAGCTTCCCTCTGCCCTCACTATTTGAGTGTCCAGACCTTGGAGAGGTGGGGCAGCTGAGGGCCTGGAAGCCCAGCAAGTGGCCCCTGCAAAGCTGTCTTATGAGCCAGCTGGTTAATTGCTCCATGCTGGCTGTGGGTGGTGGCCTGTCATTAGGGTGGCTGTGTGAGGTTCCTAATCCCTCTAGGGCCCAGCTGGCCAGAGGCTGATCACAAGGCAGTGATTAAGCCAGCCATGGACGCTGGACAAAGTGGCACTTTGAAGGTTTTCTGGGACCTTGGAGAGCCCCTGTGCAGCTGGGTGCTAGGGCAGTAGTCCTTCCAGGAATGTGATACCTGTGCACTCAGGCCCTTTTGATGTGTGTGTGTGTGGGGGGCAGGGCAGAAGGCTGCACCGTTTCCCATGTTCCCTCAAGGAATGACTTGAGATTGTCATCCTGTCAGCAGTGGAGGCAGAAAATGAAACAGGCATGGGGGGGGGGTCAGTGGCAGGTTGTAGCCTGGTGACCTGGCCTTTGTTTCCAGGGCATGGGGACAGGTGGACTTGTGGGTGGGCATGGAGGCTTCTGCCAGAGGCCTCCCGTGGTGCGGTTCTGGCACTCTCCTCCTCTAGTGAGACACCTGCCCCACTGTGGGGGGACCCCTGGCACTGTGTGCTCTTAGCCTGTGGATGCTGAGGGCCTCAGAGCATGGTGGCGGTGGCACATGTTACCATTGCCCTCCCATTAGGAGGCTGATGCCACGCAGGATGTCCTGATACCTAGCCTGGCCCTGGCTGCAGCTCATGCTGGTGACCTAGATACTCTGCAGGCTTTTGTGGAGCTGGTGAGTTGTCCCCGAGGGTGGGACACTGCTCACATGGGTAGAACAGCGAGTGCCAGGGCCTCACTGACTCTCCTGAGCCACACTGGGCAGTGGGCTTGCATGCTAGCCCGAGGGCCTCGCTGGAAGTGGGTGGGCGGATCTACAAACCCCACTTCCATCCTTCCCCATTCTCTGTGTGGCCCACCTGACCTTGCCTAGCCTCCCTCCCCCGCCCCTTTTTGAGGTTGTGTGCCCTTATGTCACCCTAGGGCAGAGACCTAAACCTGAAGGACTGTAGCGGTCAAACCCCACTGCATGTCGCTGCACGGAGGGGCCATGCTGCTGTGGTCAGCACGCTGCTACAGAAGGGCGTGGACGTGAATGCCCGTAACGAAGATGGCCACAGCCCGCTACTGCTGGCCGTGAGGGGCAGGTGCGAAGGGGCTGGGTGCTGCCGGTGCTCTGTGGGCCGGGTAGTTGGAGAGAGGTTGCTTGTTAGGACCGGTGAGGGGAGGCCTGTTTCTGTGGGGCAATCTGGAAGGGCCTCATGGAGGAGGTGGCCTCAGAAGATGCTGGCAGAATCTTGGAAAGGAGGAATACCACTGAAAAGTATGCGGAGCTCCTGGTGACCCCACGCTTCCATGTGTACCAAGATCTGGCAGAGAAAGCTAGCAGAGGTGCTATGACAGGTACAGGTGTCCTGCGGGGAGGATCCCCGACTGGCCCTCACCCCACATGGAAGAATAATCCTGCATGACTGGTAACGCTGCCCACTTACCCACTTAGTTCTGCCTGGCAGTCTCAGGGAGGACAAGCCCTGCCCTGGAAATGCTAAGATGGTGGGAGTTGGGCGTTACCCAACACTCTGTGAGGGAAGAGAGATGGGGCCCTGTGGGCGCCCTGGTGCCTGCCAGCTACTCCACTCCCATCTCATGCAGGAAGGTTAAGCCACACTGTGTGACCCAGCTGGTGTCCCTGCCCATGTTAGGCACTTCCTCCTTTGACCTCTCCTGCCAGTACACACGGAGGCAGCTTGGCTTGGCGTGGCGGCAGTGGGACAGACCTTCCTGGCTTTCTCAAAACCACACGCAGCCTGCAGACCCTGGGATGCTGGGGGGAGGGGTCTCTGTGAGCTGCTCAGGGTATCAGATGGCAGCATCCAGTCCTGGTCCCTGGGTGGTGAGACCCCAGAGTGGGGGTGTGAGGCTGAGCCTTTTTTTCAGAACAGGTCTGGGCAGGCTCAGTGTCTCAGCCCTACTGAATCCCCTGCCCCAGCAGACAGCACCCCTCCAGCTTTGGTTCTGCTTGATTGCTTAGGAAATGGCTCAGGGCCCAGCTAGACCCCACTGTTCATGTTTGTCTGCCATAACTCATTCCCACCCTGTATCCAAGGGCGGAGTTGGGGCATAGCTCACTTGGTTTTCCCAGAGCCTATCCTGGGCCTAACCAGAGAGGTCACTTCAGGTGTGTGACACAGTGGAGGCTGACTGGCTAACTGGGGTGCTGTTCCCAGCTGGGCAGGGAGACCACCTGGGGTGTGCAATTTGTATAGGAGCTGTTCGGCTAGCTGACTAGCACCTTGTGACTGGGGACAGCCTCTGGCCCCGGACATCCTCTGATGGTGCCTTGGATGAACTGCCCTTGAGCTGTCACCCTAGTATGGGCAAAGAACCAGTGGACAGTCTTGTCTGGAACTAGGCTGTGGGTGTCTGGGTGGGCATTTCCTGGTTGTGCTCTCCCCACCCCTACCCCACCCCTACCCCAACCCCCAGGGCTGAATGAGGCCAGCAGGGTCTAGGCCACACTGACCATTGGCATTTTTTCATGCAGGCATCAGGGTGTCATTGGGCTGCTGCGGGCCGCTGGGGCTTGCCTGTCTGCCCAGGAGCTGGAGGACATTGGGACAGAACTGTGCAGGTGATGGTCTGAGCACCTCTATCTATGGGTGATGGCCTCAGGATCCAGGAAGGCAGTGGGATTGCTGGGAGGGTCAGGTCAGCCAAGTGGGGCTGAGGAGGGAGACCCCACACTTAGGTGGCCTCGCTGACAGAAGTACCCCTTTCCAACCCAGTTACAGGAATACCTAGCCGAACAATAAGCAAGGGTATACCTGTGTTGTAGGCTTGGTTGGCATAAGGGAAAGAGAAGAGCAGATCTGGGCTATGGCCATGGGTGATAGCTGGGAGTGGGTGCTGTCACCAGTGTGTCCATCCTGCCCAGGGTACGGATAATTGTCGTGAGACTTCAGGGTGATTTGTTGGGACAGCCTCAGTCTACCAGCCCCGGTCTCAGGACCCTACACTGGTCTGCAGTATCCTAGGAGAAAAGTGATGTTTACTGAACCACTCCCCCTAAGATGGAGGGATAGGGTGGCTCACAGAGGCAATGGGTTGAGGGCTGGAGGGCCCGAGAGGATGGATTCTGGCCTTGGCTAGCATTGAAAGGCCTCCTGGGGTAGTTTGGTTCAGGACTGCACCAGGCAGACCTGTCAGCTCCAGTGAAATACGGGGAAACTGAGGCAGCACTCAGGCAGCTGGGTCTAGAGCCAGCCACCCTGGAGGACTCCTGCTTTACTGGGGCTGGGCTAAACTGAGGTGCTGGCTGGGCTGAGGTGTGGGGAACCAGTGTCGGTAAATGGGGAGGGCTGCAGGTGCTCCCAGCATGATCCACCCCAGAAATTATATATATAGTGCCACCTGGGGTCTGTGGCTTCTTGGACAGAAAGGAATCATGGGGCCATTTGGGTCTCTTCTACCCCCCAGCTTACCCAGGGTGGGTCCTGGCTCTCCGAGTGGAAATACAGAGCATGGGAGAGTGAAGACATTGTCCAAGGACAAGGCTATCCACCACAACCTTCCACTATAGGGAAAGTAACCCCTGTAGTTTTTCCCCAACCAGGATGCTCTGCAGCCTACTGGGGTCCACAGCCACCTTGGACCCTACACCTCCTGGACTCCCTTCTATACCTACCGGCTGTCTGTATTTCCTTCTGTCTTGAGATAAGCCAGACACATCACAAAGTCTGTGTTGTGAAATATGAAACAGGCGAGGGGTGGGTATGTACATGCTCACAGATGCACGTGTGTGTGTGTGTGTGTGTGTGTGTGTGTGTGTGTGTGTGTGTGTGTGTGTGTGTGTGTGTTCGTGCCCTTGACCTGAGTCACAGTCATACTCCATAGGTGAAACCAGACTCCAGGCCGCCTGCGGCTGGGACTCCTGCCCCAGGGCTGGGTGCTGCTGGATCAGCTGTTTAGGGCCATCTTTGTAAGAGTACCCAGGGCACTGGGAGGGGCACACATAGAAAAGGTAGGCGGCTGAGGGGCCCAGCAGGTTCTGACAGCTTCCCTCTGCCCACTCTCCACCCCCAGGCTGGCATCCAGGGCGGATAGTGAAGGCCTGAGGGCGTGGTGGGAGGCAGGAGCTGACCTGGGACAGCTGGACTATTATGGACACTGTGCCCTGCAAGTAGTGAGTACCTTCCTCTTGTACCCTATTCTGAGGCCTCCTTGAGATCCTCAGCTCCTGTCCCAGATCCTGGTCCAGGAGCTGCCCATCCCTCCTAGGGAGTACTTTCCTCAGAATCAGCCCAACCCAAGGGGTGTGTCCTATCAGTCCCCAGGGTGGGGGTGGGGTGTCAGTCCCGGTGGGCGGGGCTTTGGGGCTTCTGGGTTCTGCAGTCCAAGCAGACCCAGAGATCTCTCTCCCCTACAGGCCGAAGCAACTGGGAATGCTGATGTGGTGACCCTGCTACAGAGCTTGAAGGACAGGCCCAATGCCCAGCCCCAGGCCCACTGAGTCCTGGGCCGGGCCAGTGTCTCCCAGTGAACTCCCATTGGTTTGAAGCTGGATCCTGGCACCTAGTATTCCAGAGCCGGCTCTGCAGACAGCCTGAGGAGGTGGAGGAGCATTGTCCAGAGCCTTTCGTGGGGTTCTGGGAGGAGCAGTCTGTTGGAGATACAAGCTGCTGGGACTTCATCGGGGAGGCCACCTCATACCTTCAACCTGTTCAGTCTTGAGCTGGGTGACCAGGAGTGCCTGGGCTTCCCAGCTGACAGGGATCCCCATTGCATTCTTTTGTGGCTCTGGAGTTTTGAGACTGGCTGGGCTACCCCCACCTCCCGGGAATGGTTGGACTCCAAATATACAGAGCACCTGAGGTGGGGTGGAGGAGCCCCGCCCCTGGACACATTCTCTGTACATAGTCCTCCGTGCATCCTCAGTAGACCCTGTTTCTAGGAAGTCGTCCTTGGTTCTCAACCTGCCATCCTGTGGCAGTGCGAGGTGTTCCTTACTGCCAGAGGGACCTCAGGCACACACCAGCCATGTCTGCTGAACGGCTTCCTAGCCTGATGGTGTGAAAAAATCGGGAGGTCTCTGTTGAGCAGAATGTCAATAAAATTGTGGGGATGGCTGCTGCTTGGCCTGGCTAGGGCTCTGTGTGGACTGTGACGGTGTGGGCATGCGGGGAGAAGGCCCCAGGCTGTGGGACAGACAGTAGTCCACTTAAGCAATCATCCTGAGGCTGGCCAGGCATGGTAGGAGAGGGTGATGTGGGGACAGCCTGAGTAAGCCCTGTCCCACTCCTGTCCCCTCGGGCAGCTGCTTCCCCAGTCTACATGTCCTGATTCTTCTCATCTGGGGCTAAGTCACCTCTTCAGGCAGCCAGGAGCTGAAGGGGAATGACAGGAAACCTCGGCATTCTGGCAGATAGCCCCTAGGCACGGGCATTTCCAGCTCCCGTCTGTGTCCTGGGCCGCCTACGGCCAAGGTGAGGCTCCTGGGTGGGCAAGCAGGCATCCTGATACAGGTTGGCAGCTGCAGGTCTTGGTTGAGGCACAGTGGGACTCACTTTAGGAAGTCCAAACACAGTCCAAACTTTAAACATCTAGCTAGGACAGGGCCCACCCCAGGCTAATTCCTCCGGTATGAGACACTAGCCACCTATTCTGACACATGCAGTCCTCACCCTTCCTCGCTGGAAGCAAGGAGCTGCCCTGAACCTCAGGTCCCTCTCTCTACCTTGTGCCCACACGAGAATGCTCATTTGTCCTTTGGGCTCCTAGATAGGAAAGCACCCAGGCTCCCATGAACATGTGCGCCCTGAGGACAGCGGGCAAGTGGGACCCCAAGAGCTGGCCCTTGGCATTTGGGTGAGCCAGGCTGAGGCTCCCCTGCCCACGCCTTAGGCTCCTCAGCCTGGTTCCCAGGCCTCAGCAGACGCTGCCCTGGCAGCCTCCCAGCTCCTCACCCAGACAGGTGTGCTCAGAGCTTGCACAACCTGGTAACACCACATGAACACAGCAGGGCCCAGAAGCCTTTGCCCCACACCTCAGTGAATCCCTGATGAGTGGGTGGGGAGGGGCCACAGGGCATGAGCGTCGAGTCCTGATATCACCTGTGGGCAGAGACTTCCAGGGTCCATGGCAGGGTGGCGAGGCCGTCAGACCTGCGCCTGAGGAAGGTATGGAACATGAGATCAGTCTACAAAGAGCAGGCCCTCACTTTTCTCTCTGGGAGAGACATGGCTTTAGGGTACACCATACTCAGTAGATTGTGCAAGCCTATGTTCCCTTCCCCCATTCTGCTGGACCCCCCCACCCCCACCCCCAGCAGGTGCTGACCTGCCAGCTGGGGAAGCCCTGAATGAGCTTTTCTCCAGGTTGGTCACACAGGTTCTGCAGAGGTGGGGTAACAAGAGTCAGGGGGCTTCAGGAGTCGGGCAGGTAGGTGATAGGGACTCCTACTAGGGCTGCCAGCCAGACCTGGTTTCAGAGGCCTCTCCTCAACGATGAAGGAGTTCAGCCTCCCATCAGACAGACCCTGGGCTGGCTTCCCAGGCACTGACTGTCCAGAAGCCACAGGAGGAAGGCAGATACTCCATGAGTACGTTCCTCTCACAGGGTAATGGATAAGTTGCTTAGACAGAGGCCACGATCCATGTCCAGGCCCCTAAGAAGAGCACTGGGTCACCCTTCCATCTTCCAGATGAGTAAGGGACGGAGCTGCTCCAGGAACACCGGGGTCTCATGTCGGCAGCTGCAGAGCTGAGGTGACCCTGACTGCCCTAAGACCAGACTTCTGTTTGGATAAGGTGTGGAACTCTGTGGCCCTCCGCATGAGTGGGAGGAGGGCAGAGCCCTGCCCCCCGCAGGCCGGGCTCACTGCTGTTTTCCACACTGGTAATTTCCCTCTAGGGAGGCTTCAACTCCTCTGAGGCCAGGTTATCTCTAGGGAACATCTCCTTTTCATCACACCCTCTGTTTTCCCAGCATTTTCTATTCTATAATCAGACTCCCCAGTTGAGAGCCCTCCAGGCCACCCCCACCCCTCTCATCATATATGGGTGATGTCTTACAAGGCTCATTTCCTGTTGTAAGAGAGCCATAGGGGCCTGTAGTTGTCACCTGCCTCCCCAAAGTCCCCTCTGAGCCATAGTGCCCACCTTTGTTGAGGGAAGGGGGCCCACTCAGGCTAGGTTACTTGTGAAGGATTCTTCTTTGTGTCGTTGTCGTCCCCCACTCGCCCCCGCGCGTCTTGCTATGGGGGGGGGCGGTTCTGGCTGAGAACAGGAGATAACTTCCTTCTAAGTGTGTGTACCTGGTGAGGTGACTCTTGCATGTCTTAGTCATTCCCCTTAGTCCTCCAGGCCGGTCCCAATGACTCCACACTCAGTCAGACTCACAGACTGCCGAGGGCTGAGGAACCTAGTCACTGCTGCTCTCTGAGGCTGTTTACCCAGTTGCAAAATGAAACCCCCAAACCTTCCCTGTTCGCCCTACAGGCTGAATGCAAAAGTTAAACGACAGGGCATCACTGAAAAGTCTCGGGAGTCCCTCACAGCCCAGTGGCTGCCTCCTGACTGGGCCCAGTCTGTGACATCCGGAGGACTCTGGTGTCCCCTGAGCTGGTCATGGATAAATTATGACAACCTCCTGCTGGTCCTCAGAGACTTGAGTTTTGAGGGAAGGAATGGGACCGCCACCTCCAATCGCTCTCCATTTCCTATAGCACTGTCCCTACAGCGGGCTGCACCGGGATGGAACCCTTCTGGGCTCAGCGACTAAGCAGGCAGGGCGCGGAGCGCACGGGGCCCTTTGGGCTAGGGACAAGATCCCTGGCGGCTGGCGGAAGGACCCAGACTAGGCTCGTGCCGTCCCCTCCGACCGCCCGAGAGGCCCCGGTCTGGGAAGCAGAAACTCACCACAGCCCCCCCACCCAGTTTCACTTTCTCTTTGTTCCCTCCTTCCCTCCCACGGAGTTCTCTTTGAAGCGAGGCCGCGCTGCGGGCGTGTCCTGTCCCGCCCCCGCGAGGCTCGGTGCGTGCCCTGCCGGCGTGGCTCCTTGGCGAGCTTTGCAAACCCGGCGCTCGGGTTCCACCGGGTGCGGCCCCTGCATCGACCCCGGGCCAGGTGCGCCAAGCTGGGCGCCGGGCGCGGCCGGTGACTCAGGGCCACCCCCGCGCGGGCACGCGGAGCGGGTCCCGGGGGCCTCGGGCCGACCCGCCGTGCGACCCAAGGGCCTGGAAAAACCGGTCTGGCCAGCGCGGCTGGCGCGTTCCGGCGCCGAGCGGGGCGGCCGTGCGGCATAAAAGGCGCAGCCACGCCGGCCGCCGCCGCACGGAGTGCAGCCGGGCCACGCGGGCCGGGCGGCGGGAGGCGCGGACCTGTGGCCCCGGCGCTCCCGGGCACGCGGAGCTGCCGTCTGCAGGCGCGCCGGGTCCAGTGGTTCTTAACAGTTCAACAGTTCTGTAGCGCAATTGTGAAATGTTTAGGACCACTAGACCCGGCTCGCACGGCGACGACGACAACAGCCAACAGCGACGGCGCGGCCCACGACGGCCCACGAGGTCTGCTTGGGGGAGGGAGCAGCGCCCGGCCGCCGGACAGGTGCGGTCTCGGTGGGGCGCGGGCCGGTGGGGTGCGGGCCGGTGGGGCGCGCAGCGACGACCCCGGACGCACACCGGGCCCGGCCCCACGCGCACGGTAGCCTGGTCTTTCGCCCACGCTGCTGACACGTGCGGAGCCGGCGGGCGCCGGCGTCTCCTTGCTTCTCCCAGATCCACCCTTGTCCGTAACTACCGAATCTCCGGCGGGAGCCTCGGGGTCAAGGAACACTCCTTGTTCCAGGGCTTCCTGGGAGCGGCGATCCGGGCTAAGGTTGCTATTCTACCGCCGCCGGAGCCTTCCCTTCTCCAGGGTGGGGCAGGGATCCCGAGAGTGCGAGCAGTAGCTCGCCGTGAATGGACCATCTCCAGGGCCAGCGGTGGGCTGGAGAGGAAACGTGAGGAGTGGTGGTGAAGGGTCCTGATGTGGAATCTGGCCAGAGTGACCTTTGGGGTCTCAGACTCCTCTGTTAGATGGGGGTGTACCCATGGGAGAGGTTTAAGTGAGAGACTTTAGGCGCCCCTGAGCAAAGTGTGCTTGACATTTCTGCCTCAGGTGGTCAGGGCCTGTCATATGGGACAGACTGCTGGAGACCCCTGAGCTGACAGCCCTCTCCTGTTCCAGTCTCCAGGGCAGCCTAGGGTGGATCTGAGGCTGGTTAGAGCATTTTCCTCTCTCTGGATGGGTCCCTGTGCCTCAACTGCACATTGGAGGGGTTTCCTTCCTTTGCAGGTGGTATAACCACTCATCAGGCAGCTAACCGGAGGGCTGCACAGGAAACAGTGGGGGGGGGGAAGTAGTGTCGCGTGCCCCCTCCCAGCATTCACCTTGGGGCAGCATCTTGTTTGTTGTTGCTCTGGAAGTGCCAATGTGGATAGCAGCCTCAGGCAGCTTGATGCTGGTATGTGGGGTAACCCAGGGTGCCTCTAGGAACCAGAGGGCCTCCCAGGTTCTCTGCTGCCCCTCCTCTCCGAGGTTTCTTTCTATGCCATGTTCTCCCTGTGGGCACTGCACCAACCTTGGCCACTCAGGCAGGGTTGGTGGCGAGTGTCCCTGGCTTGTAGTTCTGAATCATTTAATTTGATCTAAATATGTATACTGCAGGTTGATAAAAATAAAATAAACATATTCCAAAGCACCCTGTGTCCTTGAGGATTTTCATCCAGGCTTGTCATGAGGCCTCATCCAGGCATCCTGACCACTCTTTCCCTTCTAACTCTAGGCCTCTTGTGGGGGAGGGACAGGTCCTGCCTCTGTTTTCTGTCAGCTTTCTCCTGGCTGCAGAGCAGGCACCTCTGTGGCTGCTTCTTACTTCCGTGAGCCAAGCTGTGGGCCAGACACCCTTCCAGGAGTTTGAGTGGCACTGCCCAGAGCCCAGGTGGGTAGTGGGCTTGGGTTTCAGGGATCAGGATTCTAGCCACTGTAGTCTGCTTCCTGTCCCTTTATGGAGATCTCAGTTGGCTTCTGCCCTGTTCAAGGCTGGAGACCTAAGCTACTCTTGGGGACCTGGTTCTGGAAAAGGGTGAGCTGAGGGGCTGGAAAGAAAGATGTCCCATCTCCTATCCTGTTCCTGCCCTAGACACGCCAGTTATGGGCCCATTTGTATCCAAAACCTGTTCTACCTCCTACAAGCAAGAGATCTTGTCAACGCCCTTATGCCCTAGAATTCCCACATCCTCTTAGGAGGACGAGTGGAGATGGCTGGAGAGACCGCTGAAGACAATGCAACTGATCCCCCTGAGAACACACTCCAGTGGAGCGACCCCTTTGTGGGCAAGCATTGTTTCAAGGGGGAAAGACCTTTGGTGGGCTCACTGGAGAGGGGCCTGCCCATGGAAGGCCCCAGGTAGCACTGTGCTGGGGCTTCTAGGACAGGCAACTCTTGCTCTGCAAAGACCATGTGTATACTTCTGGCCCTCCTGTCCCTTATACTCCGCTTCCCAAGAGTTCCCATGATTCATTGCCTTTGGTGATGGAGCTCCTAGTGTTATCCTGCCCCTCACGGTTGGCTCTCCTGGCCTGTCCCTTGACTACAGTGTGGGTGTGAACACAGGCTCCTTCCTATACCGCAGGGAGTGTGACAGAGGTGGCTGCAGTGTCCTTGTAATGCCTTCCCTGCCCCCCCCAAGAGGAAATTGAACAGCACTGGGTCACATCCTGGGGCCCAGCACAGCCTCCCCTGGAGAATGAAAAAGTCTTAAAGGTTTGCCTGGTACCTCCTGGTTTAGCACTGAAGGTCACATGATCTCAGAACTCTCCCTGTCCCGAGCACACTGGCAAGATTGTCCGCTCTACCCTGGACCAGCTCATAGAACATACCACCCTAGCCACTCAGACCCCCTTCCCGGCCAGCGGCTTTCCCACGGGAGACACACACCTGTGTTTATAAAGCTGATGTTATTCTGGTCTCCATTAAAGCTGCTAAGCCAGTATGCTAGCTGGGTTCTCAGGCTTGGGTAGCTGACTCACCTGGAGGGCTAATGAAGAGCAGAGGTCCAGGCTTCTGAACCAGGATGGCCGGTTCCCAGGTGATTGTATAAATGCCCCAGGCTGAGAACCAGTATCGGGCAACAGGCCTCAGCAGGGAGAGGATTGCAAGAGGGGGCAAGTCCCTGCACCGCTGGGCTTTGGAGATGTCCTGAGCATTTTGTCCCCAGCAGAGCCCATGACACAGCTGCTGTCAGCATTCCAAGCCAGGGCTTCCTGGACAGGTAACCTGAAGGAGGCCTGGGTTGGGTGAGTTCCCGCATGGGGCTCCTTGGAAGTCTGATTCCTATTGACAGTGGAGAATGATCAGAAAGAAAAGGAAGCTGGGAACACTTCTGTCTACTCAGGAGGGATGGCTCTGGGGCTGTTGAATTAGGGTTGTGAAAACTGTAGGCAGGGGCAAGAATGAGGTGGGAGGCACCCTCGGAAGCCGGCCCGGTGTGGCAGAAAAGCACACCTTCTCTATTCACAACTAGGTAGAAATCGTAAGGATGTAAATGACTTGGGAAATGCAGCAATTAACCCAACCAACTAACCTACAGATGCTCAGTGTATGATTGGGCTTCTGTCCTAATAAACCCACTGTACATGAAAAATATTGTAAGTTGAAAAATGTATCTAATACCCTAGTTAACCCTCAATAACACTGCAAGTCCTAAGTTGAACCACTGTAAGTTGGGGACTATCCCCAGCCATTGGTACTAAAAGACCCCCGGAGGCTCAGGCCCCCAGGATTTTGGCCCAGGACCATGGCAACCCCAATCGCCAGGCAGAGGCGAAAGCTTGATGCAAACAGTTGCAGTTGTTTAACGAGCTAACCCCATTTGCTTGGGCCTTTCATCCACCCACCATGGCAGATGGCTGGGGAAAGACCCCAAGAAACCACCATACAGAGATCTTATAAGACAGCATAAGGGGAGTGTCTAGGGGTACACACAGGCTCAGGATTGGTGTGCCTCCAGGCTTGGAGGACTTGCCCTGTGTTGATTGGTCAACTGGTTGTTGTGGCCCATAGGCCCTCCCAGGGTGGTTGCTATGTTCTGTATGCTGTGCACTTGCCTGTAAAGCACACCCAGAGCCATAAAGCATAGCACCACCAGCTAACTTCTGATTGGTTCCTTGCCATGAGGCAGGCATCTGACCCCCTAGTGACCAAGGCAAGGTCAGGCAAGCAGGTGTTAGGCTTTTATGGCTGCCAAAACGGGGAGCTGGTCCCTTCATTCCTCCTTCTTGAAGTACCCATGAGAGGACTCAATCTTGAGTCCTACCTGTTAGGGCTCAAAGGGGTGTTAACAGGTCCTGCCATTAGCTGACCAATTTTTTTCTGAGGGAGTGACATTGGCATCCCTTATGTAAGGAAGTTTCTTTTTGACTTAGCATTTCAACTAGGAAAAATGGGTGCCATATTCTTTCCCATGCTAATTCCTGCTGACTTTGGGACGAAGTTAGGGACCCAAGAAGGCTGAAATGCTAGTCAAAAGCAAAAAGGGAATTCAGGCAATGGGGAAGCAGCTGGTTGGCAGACTCTGTTGCAGAGTCAGGGGGTGTCCACATCAGCTGGACTGGTTCACATCCACAGCAAGTCCAGGGCTCGCAGTCTACTTAGAACGGCCTGTAGTCAGCAACTGATACTCAGATGTCTGCCAGAAGCAGAAACCTGTTTAAGACATGTTTAAACTGGGAACAGAAGTTAAAACTTATTTATTGAAACCCAAAGTGCAGAAAAAACAGATAGCTGTTCAAACAGCAGGAACATATTTATAACTTTGAGTCCGAGAAAAAACTACAGATTTGGGCTAGAAGCATGTACATTCGTCTTCTGTCCAGAAAGCCAGGTATGGATTGGACAGAGGTGCCTTTGGCCTGATGAAAAGCCCTTTAAGTTTATTCTTAGATGACAACCAAAATAAACCTAAAAACCTTGAACTTGTAACTGAACAGTAGGTAGTCATTACTTTATCAGCTAACATGCATAGTCTATAGTGGATCTGACTGCCTGTTGCTGTCAAGCTGACAACCATTAATACTTTCAGAGATCTGAGAAGGGTAAATTTTATACAGTTTCCAAATCTATTAAAAAGTGACAGAAGCCAGTCCATATACAGTTAGCCACACCCAAGTTTCTCCATTACTGCTGGAGGCAGCTGTCTCAAAGAACAGCAATCTTCGCCAGGCCTATAAGGTGAGAGGTTTTTTTTCCTCTCTGTGGAAGAGGGACATGGAAAAGACTGACCTTGTTTTGTCTAGGCAAAGGGGGTGCAATCAATTTTCCAGTGTCCAGCAGTTTTGTCCACAGTCTCGGCCAGGTCCTGGCAGGCAGCAGGTATCACATCTGAGCATCTCGCTCACTGGTCCAGGTACAGGAACTGGGGTGCCTCATAATCTTCTTTGGAGACTTTGGGTCACTGTCAGGATCTGGCAGTCTGTGTGATATTATAAACTTTAAAAACAATGTTTTAAATGCCATATTCTGCAGGTCTCTGAAGCATTATAGGTCTGTCTGTCTGTTTTAGTTACTTGCCTTAAGCAACTAGGTGGCTAGGTAAGGCCTTATTTCTGCAACTAATTTTTAGTCTGACTGTAATGGTTTTAACTTAGTAAAATATTTGAAACTTAGCAAAGTTGAATTTAAATTGCATATAGTTACCTTATATTCTTTAAACAGTAGCTACATGAACACATTTTAGTTGCTTAAGGTTAACTTCTGAAAACATAGACTGTATTAATTTGTATTTTTTAATATCTTAGATTAGCAGTTTTTATAAAACTAGAAGTTTACATTGTCAGGCTTTGCTTAAAATGATTCTAAATTGAAACATTAATAAAAACATTTTAAAAGTACAAACATTAATGTCTTTCTGTAATATATAGAAGCATTAACATTTTAAATCTTAATTTTAAAAACTTGTTTATAAGATGATACCTCCTAATTTTTATGTGGTCACCTTTAGTTAAGATAGCAGTCTAAGTATCTTTTTCAACTTAAGCAAAATGGCTACTAGCCAGCCATGTGACCAGTTTGCCATGTGACTGACTGTGCAAAATGGTGGTAACCTGCACCATTTGTTTTAGCTGTATGCTTGTAACAGAACTTAGGTTATGCCAGGAAACAGAACATTTTAAACAAGCATGCATAATTTACTTGAGAAATAATCAGAACTTTTAAAATAGAATTAACTTAATATGGTTAAAATTTTAGCTTATATTACCAATTTTTGAAATTTGGTATTTTTAAGTATGAGAAACCATAACAAACATAGTTTACATCATTTTTCTCTGACTTTTTACAACCTTTCCTCTGACCTTTGATGACTTTCCTCTAACCTTCTACGACTTTCTTTGATCCTCTATACTTTTTTATATACCTTTAGTTCATTTCTCTGATTCCCTTAGACATTCTTTTTTTTTTTTTTTTTTTTTTTTTTTTTTTAGTTTTGCAAGTCAGGGTTTCTCTGTGCAACTACCATGGCTGTCCTGGAACTTGCTCTGGAGGCCAGGCTGGCCTCGAACTCACAGAGATCCTCCTGCCTCTGCCTCCTGAGGGCTGGGGTTAAAGATGTGTGCCACCGACACCCGACTCCCTTAGACATTCTTATTTAGACAAATTTCTCTTTCCCTTTCCTTCTTGTAGTTTTAATAACTTTAACGTCACTTCTTTAGAACATTTGGACCAGGCCAGATGGTTCACCTGCCCCAGCTCCATGTGCTCAGGGCGGGGGGTGCTGCTGGTAATCCCAGACCCTCTGCCCATGCAGGGGCAGGAAAGAGACCCCTGCAGTTTCCCTGCTCCAACATTCTGCACACCACGGAGAGGCTGGGCAAATGGTGGCCTTGCAAACCATGTGCTCAGGGCAGGGAAACTCCTGCCGAGTGCTAGGACCTGCAGCAGGATGGCAGTTGGGGCAGAGAGAGCCCTGCTTTGCATGCCTCACAGACAGGCAGGCGAGGATGGAGAGATAGACCGGCCAGGCTCAGGGCTGCAGCAGTAGTTGGAGTCCAGAGCAGCAGCCTCACCATGTGCTCAGAGACAGGGGACCCTGCCGTAGCACACTCTAACCTGTGGCACATGGCAGAGAAACTCCTGCCCCACATGCCATGTGCTCAGGGCAGCAAGAAAAGACCCCTGACCCATGCATGCCGCGTGCATGGGCGGTAAGGACAGAGAGAGAGAAAGAGAGAGAGAGATGCCACTGGAGTCCAGAGCAGCAGCTATTCTGATCAGGACAAAAGACAAAGACAGGTTTAACAAACACACAGCACAGACTAGACTGGGGTCCTATTCAGAATTTCAGATGGCTACACATGGGGAACAACGTGGTCCACAACCAAGTTTCCCCCTACAGATTGGGTGACCCCCCTGGGTCCCCTTACAGGTGGAGCAGGCAACTTGGTCCTACCAAGTCCCCTCCTACAGATTGGGCGACCTTGGGCCCCCTGGCCCCCTTTTTACAGACTGCAGAAGCTGCTGCCCAAAGCTCCGTCCTAAACAAGGGATTGGGCGTCCCCTCAATCCCCTCTTTTAAATTCTTGTAGGCCTATTTACAGATTTCGCTATCAAACCCAATATAGGACCTTTACATTTACACAATTAACAAAGACAGTAGACATGAAAATACAAAACTGACACAGAACATACACCTCAGGATCTGCCAAGCCAGCACCGAAAAGCAGGCAAGCAGGATGTGGATCAGAACAGAAACCGTACAGAAACAAGGACAGAAAAAAGAAAGTTACCTTGTGTGACACCACGTGACTTAATGAAAGGGGGTGTCGTGGTGGATCCTGAAGTGTAGATGTTTGTCATTTATGTTTTTTAACTTTGACTGACTATGGGCTCTGTCCTTAACGTCCATCCAGTGGTCAAGAGTCAGACTGAGGGGGATGGTTATGGTCTGTCCCATATTGAAAACCAATGATAAAAACACACAGAGACAGAACAGACAGAAAAGAACAGACGCCAACCCAATCTGTCTGCGCCACTTATGACACAAAAATGAAAGTGTCTCAGAAGGCAATGGCTCGGGGCAGACGGGCAGCAGAACCAGGCGGCTGCAATTGCTGCTATCTGAGGAGGGTCCCAAGCGTCCTTTGGTCTCCATTCCTCCTGGGGTGTCCCCCAGGGCAGCAGTCTGCTATCCTCTGGGCACGTCTACCGATCACAGTCCAAGCAGTCTCACGACCGACAGGACAACTGCAAACTGAAAGTGCTTTTACAGAACGGGCAGAGCACACAGATAGTAGATGAAACAAAATAAGGTACCCACTTACCTCCACTCAGGTGAGGGGTGGTCACAAATCCCAGATGAGCCCCCCAAATGAAAGACCCCCAGAAGCTCAGGCCCCCAGGATTTTGGCCCAGCACTGTGGCAACCTCAATCACCAGGCAGAGGCGAAAGCTTGATGCAAACAGCAAGAGGCTTTATTGTAGTTGTTTAATAAGCTAACCCCATTAGTTTGGGCCTTTTGTCCATCCACCATGGCAGATGGCTGGGGAAAGACCCCAAGAAACCACCATACAGAGATCTTATAGGGCAGCATAAGGGGATTGTCTAGTGGGTACACACAGGCTCAGGATTGGTGTGCCTCCAGGCTTGGAGGACTTGCCCTGTGTTGATTGGTCAACTGGTTGTTATGGCCCATAGGCCCTCCCAGGACAGTTGCCATATTCTGTGCGTCTATGCTGTACACTTGTCTGTAAAGCACACTCAGAGCCATAAAGCATAGCACCACCAGCTAACTTCTGATTGGTTCCTTGCCATGAGGCAGGCACCTAACCTCCTAATGACCAAGGCAAGGTCAGGCAAGCACGTGTTAGGCTGTTATGGCTGCCAAAACAGGGAGCTGGTCCCTTCATTACCTAGTACTAAAGCCTAGCCTGGGTTACATGATATGTCTTAAAAAAAAAAAAAAAAAAAAAAAAAAAAAAAAAAAAAAAAAAGCTCAGCAGGGTGGTACATGCCTTTAACCCAGCACTCAGGAGGTAGAGGCAGGCAGGTCTCCATGAGTTTGAGACCAGTCATTTTATTTTATGTAGACCAGGTATGGTCTACATAATGTCTTCCAGGACAGACAGAGCTACACAGTGAGACCCTGTCTTGAAAAATCCAAAATAAATAAATAAAATCTAAAACAAGTAAACCTCAGGACTAGAGAGATGTCTCAGTGGTTAGAGCACTGACTACTCTTCCCCAGGACCTGGACTCAACTCCCAGCACCCACACGGTAGCTCACAACCGTGTAACCCCAGCTCCGGGAGATTCAATGCTGGACTTTGCAGATGTCCAGAGCCTCTTGTCCCCAGAGGAGCCCATGACACATCTGGCCTCAGCATTCCAAGCCAGGGCTTCCTGGTAACCTGAAGGAGGCCTGGACTGGGTAAGTCTCTACCTATACAGGGCACTCTGAGACACATAAACAAAAAATAATAAAGAAAAATAAGCTTCTAGCTAGACAGATGAAGGTGTGTGTGTGTGTGTGTGTGTGTGTGTGTGTGTGTGTGAGAGAGAGAGAGAGAGAGAGAGAGAGAGAGAGAGAGAGATACAAATATGACAATTTTATATTGTAAGCTACTGAGCCAGGTATGGTGTGCATATCTCTAATCCTGGCACTCACGAGGCAAAGCAGGAGCTTTGTACATCCAGGGAGCTCCAGGCCTGTAAGGGCTATATATTAAGACTTTGTTTTGAAGAAAATATAATATATATACATATATATGATGTATAACACCCATACACACTGTCAAAATAAAAAATGGAAAACCTTGATAATCCTATATTTAATAGAAGTTTAGGAATTTCAGTTAAATTTTTTTCTTGAGATTCATTGATTTTTATTTTATGTGTATGGCTTTTGCCTGCTTGTACAGTCTTTGTGCCACATGCACGCAGGGCCCACAGAAGCCAAAGAGGGAGTCAGATCCTTTTCTTTTTTTTTTTTTTTGTTTTTTTTTTTTGTTTTTTTTTTTTGTTTTTTGAGACAGGGTTTCTCTGTGGCTTTGGAGGCTGTCCTGGAACTAGCTCTTGTAGACCAGGCTGGTCTTGAACTCACAGAGATCCACCTGCCTCTGCTTCCCGAGTGCTGGGATTAAAGGCGTGCACCACCAACGCCCGGCGTCAGATCCTCTGTGATCACTTGACATCTCTCTGGAACTGGAGTTATTACAGACAGTTGTTAGTGGCCATGTTAGCATGCTGGGAATTGAACCCCGAACCTCTGGAAGAGAAGTCAGTGCTCTGCATCTCCAGCCTGAATTTGCAGTTTAAAACCTTCCAACAAAAATTTCAGGGGAGTTGGAGAGGAATGGAGGGGACAGGAAGGGCAGATTGTATCTTTAGGAGAGTGAGAAGATTTTACTTGTGATCTTGACAGTGGTAATTATGCTTAAAATTATTTCATTTTTATTTATTTGACTATGTCTGTGTGTACACATATATGGGAGTGAGTTTGTGGAGGTCAGAGCACAACCTGCACGAGTTGTTTCTCTCCTCCATGTGGTTTCTCGGGATTGAACTCAAGTTGTTAGTCTCTTGCTGTTTGTTTGTTTGTTTGTTTGTTTTGAGACAGGGTTTCTCTGTGTAGCCCAAGCTGACCAGGCTGGCTTCAAACAGAGATCCACCTGCCTCTGCCTTCCGAGTGCTGGGATTAAAGGCGGGCGCCACCACCTCCTGGCTTGTTTTTTTTTTTGTTTGTTTGTTTTTGTTTTTGTTTTTGTTTTTTTTTTTTTTTGAGACAGGCTGTTCTGGAACTCACCATGTAAATTAGGCTGGCCTCAAACTCACAGAGATGCTTCTGAGTGCTGGGACACACACACACACACACACACACACACACACAAACCCATCTGCTTTGCTGATTACTTTCCTTTATAAGGGAGACTAATACCCCACTGCACGCATTTGCCCCTATTCTTTTGTTCCTTCCTCTCCCCCTCTCCCTCCTGCTTCATTCCTATGGTACTGGGGATGGAACAAAAGGCTTGCTCATGCAATCCCTGAGCTGTGCGCTCAGCCAGACTATACCATCCTCTGCTTCTCCATTTCCCAGTGGTGGCATTCGGGTCACTCTGCAGTTTGGCTCCTGCAAAGCATACTATTGTGAGCATGGGTGTTGGGAGACTGGTCCATGTGGACAACTTTCCTGGAGTCCTTCCTGGTAGCTAGCTAACCCTGGTCCTGTGCTCTGCAGACCTGTCCTACAAGCATATGTGGCAGGCTTGGTTCAACCCCAGGAACTAGGAGCTAGACTTTTTTTGTTGTTTTGTTTTGTTTTTGTTTTTTTCGAGACAGGGTTTCTCTGTGTGGCTTTGGAGGCTGTCCTGGCACTCGCTCTGGAGACCAGGCTGGCCTCGAACTCACAGAGACCCGTCTGCCTCTGCCTCCTGAGTGCTGGGATTAAAGGTGTGGGCCACCAACGCCTGGCGGAGCTAGACTTTTGTACTATGCTCTGACACCATGTTGCCTCTATGCACGAACAATGTGACCCCTCTAGAGTTTTCCCTTTGGGAGTTGAAGTGGTAAGCTCTCTTCAGGCAAGAAGTTACCCTCCATCCTTCAGTGTTCACTGGCGTGCTCCTTAGCCAATGTCACGCACTCTGCCACGGTTTAACTTGTTTTTCTCAGGAAGCTAAGCTGTGTTCCTGCTGTTCTATTTTGCTCAGAGTGAAAGTCCTCCTTGGCACCCCAAGAACACCAATGCCTACTTCTGCCTTTGGGCTGTTCTCTCCAAAGATACTTTGTTCTTCTTCAGGTCATGCCAAGGTCATAAATGTACCCAGTGTGCTCTCACTTGGGGCTGCTCTGTAATGGGCTCTGTTGGTTTGTGCTGTGTGGGGTTCTCCTGGGCTCTGTTGTGCTTGCCAGCTGGCTTGGGGGAGCCATACTCCCCACTACCCTTAGGAACCAGGGTCCAGCAGTACATCTGACACACACACACACACACACACACACACACACACACACACACACACACACGTACACACACGTCGTTTCCCTAGATGTTGGGGCAGCATAAGTGTAACACACAGGAAAGCAGCCCCTTGCAGTGGCTGCACAGTGATGCCCAAGAGGCCGAGCTGGTGCAGGCCTGAGAATGCTCCCAGACAACTTCCATTCTTGCTGTTGCTGGTCTTCCATTAGCTCTGGAAGATATCCACCCAACCCCCCCCCCCTTATAAATGCCCAGCGTCTTGGGCAGATGCCCCAGTGTACAGGCCAGCACTACCCAGGCCTAGGTCACAGTGGCACTATAGTTGGCAAAGTCTGGCTTACTTGGTATTTGTTCTGTCTGCCTCTATTATGTCCACACATAAGGACTTTCTTCTGAGAATCACTTTGGCCTTAAACTCCATGTGGTGATGTCTTGTGTTTCTTTTCTTTGTAATTCCACTGAGATGTCTTTGTACATGACTCAGAAGTACACTTTCTCTTTGATCTGCATATTTAAATTGGATGAATACTTCTTTAGAAAAGAATTTAAACAAGCATATGATTTTAAAAGTCAAATTGATGGGTTGGGGGCAGGGGAAGTGGGGGGCTGAGGAGGTGGGGGTTGGGGGCCAGGGGAGCTGCTCAGCTGGTAAAGCTCTTGCTGTGTAAGCATGAACCCCTGAATTCAGGCTCACAGCACCTGCAAAAAGTTGGCTGTGATGACCTGCATGCACAATCCTAGTGCCAGGAGACAGACAGGAAGATCCTTGGAGCTCATTGGCCTGCCAGTTTAGCCAATGGGTAAACTCAGGTCCTCTGGAAGGGCAGCCAGTACTCTAGACCACTGAGACATCTCTCCAGCTCTTCTCGCTTCTTTTCTAATTATTCTTCCTTTACTTTTTGGGAAATCACTTTGGTCTCCTATATATTTTCAATTAAAGATTTATTTACTTAATGTGTATGAATGTTTTGCTTGCATGTTTGCAACATAAATACCCACAAAGGTCAGAAGACAGTTGTGAGCCATCATGTGGGTGCAGAGAATTGAACCCAGGTCCTCTGCAAGAGAATTAAGTGCTCTAAGCCACTGACCTACCTCTCTAGCCCTGTCTTTGATCTTACCTTTCAGTCTCGTGTTAAACTCTACTTCTGCTATTGGATATTTACTAGCCAGGTGGTTTTTGCTTGCTCTGTGATTACATTTGTACTTACATCCATGGAACTCAGTACCATGGCTTTATCCAGGACTAACTGGAGGAGCCACAACTCTCAGGGGATACAATGGTCCTTGTTGTGATCTGTGGTGTTGCCTGGACCCCCAGAACCACATCTTCACTCATCCAGCCATCAGCTCAGGCTGCAGTGGCTCTCTGGAATACTAATGCCACCACACGCTCATACTCAGAGCTACAGTTACAAGGCTGCCTTCACACCCATCTGGGGGCTCCCCAAGGATGTGGTACCCAGAAGGGCTCTCTAAGAAACAGTAGGCACAGTGGTGGGGTGTTTGGATGACACATCTGTGCTGGGTTCCCCAAAGGTCTCCACATTGTACTCTCAATGTGCCTGCAGAGCTGAGGGCTGCATGTCCCTTACCACAGGACACTGACCATTCAAAGATGGACATGGTGCCCAGATTTGGATGGAGAGAGGAAGGGAGAAAGTCAGTCTTGGGGTCCCCGAGGCCTGTTAGGTGTGTACACTGTCACAGGGAGGCATCAGGGCTGGAGGCAGGAGTCCTGGGATCCCTGTCTTGAATCGCCTCACCAGGTCAGGTAACCAGAGCAATCTTCGACCCTTATGTCCTCAGTTTCCCCATCCACACAGGACAGACAATGGATCAAGTGATCACTTGGTTCCTACGGTAAGGACTGTGGCCAAGGAGCGCCACCTGCTGGGTGTAGCACAGGGGTGTAGTGCTGGGTGGAGGTTCAACATCTACCTGCCTGGGCTTGGGTGTGTGAGGCTGAAGAGTTATCACGCCAAGAAGGGGATGAAGGGGAAGCTAAGCTGCAGGAGAGATGCAGGGTCTTGCAGGCTGGCTGGGGATTGAAAGTTTGGAAGGGACTCCAGGGGAAAAAAAAATCTCAGGATCTTTACCAGGGCCAGCAGTCCCAGCAGGTAAGGCTGGGGGACCTAGGCTCTGCCTTATAGCAGTGCAGGGGACTGGTTGGCAGCGCACAGGGCATCTAGCACCACGTGCATTTCTTCCCTGGGTTTTGTGCTGCAGACATGCCTGGGGTGGGCTGGCACAAAGTC
This sequence comes from Cricetulus griseus, assembly GCF_003668045.3. NCBI lineage: Eukaryota > Metazoa > Chordata > Mammalia > Rodentia > Cricetidae > Cricetulus > Cricetulus griseus. The sequence goes on along the minus strand of NC_048598.1, from coordinate 181,918,800 downwards.
AACACAGGAAGTCCAGATAGTCCTTAATGTTGTCAGCAAACGCAGGGCCTTCTTCTCTACTCCAGGCCTTGGGAAACAGCAGGAGACTTCCTGCTGTTTTGAGCTGACTTTAACATAGGGGACTGACAAGTCAGGCTTTGGTGGTGCATGCCTTTAATCCCAGCACTCGGGAGGCAGAGGCAAGCGGATCTCTGTGAGTTCGAGACCAGCCTGGTCTACAAGAGCTAGTTCCAGGACAGGCTCCAAAGCCACAGAGAAACTCTGTCTTGAAAAACAAAACAAAAACAAAACAAAACAAAAAAACAAAAACAAAAAAAAAAGAAAAAAGAAAAAAAGGACAGGTGACTGACATTCAGGAAGAGGAAGGTTTAATTGTGGTAAAAGATAAGGAGGAAAACAGAGGTGTAGGGGGAGGCTGGGAAGAGCTGCCATGGGTGGAAATTTTAGGCAAGGAAGGTTTCCCTGCCAAGGCAGCATTCCAGGACTACCTGGAGAAAAATGGCCCAGTGCTGCCTCTGGGAAGAACTCCCATCTCCTCAGCTGCAGCAGCAGAGCAGGGGCCCTCTTGTATGGGAGCATCGAGGCGGTCCATGGGGCTGGATCTGAGCCGGTGTCAGTGTCAGGGAGGGTTGGCCAGGTCTGGCAGTGCCAGGTCTTGGTGGGGATCATGGAAAGCAGAGAAGGGTGTGTGTGTGGCCTGCCTGACTCCTCCATGCTCTGCTGGCTGTGCTAATACAGACAGAAGTGGATGCGATGGATGCAGGACCTCCAGCAGGGTACTGGGGAGGGAGTGGAAGGGTAATAGTGGTTTGTGTCTAGCTAGGACAGGCAGTTTGAAGCACCAGTCTGTGGTGTGTAGTCTCAGGAAATAGGAAGCATATGGAGACAGCGGAGCCCCTATGGGTTGGATGCTCAGGAGTTAAGGTGAGTAGGGGTGAGTTATTCTAATTCTAAATTTCTTTACCCTTTGCCCAGCCTCAGAGTTGGGCGCTGGCCAGGGTGCTGAAGTCACGCGTCTTCAGCAATCCCAGTGTGCTGGGTCTGAGCCCCTGGAAGAATGGTGGAATAATTAAGCGGGGAGGGAGGGACTGGCCCAGTGACCAGTAGGGGATGCAGACCACAGCAGTGGTCTGACCATGGTGGTCTCTCTGACGAGTCCTTAGCCCAGCGTCCTCCCAAAGACCCTGGCCACTGTAGAGCTGGCCACCCTCTACTTTTGTTTCTGTACTGCCCCCTTTTAGGACACTCTCAGGTTAGAATTTACCTCCCCCTCCTGGCTGCTCTCCTGAGGCCAGGCCATGGGGACAAAGAGGGCCAGGAGACAGCGAGAGCCATTGCTGAGGGTCCAGACTCCAGCCATCCAGCAAAAGGTTTCTCCGCTTAGTCTGGGCTTCCTCTTGTGCAGTGGGCTCACAGAGGCAACCTTTTCTAGCATCATGGTCAGGCTACAGGAATGAAGATTGTTATGTGGTGGCACATACCCATAGGCACGTCACTGTCTCAGTTTTCAGATGACCCCTGAAGGTGATCCCTATTATCCCCGTTATTGTAGCAGCCCTTAAATAAAGTCATATCCCTATGAACAGGGCTGTCTTCACTGGCTACCCTCCTGAAGCACCGTCCCTTCCTCCACACAGCAAGAGCAAACTCTCTATGGTCTTAGGATGGGAAAGCAGAGAGCCCAGTGAGCTACCAGGTATGTGGAAATGAGGGAGGGTATCATGCATCCTGGGAAATGGGAAGACTTCCCCTTGTCCTAACTTTAGCTCTTGGAAGGCTTAGAATGTGCTAGTGCTGAATGGGGTCCTGGGACCATGGACCTCAGACTCAGACCCCTTAGTTCTGCCATCTGGACCACCCAATATTTTCTTTAAAGACTTATTTATTTTATGTATATGAGTGTTCTGTCTTCATGCACACCAGAAGAGGCAGTCAGAACCCATTACAGAGGGTTGTGAGCCACCATGTAGGTGCTGGGAATTGAACTCAGGTCCTCTGGAAGAGCAGCCAGTGCTCTTAACCCCTTAGTTCTGCCGGTCTGGACCACCTAACCTTTTCCAGTATCTTTATTTTATTTTTTAAAAGATTTATTTATTTATTATGTATACAGTGTTCTGTCTGCCAGTACCGAGGCCAGAAGAGGGCACCAGATTTCATTACACATGCTTGTGAGCCACCATATGGTTGCTGGAATCGAACTCAGGACCTCTGGAAGAGCAACCAGTGCTCTTAACCACTGAGCCATCTCTCCAGCCCCTATTTTATTTTTTTAAATATTTTATTTATTTATTATGTATACAGTCTTTGCCTGTATGCCAGTAGAGGGCACCAGATCTCATTCAAGGTGGTTGTGAGCCACCATGAGGTTGCTGGGAATTGAACTCAGGACCTCTGGAAGAACAGTCAGTGCTCTTAACTGCTGAGCCATCTCTCCAGGCCCCCAGTATCTTTATTAACTCAGACTAGGGATCAAAACAACCCATAAAGTTATCTGGGCATGGAGGCTCATGCCTTTAACCCCAGCATTTGAGAGGCAGAGGCAGGCAGATCTCTGTTGAGTTCACCGCCAGCCTGGTTTGCATGGTGAACTTCAGGGCAATGAGGGCTACACAGTGAACCTATCTCATAAACAAATGAAACAAAACCCCTAAACCTCACACAATGGCAAAAGCCCCTCTCTGGCCTCCAAGAGGAAATGCCTCCATTTCTTCTGCCTCTCTGGGGAAAAGCCAGGCCTTGATGAGCACAGACTCTCCCTCTAGGAATAAAGCAGAGGCCACACTGTCCATTGCTGTGCTCCCCTGTACAGCACCTAAGCCATCATCCAAGAGCCACCTGTTCCTATCTGAGGTCCATCCACTGTCCTTGGAGATGAACTGCTAGGATTGGCCATGTGGCATGCCCTGCCTGCACTGTACTTTCTTGTACCCACTCTGGGAGCTGGTCTAGCTGCCTGCCTAACTTAACCTTTGCCAGTAGCAAGCAGGCTACTTTGAAGGCGTGATGGGTGGTGGTGGGGGGGGATGTACTGGTCTGTGCTATGTCAGTGCCTTCCAGGGAAGGAGGAATCACCAGTAGTTGGGGGCCCAGAGCCCCACATGCTCATTGCAGGAACTTGACCACTGCAGCCTTCCTGAAATATCTTGTGTGTGGCCTGACTGGAAGCTGGGCTCTGCCAATTAATCCCGTGGAAGCTCCACTCAATTGCAGGAGGTTTTTTTTTTTTTTTTTTTTTTTTTTTCCTGTTTAGTTCCCTTGGTCTAGATTTCCCTGGGGACAGCTCTGCCCAGGCCTCGACCTGGTAAATTAAATGTTAAAAATCCTTACAATGACTTTAATCAATCCACAGAGGTGGTAGATGGCCTCCTCCCAAGGTTCAGGGGCTTGGAGGAGATGGGGTGGGGGAGAAGCCAGGAGGGGTTTCCCTGAGACCTCTGCCCCTGGGAGAGAAAGGAGGATGTCTTATTAGAGTCTGGGCCCCAAAACTGGATGAGAAGAGGGCCTCCATTCCCATCATGGCTTGCCCTGATCTCTGCCCCAGACTATGGGTGGCTATTGGAGTAGAAGGGCCCATAGCTCTTCTTGTTTCTTTCCTGTTTGAAGACACCTGACAGCTGTCATTGCTGGTATGGACAAGGTGTTCAGACATAACCCGGCTTGACAAGCTGAGACACTGATCTCCAGCTGTCGGGGGAGGGGGGAGTCAAGCGAGGGACCCCAGAGCTGGAGAGTCTCCAGCTGGAGGAGTGGGATGGAGAGAGTCCCAGGTTCTCCCCAATGAAGTGTGGAGGGGCAGCGCTTCTCAGCAGCTTTCATGTCTCTTTCCTGTACCTGGTGACTTTCCAGGTCCTGTTTCGGGTTCCTCTTGTTTGTGATTCCCTCTATCTCTAAAGACCTTTCCGGGAGATGTAGGTTATTTAGGCAATCCTCTCCCGCCTCCCCCTGCCCCCGCCCAGACGTCGTGATCCTACCCTCACGCACAAGGCTTTGGAGTGCCAGAATTTATGGCCAAGCAAAACTGCTGGGTTGGGCAAGAGCGAGGGTTCCTAAGTACTTGCCCCAGGCATGGGTGCCATGGAGCAGGGGTAGGGTGGAGAGCACGGGGTCATCTGCCTGAGTGTTTTCTGCGGTCCGGACCCCAAGAGGCCTAGGAGAGGACAGTGTGAAGCTGGAAATACGCCCCTTATCTGCAGAGGTTTCTGGGAGCCCAACTTGGTGGTGGTGCCCTGCCTGGAGTCTTGGGGCACGGAAGGCGATTAGGTGAGGACCTGGAGGGGTCTTGGTCCCCCCCCCCCAGTTCTCCGCTACACACCACTCCCCAACTCGGGTCCGCGTGTCCGGCTCGCCGCCGGGCTGAGGGGCGCTGTCGGCGCGGGCGGGCGAGCGGCGGGCTGGAGCGCGCGAGCGAGCGCGCGCGCGGAGCGGAGCGGAGCAAGCGCAGGGCTGGGGGGCGCCGGCCGCCGAGGACTCGGGGCTTGGTGGGCGGCCTGCGCCGTGCGGGGCTCGGCGACGGCGGGCGCGCGGCCAGGGAGCGCGCGGGCGGGGTGGCTGCGGCGGCAGCGGGAGACGCTCGGGGCCGCCGCTCACCGTCCACTCCTCCATGGCGCTGCCGGGGTCCCCCGAGCCGCCCCGCGGCGCGCCCCGCAAGGTTCCAAGCCTGCTGGAGATGGGGGCGCTCTGCCTGGACTCGGACATCATCCTGGGTTTCACCAGTCACCTCCTGCGGCGGCGAGGCAAGGTGAGGGCTGGCGGGGCCCGGGGGCCGCGGTGACGCTGTCCCGCGACTTTGCCGCGCAGCGCTGAGAAAACGCGGCAGGTCCCGGGCGGAGTCCCGCGTGTCGCATGGAGACTGCACTTTCCTGTGCCCGATTCTTCCTCTCTAGTCGAGGCTGCGCTGGGACCCGAGCTCCGAGCAGCGGTCACCCAGGGGGAAGAGCGTAGCGCAGAGATCCAGGTCCTCATCTTGCAGGGGTGGGCAGGAAACGGCTAGGGAGGAGGCGATCTGAGTTTCTGAGGTCATTCCAGTTGCTTGGTGCACCCCGGAGTCTTGCGGGGCTGTGTTTTTGTCCGCTGGGAACTCGAGTGTAGAGTATGCTTCCCGAAGAGCCGCGCTGGTGCAGGGAAGTGAAGTTGCGGGTGTGGCCGGCCCATCACGAGCGCGCGGCCTGGGTTCTGGGTGATGCTTCGGGGTGTGCGTGGGGGGGGCGCCGAGATAGACGTGTGAGCCTCCTGGGTCGCCGGTGTTTGTGTGAGTGGCGTAGAGGGGCGGGGTGACGCTGTTTGCTGGTCTTGCAGGGATGGATGCGGGGGGGGGGTGTGTGGTGGTGCCTGAGGCTACCCAGATCCTAGGGTGGGCTGACGCCTGCCTGTCTTCCTTTGCAAAGCTGAGAGGAGGAAGTAAAGGTCTTGGAGGCTTCAGGGTTGCAGAAAGTGGGGAGCCGGCTCGCGGCTTATTTATGACTCCCCGTCGTGTTTACAGACTCCTTTAAGTCATCGGTGACCTGGGAAACCGGATCATTCATCCCACTCTAGGCCAATAGTGCGTAGGAGTGGAGGGCTAAGTAAGCAGGGTGGGGGTGGGTGGGGAAGGGGAGTTAAACGGAAAGGAGTCGCTGGACAGCCCGCGTACTGTGCGAAGATCTAACTGCCCTGGGAATGCCCGGCCAGGGTCTTCCCTTGATTCACCCTGGCTCAGCTGTCCTAGGTCTCAGACTAAAGGGGAAAGCTCCACGTTCAGAACGCGTGGCGCCCTGTGTCTCTGCGCCCTGGAACCCTGTGCGCACGGTGGCCGGCAGGTGGCGCTGGTGTCATGGGGAGCCCCTCCGCAGCTGCCATCCAGCTCCTACCGGGGGGATTTCGGGCTGACCCGGAGCTGGGGCCTGAGCCCGGGTGACCTCAGATGGCAGTGACATTTGGGGTCTGACTTGGGCGAGAGCAACTGGTCGCTGGGGAAGCGTGGGAGACCTCCAGGTCGGATACAAACAGGCAATTAATTCCGGAGCTAACTTCCCATCTGCCAGGCCTGCTGACAACAGGTCCAGCACACCCTCAGGGCCAGCCGCTCGGCTTCCTCCCACTTCCCAGGCGGCGCAGCGTGCAATCCACTTTCAGGCACACACGCGGCAGCCGCGATACTTCCAGACAGCTCCTGGCCGCACGCTGCATTTCTTGAGACGCGGAGGCACTTGGAGCCAAAGGGTGGCCAGCCACACTCGAAGTGCGCTGGGGAGACCGCCCCTTGCATTACTCCGCAGCCCTCACCCCCACTTCCTTGCTATGCGACCTTGGGCAAAAGCTTCAGTTTTCCCGCTCGCAAAGTGATGAGAGGGTCGGGTGCTTCCCAGGAGGCGCGCAGACCCCATCGTCGTGGGGGGGGTGGGGGCCGAGGCGCATGCGTGCGCGTAACTAGTGTCTCGGCAGCCCCCGCCGCCCCTCCCCCGTCAGCACTCACCTAACAGGTTGGGGTCCTAGCAGTGGGCGGGGCCGCAGGGAGGAGCAGGACCCCCGCCCACCTGGCTCTGCTCGGGGTGGGGGCGGCGCTCTGGCGTCCCGCCCCCTTCCCTCCCTCGACGGGCCTTGGCCCGCCCCCGCCCCCGCCCAGCCTGTCCCAGAGCAAGCCTGCCGCGGCCACCGCGCACTCTCTACCGCTCGCCTGCTCGACCAACTTCAGAGCTGCAGAGCGGACCATGGGGGCGCCCCCGGGGCGGGTCACGTAGCCGCTGCGCGCCGAGAGCCAACGCATCCCTCCCTGCGTCCGGGCCATGGTCGGCCGCGGCGCCTCCTTGTGTGCGGTGCAGCCCGCGGTACGAACGGGCGGCAGGGACCGGCGGGCACCGGGTTCAGAGCCCGGGACAACAAGGATGCTTGAGGGGTGTGCGGCGCCCCCTAGGGGTGGGATCTGGAGCGGAGCGCGGCGGGGGATCCCCGGGCTCCCGGCTGGGGCTTCTTCGGCGGGGACGTCTGGCGTTGCACCCAGCGCCCTAACTTTTGCGAGAGCGCGGCTTTAGGAGCGTGAGCGCCAGGGTCTGGAGTCCGCCGCTTGGATCTGCAGTGGCGCCGCCCGAACGCTTTGGTTTACTGTTCCTTCTCCCCACCCCCGCTCCCCGCAGGTAGCTGAGTGTGGCCCGGCTCGAGAGCCCCAGCCGCTTGAGGTATCTCCGCGCAAGAGGTTGCCCGCCGGGCTCGACCAAGACCCATGCAGCAGCCGCCCTGCTCCGGAGGGCGCCGGGGCCAGCGCAGAGCAGGGCCACTCGGCTGGTGGGGGTGGTTGGTGCCGCCACTGCCACACGAAGCTCGTGGAGCTCAAACGACAGGCATGGAAGTTGGTCAGCGGGCCCGGGACTCCCCTCCGGGTAAGTGACGACCCCCTTCAGGCCACGTCTCAGACAAGACAGAGCTGGAACTTGGGAGAGTTCGGGGCTGGGGCTTGGAGCATGGGGGGTTCAACGTGGGCCCTCTTGTTTTATCCAGGTTCACAGTCTGCAACCTTGTATGTTGGTGCACCTTCCCCTTGGGGATCCTGCTGCACATCAGAGGGGGGTGGGTAGATCTCTTTCCTAGCTACAGATGCCCCATAGCTGGAGCCATACTGATTGGGAGGGGTAGACAAGGGGAAGGCAGGGACTTCACTCAGGGCAGGGCTTGGCATGGTGTGGCACTTTGGGCGCCCGGGCATTGGCATGCCTGTATACACAGGGCATACAAAGTGAGCCAGTGGGGCCCCTTCTAAAACTGTGGGGTCCTTGCCCCACACTTGCCCAGTGTCTGTCATGGGCCTGTGTCCTGCCCTGGATCTCCACTTCTTGGGCCTAGGCCGCTGTGTGGTGTGGGTATTGAGCCTCTGGGTTTCCCAGGCTTCAGCCTCGCTGGCAAGTACCGATGGGAGAGGAGTCTACTGGGCTTTCCGGCCATCGTCTTGCCAGGCTTGTAAAGAGCAGGGGCATTGTTCAGGGAACAATGGTCCCTGGAAGTGTGCAAGGCAGGGGTGTGGGGTCTGCACAGGAAGCTGCTCCTGACCTTCAGCCTTGGTGAAGGAGTCCCTGGGAAGCAACTGAAATCCCCAGCCCGTCCAGATGTGGCCCTCCAAGCAGTGCTGTGGTTGGGGTGAGACCCAGAGTTCCCCGCCGGCCAGGGCAGATGTGGATTCCAGTCAGCTGTGTCTGTTCTGGACACCTCTCCCATCCCTCCTGGCATTGTCTAGCGTGGGGATCTTGCCATCTCTCAGGCCAGGGGCTAGGTCTGTAGGCCTGTGGAGTGTGGCTGACCATGGGTGTTGCTTGGCTTTTGTCAGTGGCAGCCGGCCCTTGCCACACTCTGCACCCAGGCAGCCTGGGCCTTAGCTTTAAAAAGCCAGAAAGTCTCAAGGGTGCCAGAGAGAGCCCTTGGGTTGTGCTCCTGAGGCCCTTCAGGAGGCAAGCTGACCCGGGAGCTGAGATGTCTACCTATTCCTGGAGTGGGCTTTGCTGTGTGCTGCTGCCTAGGCCCCAGACTGACTAGCTACTGGTGGGTGGAGCCCTAGCAAAGAAAGCCGTAGCCACAGTAGTGAACTGGTGGAGTTGAGAGCCGTCAGTGGAGGTCTGTGGCCTCTTCCTGCAGACATTGCTGTCCCTCTCCTAGCTCCTGACTGTGGTCTTCAATGCAAGCTGCCCCTCCACACTGTCAGCTGAGGCACCTTGTCCTAGCCTGGGCCTGGTGGGATGACCAGGGTCCTGGCCAGGGCTTTGTGTAGCTTTGAGCCCCTCGTCTACTGTGTGTTTCCTCTTGTCTCACAGTGTGGCCTTGATCTACCCTGGGAATGCTGTCTCACCTGTGGAGTGCTGTGCCCAGGGTAGGAAGGCTCTGCCATCCATTTCTCTGCAGAGAAAATCAAAAGCCCTGGGGCACAGGTGTTGTACCAGCAGCCCAGGATTTCAATAGGTGCTATTGTTGTGTTACCAGTGTGGGCCAGGCCCTTCTCAGAGTCCACAAGGAGCTGCATCTGTTTTTGAGGTGGGAGGAAGCCCAACTGAAGGACAGATGGGGGTGCTGTGATGGTCACTTGTGGGTGGGCTCCAGTAGCTCTATTCTCCAAGGCCAAGGAGATGCTAAGAGCTAGGATCCCCTGAGGGATCTATTTCTTAATTTTGGTCATGGACAACACTTTACAGCTTACAGGGAAGTCTGTCCACATCCTACATTTAGAGCAGGTTCTTAGAGCAGACACGAGGCCTGCTAGGCTCTCACTCCTGGTGGGAGGTTGAAGCTGGAACCTTAGAGTCCTTGGTTTGGGGGTCCTTGTCTAATGTCAGTATTAGAGTGAACTGTGGGGGTCACGGTGACAGCCTGGTAGCATGTTGCTCCCTGGTATTTCTGTGACTGTGAAAGGCTTGTCCCCATTAACTCTGCCCACCTTTCTGCTAGCAGAGTTATGCTCCTGGCAGGGTCTATGAGAGCTCTTGGCTAAGTTTCCTCTGTCACACTAGTCACCCTTTACCTTTTTCACAGTTTTGGGGTAATCTCTGAGGTGGGCTCAAGGGTCACCTTCATTCTGGGTCTTTGGGTTAGCATGGCTGTTGGGTGCTGCCGTTGAAGCCCAGCTGGCCGTCTGTGATGCCCTGTGGTCCCTTTCAGGTATTCCTGTCAGTGAGGTCCGGTTGGGGCTTGTAGCACAGTGCCTTCCACCTGAGAGCCAGGCCCATCTTCCTGTGTCTGCGTCTGCTGCAGTGAAGTGGCCACAGGTTCCAGCGGGTCCCTCCTTTCTCCGCTATCCCAGGCCAGAAGAGGGCCACTCTCAAGCAGTGGCTATGCCAGGTTACGAAGAGGTCTCAGTCACGTGGAAATGTTTGTTAAGCAACTGGGTGACCGACCAGATTTTTTCCCCTCATACCTCGTGGGTGGTCACCCTGAGGGTGGCTGGGCTGCATTCTGTCTGTGTGTCCCTAAGGTGACCCTTCCGCCCTACAGAGTGTGTCTTGCTGTTGCTTAGGGGCCATCCCAGATGGTGCTCAGAGAGTGCAGAGGTGGGGACTCTTCCTGGGCTAGTGACATTCTTTCATTCTGTCGATACTGGAGCTGAATTAATGATTCCCCAACAGGAAAATGATTGACTCTCATTTAGGTCTTGCAGGCCTCCTGCTCATCCAGTCAGAGTTTCCTCCTGTTGCCTTGTTCGTTTGCTGTGGCCTGTGCCTGCCAGGCACAGAGGAGCAGTGAAGAAGGCTGCCAAAGGTCTCTTGGTGCCTGTTCTTCTATAGCTCCCATTCCCATGCAGCCCCCATGCATTGTTTTGGTTGTGGAGCCTCCACACCCACAGGAACCGGCCCTTGAGGGTCAGGGTCAGGAGCCTTCCTGCCCGCCCTGTGGCCTGGCCTCACTGGCCTGGTAATGTGCTAATACGTCATGATACCATTGGCAGACACGTCTTGGCCCTTTCTCGCCGTTTCACCTTCGACTTGGAGTGAGGGTGGGAGTCCTGCAGGGGTGCAGGGGCATGCATGCTTTGGCTGCATTGTGACGTGGTGGGAGCTTGTGGCCCTGGATGATCTCCGATTGAGGCCGGTTCCTCTGATTCAGAAGTTGCTCCCTGGGGTAGCTAGCCTTTCTCCCCACTCCTGTGGGCTGCCCTCTTCCTTGACGTCTGGAGCCAGGCCCAGTATGTGCCTGGGGCCTTTCAGGGTGGGGCCCTGGCGTCAGCAATGTTTCCCAGCTGAGCCCAGGTGTCAGCTAGGGGAGGTGTGAGAGGGGCTGGTGCTCCCTGGGGCTGGCTGGCAGGCGATGAGGTGACTCAGCAGCAAGGGCCTGACTAGAGGTGCTCAGAGATCTATGCTATTCTAGGGTCCAGGTGGGACCAGGAGGGTCCTGGTAGCTCCATCTTTCCTCTCCGGGTTCTGTGGTTCCCTGGATTGGCCTCCCTGTGCCTCACGGATGTCCTTTCATGCAGTGTGGGGCAATGAATAGGTCTATTACAGTGTGCCTCTTACTTGTTTTGCTGGCCTGGGGTTTCAGGCATGGGGGGAGGGTGGCACTTGGAGCAGGACTTGGGCCTAAGGCATGATTGTTTGCAATCTGAACTTCTGCTGGGGCAGTGTGGGAATGTCTGTTGTTCATGCCTGGGGTGCCCAGTACAAGCTTCATGTCCTGAGGGTGTGTGTGTGTGTGTGTGTGTGTGTGTGTGTGTGTTCATGTCTGGTGCCAGGAAGGCTGTCTTTCATACAAGAAGCCAATAAGCAAGAACTGAGGAGTAGTAATCCATGTTCTCACTGCCTTCTCCTGAGAGGTGGCAACATGGGGGCAGGGAGGCTGTGTGGGACTCCCCTATACTTTGAGTGGTGGCTCAGTCAAACTGAAGGGCAGTTTGTTACAACAGTTTGGAGTAGGCAGAGTTTCCCAAAACCTCCCCCTGGTGTCCTAGAAGGACCTTGTAGGTGGAAGTCAGGGGAACTGGTTCTTGTCTAAAATAGCAATGGCGATTTAGCTGTACTTCACTTTGGCCTGCCAGGAAGCTCCCAGTAGATCCCTTCCACTTCAGACAACCAACCTCATGGGACTGATCTCTTGATGGGAGTGATTGTCCCTGTGTGTTCAGGTTGGACTGTATCTTAGTCACATTGTTCTTCTTTTAGTTTACACTGCGTAGCTCCTGGAAGCTGCCACACTGTCTTTGTGCTCAAGGCCCTGAGTAAATAAGTGGGGCCTCAGAGTTGAGCATGCCTTGGCCTCGCTTCACTGTTTTATTTGGTTCACACAAAGGGGAACTTGAGCAGTGTAGGGCGAATGGGCGAGACTAGCTGGCGTGGCCCTATGGGCTCCTGATGGCAGCCAGGAGGGTGGTCTGGTTTCTCTGCTGTGGCTGAGTTCAGTCTTTGCCTTCCTACTGGAGTAAGCAATGAACAAGGGAGCCAGAGGCCTTAGTTTCCCCATCTGTTCCTATAAAAGCCCAAAGAGGAGTCACCTTTGATCCTTCTGTTTTGGGAACCCTTGCCGTGTCTCACTGTGGTGCAGATGAACACACTGTACCCTCCAGGACAGCGCCTCTTAGATGAAAACCTCTGTGGTCAGGAAGCCAAAGGCTGTTTTTGGGCATCTGGTGCCCTGTGAGAGGACCTCAGCCTTGTCTGTTCCTGCTCTGTGGTAGCACCCTGCTGGGAGGGGGGTTGGCGAGCCTCACAGGTCACTGTGTTAGTGGATTTATAGTCCTGTGTGGCCCAGGGCCAGGCCTGGTGCTGGCTGGGTCTCGACTTAGATGGATGGTTCTGCAGACTGCTTGCTTTGACCTCTGACTCCGGCAGCCCAAGCTGCCTCCTGTTTCCGGGTGGAGCGTGCCATGCTGGATCTTGTTGTGTCAGGGGCCTGGACTGCTGGGTAGGCTCCTCGGCATCCTGTTGGCCCAGCGCATGGCCCCAGTCCAGGGCAGCCATGGATTCCTTCCTGCCGGTTTTATAGGCTGAGCCTGTGTGGAACCCCAGAGACTGTCCTAAAGCCAACTCAGTGTTTTTGTTTTTGTTTTTCAAGTAACCACAAGGCCTGCCTTTCTCTTGTCTGACTTCCCCATTTCTCCCCATGCCTGCTTCCACAGGAGAAAGCATCCAGAATTCTGCCCTTGCTTTTTGATCCCAGACCCAGAAATCTGATAGGCCTGAGGCCGAGGTGGGGCCCCTTAAAAGGTTGCTATCTGGGAGGTGGGAAGGGGTGATGCCTGGGAGTGGGGACCCTACAGTTCCTGCTTCAGCTCTGCTGAAGCCTGTGTGACAGCCTGAGGTAAGTGCCTCAGTTTTTGTGGTCTTCCTGTGGAGGGCACTTTCTTGGTGGGGGTCAGACAAGATGCTCACATGTAGGGGTAGAGGGGCAATGGAAGGGCTTTGTCAAGTGTGGGGGGTGTTAGATTCTGGATGATACCAGGGGCCTAGCCTGCCTATCCGTTCACTTTCCTGGGGTGATGGATGGGCAGAGAGAGGGGGCTGGTCCAGCCTGGCAGGAGGGTTGGGCTTGATGCTATGGGAGGGCATCTCTTATGGGGTCAGGACCCCTCCTTTCCTATAGGTACACTAAGACCTGCTGGGGAGGAGAGTTGGGTGGGTAGAAAGGCAAGAGCATCCCAGCCAGACTCCTGGTGCTAGAGGCCAGGACCAGCATGCAGGCTACAGACCTCTGAGCATGCAGTCACCGAGGCCACTTTTCCTGTGTAGCAAGGGAGGAGATGGAGCGGGTGCAAAGCTGGCTGAGCCCCTCCCCTGCCTTCTCCAGTCTGTGTCCTCGAGCAAAGTGCTGAGGGCTGGATGGCAGGCAGCTCTGGGCAGGTGAGGACTGCAGAGTCTGCAGGTGAGAATCAATCGGATAGGGGTGGTGCAAGGGTAACCAAAAACTGGACATGAGGCCACACTAAGGGAGAAGTATGCCTGGAGCTCATGCAGAGACTGCCATAGGTGGCAGATAGGGTTGGGAACCAGTAAGGTGGCAGGCAGTTCTACAGGGTGACGTGGACAGAGCTGTACTCAAGCCCTGGGCCATAGCTGGGCTTTGGGTTGTCCCAAGAAAGCTTTGTTGAGAGCTGTATGTGCCCACAGGAATGCGCCTGTGATCCAGTCCAGGACTCTTTGTCAGCCCCTGTTGGAGGGGGGGAACGGGTGGGGGGTGTCTGTGGCCACCTGCAGGCTGTGGTCTTTAGCTGTCTGCCTCCCTGGATAGAGGCAGGGGCCTGATTCAGGATCTGTTTCCACCCTACCAGCTGGTTACTGGAGGTGAGTTTCAGCTTTGGTTCTCATCTGTCTCCAGAGGCACCAGCCAGCTTCAGGAGGTGGTATACCCTCCTTACCTGGCAGTGTGAACCTTGTTACAGCCTCAGGTGATACTTTGCTGCCTCATGGTCCAGTGGAGAAACTGAGGCACGGGGCTTTGTGCTTTGTCTAGTGACTATAGCCCCTGAGTCAGAGGGTATGTTTTATGCCCTTTCAGGTGGAGTCCTGATTAGCCACTGTGTCCCCACAGTTGAGGTTGTTGGTGCCCCCCCCCAGGTCTCTTGCCTTCTGTGGGAGTTCTTCGTGGAGAACAGGACAGCTATTGAGGGGTGGGGAGGCTCTCAATGAGTGAATCTGTCCTGAGTCATCCAGCTGCCTGTTCCTGGCACGGGACTTCGGGTGGCGTGCCGGTCAGTGCTGGGTGGGCTGGGCTATAGGTCGATAAGATGGAGAGCCCAGACCTCTAGTGAGGTGCCTGGAAGGGTGGGGGTACCAGGGCAGCCTGGGCGTGCCTGCCAGTTTCCAGATTGGAAAATTGAGCCCTGGACCACCCTGCCAGGCCACACGAGACACAGGAATGTCCTCGACAGCAGGCCACTGGGAGTCCCTTCCTGGACCTATTGTCAACTCCGGAAACAGTTGCTGTGCAGGGTCATAGCCCAGAATGCTTTGTTTGGGAAGGAAGGGAGGTTGAGGTAGCAGGCACTGCAGTCATGGGGTCCTCATGCTTGCCTGCTCCCTCCCTTGTGTGGCAGTGCAATGTGTGGGGGAGCGCACCAGGGTGTCAGGCATGTAGGCACTCAAAGCCTATTTGGCTTCTCCTTGGCCCTGCCCTGGGTGCTGGGATCCCCTTTGAAGAGATGAATGATGCAGGACTTAGAGAGGCTCTCACATGGCAAGCTAAGGCACCTGATTCTCTGGCAGGAACTGGGAGTAGGGTCCTCCAATCTCCCAGTGGCTGGGGAAGGTCAGTTTATCTTCCCTGGCCCCTGGGTGAAGCTTGACCAGTGCTGGAGCCTGGGCACGCATGATCTTCCATTCTCACGGGAGAAAATGGAAGGATTACTTAAAGCAATTTACAGACCCCAGAAACAAAATAAAAACCGAAAAGTCATCATTTTAAAACAGGGAGGTGCCCTAAAACCCGCCGCGTGATGGGTGGGTTGTGCACAGTGCTAAATTGAATCAAATTAAGAAAAATACTTTCCAAGCACAAGTAAAATATCTGTTTAATTAGACCATAAAGCGGAAATTAAAAGTAATATTTTGCAGTAGAGTAATTACTGTCTATCTGAAAGCAATGGTTTTCAGAGGTAGCAGGGACAGTGGCCAGGGGATTCTGAGTTAAAATCTTGAACCTGGGCCCAGGGTCCCTGGATACTTGGGCTCCTGGACACTGTGAGCTGCTGGGGTGGCTGGGAAAGGAGGCCTGGTCATGGCAGAGATAGTCTGTACAGTTCCTCCTGGACTCACCCTCTGGGTGCTGAGCCTCTCACAGCTAAAGGAAGTTCAAGCAAGCAGAGTTTGCTGGTGGCTGCTGAGGGGGCCCTGCTACAAGGCCTTTGTCTGGTCTGAGGGCCTTGCAGGGAACAGCAGGTGTGTGTGTGGGGGGGACAGGGGCTGGGGGGCGTGACGACGAGGAGCCCTGACTACTGTGGGAAGCTCACTCTCCTCTAGTCTCCCAGTGGGTCCCCAAACAAGGAGGTCTTGGGTCTCTCTGGAGTGGGCTGTGTGGTTCCGAATGACCCAGCTGTGCAGTACGGTGGTTCTGTTTTTTGTAGACCTCAGTGCTGTGCAGGTGTCTTTCCCACCTCACCTCTCCCCACCCCTGCAGCTTAGCAAGTTCGAGTAGTTTGTAACCCCTGCAGTCTGCTCCTCTCTCTTGTGTGAGCAGGGCTGGAAAGGTGACCCTGGTTTTTTAGCTGGGTCCAACTATCAGTGTTTCCCCAGGGAGAAACTGACTCGGCTGCTTGACCCCAACCTGGGCCTTAGCCAGGGCTTCTGGCCCACTGGGAGCTTGTGCAGCAAGGCCAGGGGTGCAGGGCAGATGTTGAGAACAAGGTACCTTGTCTAAGATGTCTGGTACTGACTGCACAGCTGAGCAGTGTCCATCCCCTTTCCACGTCTGGTTCCTGCCCAATGCCTGGAGTACCCAGGCTTCTCTTCCACTCTCTGCTCATCTGTGTTGGTGGGGGTTGGTGTGTTCTTTTCCTCTCTGCCCTGCCCTTTAGCTTAGCTTTCATTCTTGCCTCCTCCTTTGAGGGTGAAGGGGGAGTGTTTCAGAGGCCGAGGCCTCCTGGCCTGTTCAGAAGGCCCAGAACAAAGGGTCGCTGGGCCTGGATTCTAGGCTGGAGCTAGGGCTGGGCGGCCCCTTTCAAGCTGAGCTAATGGCTGCAGAGGGAAGGACACACTTCCTTCCCTCTGCAGCCTCCTGCTGAGTGGAAAATTAGTGCATGAGAGCCAGACTGGAAACAGGCCTGGCCACCCTCTGCCTGGGGCTGGGTCGTTGGCTGGAATCACCCCACCCCTACCCCCATCCTTGTTTCATCTCTGGGGGCCTCTCTTGCCTCGGCAGGATTCCCTGTATGCTTGAGCCTGGTGAATTCCAGGGGCCTCAGCTAATGGGAACCTGGTCTGCCAGGCACTTCTCAGAATTTATGGAGTCGTCCATAAATCAGGCAGCTGGCATGATGCTGGGTCTGGGGGGGGGGTCACTCTTTGATCTGCCATGGGCTCTGGGTGGAAATGGGGCCAAGGAAGAAAGACCTTAGTCTCGATAGTCCCCTTGCCTGTCATTGTGTTGGCTGCCTTGGCCACAGCCTTCAGCACTTTGAACTTACTGGGCATTGTGGGCACAGAGGACCAGTCCCTGGACACTTTCAGGGAACATGCATTTCTGGATGGCTGACCTCAGCTCCCTATTCTGAGAAATGGGTATATCTGGGGAGGCTGTGGTGACAGCTGTATTGGAGTCAGGTATTTGGAGGAAACCCTTGGGACCTGGGGACTGTGTGGTCGGCTTACTGTTAGGAACTGCCTGAAACTAGGCAGGAGGAAGCCAAAGATGGAGCTGATGGAAGGGACCGCTAAGAAATGATTCTGAACTCTGATCAGGGTGACAGCTATAGGCCGGCTGGACTAATGTTTGTGGAAGGGACTATAATGCTTGGGGCTGTCCCAGAAGAGCAGTGGAATTGGCTCAGGGTATGTGTTTTGCCTCTACTACCTACCCTCTCTCTGGGTGTGGGTCTTATCTTCTGACCTGCAGTCTGCTTGAGGTAGGTGTCCCAGCTGCTGTCAGGGCCAGGCAGGACCACACTCACTGGGGACTTTGCCACGTGACCCATCCACAGTACTACCCTATTTCCTTGTGTACCGGGGCTCTACCAAGGCTGACTGGAGACTGCAAAGACAGGGATAGGGTCTGAGCCCCTGCCCCCGAGAAAGCTCGGGAAGGGAGCTCTGGAGACCACTTCTCACTAGCCTCTTGCCAGGCCCTGGACTGGTGCCTTTACCCACAAGCTGGTTGTCAGGGAGCTACAAATGCGTCTTATTAACCATGAACCAGCGTGGTTAATGATGGTGAGGCGGTGGGTTGGCTGTCAAGGGCACAGGCAACCTCCTATTAACTCTGATAATTATCTTCCTGCTGGGACCGTGCGGATGAAATAGTTTGGGCCATAATTACGTTACGGATGGCATTGCACTGGCTACAGCATGAGCTAGGGTGGTGGGCTCCCTGTGTCCCCGCATGCTGACTGCTGTCCCTTGCTGTCCTCAGGATCCTTGCCTCTCTACTCTGCTTCTTGACAAGCTCCCAGCTTCTGGGGTTCAGCCGGCGTGCCGCCCTGACACCGAGAGCCGCTGTGACGTATGCACCACACACCTTCATCAGCTTACTCGGGAAGCCCTGCGCCTGTTACAGACCCCCACCAGCCACGAGGAACCTGATGCTTCCCGAGGAGGTCTTGTGGCTCCCAGCCCAAGGGACCCACCTGGACCAGTGGGCCTCACAGGGAGGCAGCTCCCCGTGGGACCTGACAGGAAGAAGGCAACAGCTTGGCCACCCGGCCCCAGCGTCCAGGTGTCCGTGGCACCAGCAGGCCTTGGGGGAGCATTGAGCACAGTCACCATCCAGGCCCAGCAGTGCCTTGAGGGCGTGTGGAGCCTGTCAAGGGTCAACAGCTTCTTGCCGCCCACCTGCCTGGTGAGTGCTCTGGGTGGGTGGGCTACTGGATCCCAACTGACTTTCTGCACATCTGGGTGCTGTGTAGCATAGTGTTGGCAGTGCCAACACAGGAAAGTCAGACTTCTTTTGACTAGTTTGCTTTTCAGATCATCTGTGGTGCTGTGGGCTGATGGAGGAACCCAAGGTTCCTGGGAGGACCTTCATCTGCACTTGGGTTTAGAAAGAATAGCTTCCTTTGGAGAGCTACCATGACCGGCAGTCCTTGGGGGCTTACATCGGGTTACATAGACTTGTCCCATGGATGGATGACAGAGCCTGAAGTACAGTGAGGCCCACAGTTGCTGGCACTGACCTTTATAGGTTGAAGGATGTCCTTCAAGCCTCCCCCCTCTCCAGAGCCCTGGGAGGGCCTGGCTCCGCTTAATCCAGCCCTAAAGTCCCTGTCTGGGGCATTGCCTGGATGAGTGCTTCTTGGAGTCTTTCTTGGAGTTTCCCAACATCCCATGCCCCCAGCTTTCCACCTGGTTCAAGGAATTCCAGGGTGGCAGTTAAGAGAGCAGGCCTTTGGCCTAGGGGTGTTCTCGGGTGCTGGAAAGGTGGGGCTCGGGTTGAGGGTATAAGAGGTGATCTCTGACTGAGCCCTGGGGAGGGCCTGACATCACAAGGGCCCAGCCACCTGCTCACTGAGGGCCCTCAATGCCTAGCAGGTAGGGCAGTGTACTTTGTACTGTTGGTCTGAGTCCCCTGGTGACCAGAGTGGGAGGGATCCTCTGGGCAGGGAGGGTATAAATAGATCTACCAGGAATGAGGTACTGATAGCTTATGGGGGAAGACGCAGGAGGAGGGGAGGTGAAGGGGGCAGGGGCAGGCTGTTGTGGACCATGTGTGGATGGCTACGTGGAGAAGTTGCCCCACCCCCAGTTGCTCCCCGGAGCTCTGATTGTAGAGGATCTGTGGATGTTTCCAAGGAGTCGTGCTTCTGTGGTAGAGTTTCAGGTATTCATTCCTGGCACACAGCAGCCAACCATGCAGGCCTGCCTGGGGAGTTTGCAAAGTTCCAGGTGTGGGCTGGTAGGCTCTCACCCTTGGTCTGTGTGTCCAGTGGCATTTCAAGGAGATGCAGAGAGACCAAGAGCCACTGGGCAGTGTTGCTACAAGCTCCCATGTGAGGAAGACTCTTCTCCCATTTTCTGACTGTAGGCCTTTCTCGGGTAGGTAAAACTTGTTGGCTGGGCTTGTTCTCAGGTGTGGTGTGTGCTAAGAATTCTACCCAAGCTGGGGCTGATCACTGGGGTTTGCTCAGGGGTTGGTCTTTTGAGGCCATCTATCCGTAGGGTTGGAGTGCCATGCTGATCATGGCCCAGCATCCTTCCCCTTACCATACTGAAGGGAGGCCAGCCAGCTGTTCTGGCTTTACCAGAGGCTTTACCCAACAGCTGGGCTGCCTGAGCAATGGGGAACAGAACCCAGGTGTAGGGTACAGATGTTACCGACTGCTAAGATGAATTAATTAATTCCTAGAGGTGTGGCATTGTGCTGGACCCCAAAGGAAGCCTCAGGTGATGTTTTCAAACCTAAGACACTGGTCTAAAGGGGTCTGGGTGGCCCCACTGGTTGACTGGCCATAACCTTATGTCTGAGCAGACACTGAGCCTGTCATGCTGGTGGTCTTCATGTTTTGGTGTGGTGATTGGGGGGCTGGGGAGGATGCTGGGAGTTGGGGGGCTGGGGAAAATCCTGGGGGCTGGGGAGAGTGCTGGGGGCCTGTGGTGCCTGTGGAGGATGCTGGGAGGATGCTGGGGGCTGGGGAGGATGCTGGGGGCTGGGGAGGATGCTGAGGGGGTCGTTGGCCTTTAGTTAGCTAAGCCTGACTGTGGCCTGTATGCGATGAAATGTGGGCATTTAGGGCTCTCATTCCTCATTTCATGTGCACATTGATTGTGTTTGGGAAGGTGGGAATGGATTTATAATTAGAGAACAGTCCTGGCAATCAATAGGGAGATTATTAGAACCATAAATAGGACTTTAGGCTGCGGATGAGGCAGTGTCCCCTGAAGCAGGCATCAATTGCTGAAGATCAAGTGGCGCCTGGACACTGGTATTAAACACTTCTGGAGCGATGCATCGTGAATCTGTCACAGTTGGTCAGTGGCCTGATAGGGCTGACTAGGTCGATTGGTTCCTACAGGTGGGAAAGGCAGCCCGGCCCCTGTCACAGGGATGAGGCATGGAGGGCCAGGTCTGGGTCTCATGGGCACTTTGGTCTTAACTGAGGTCAGCAGTAGAGGCTGTGCAAAGAGGTTGACTCTGGCTGGACAGTTGGTCCTTCGAAAGGATAGTATGATCTACGTCTTCATAGACTCTCCGGAGCCACAGGGAAGGCCCGGAACATTCTAGGTGCTGTGGCTGAGAGATGCCCTGGTCCCTCCACTTGGGTGTGACTTTGGTACAGCTGCCCTTATGGCCCTGAGTTCCAGTGGAGCGAGGAGCTATTGGCTACACAGCTTTAACAAAGCAAGCCACCCCATATCTCATTTGGGTTTGGAGGAGTCTGACATGACAGGCTGACCTCAGGGCACAGCTCTGCTGACATAAGCCTGCCCCGTGGATGGGTGGCAGAGGCTGAGGTACGCGGTGGGCACTGACATTTAGAGATTGAAGGATATCCCTCCCACCAGGGAGCCCTCTGAGGGCCTGGCCCTTAACCCTCCTCGATCAAAGAAGGGCCATTCCTGACCATTTGCCTGTGGGAGCATCCAGCCGTTACTCTGGAGCTCCCAGGGGAGGGGGTGCTATCCCTACTAGTCTTCGTAGACCAGAGGTGTGAGTCGAAGGACCCTTCCACAGGGTCCCTCACAGGCTCCTAAGACCATTCTGCACGTCAGATAAATTTACATCATGATTCACAACAGTAGCAAAATTACAGTTATGAAGTAGCAACAAAACTAATTTTATGGTTGGGGTTCAGCACAATGTGAGGACCTGTGTTGAAGGGTCATAGGAAGGTTGAGAACTACTGCCCTAGACTGTCAGGTGGAGACAGTGGGAGGTACTGCAGCAGATAAGGAGCACGTGCACATGTGGGTGGTTCCCCAGGGCCAGCTTTGTGGCATGTCCCTCATGGAGGCCAAGAAACCTGCTGTCATCTTGGAGCAGAAGCTGCAGATCGGACTTGACTCCTGATCCCATAGTTGGAGGTGGCACAGTTGACATCAGAGGGAGGCCTCACGGAGCCAGGGCTCCCCACTGTGTGGTGGTTGGGTGGCACCATCCTGGGGGTACCTGCAGCCTGACATTCATCGAGACCTTATATTGGAGGGTGGGAGAGCTTCAACTGAAGAGCTTCTTCCGACCTTCTTCTGACACCCCTGTTTAGGCTTCCTCTTCCATGTGAAGCCTCGGGGATGCTGCTTCTGTGGAATGGGTGGGGACAATGCCCAGCAGGTGTAGGACTTCCCACCTTGTGCCAGGCCCTGGAAGCCCCTGGATGGTGAGACCAGAGGAGGGGAGCAGGCAGAGAGGGCCCACTGAGGAGCTAACGTTCTCTGCAGGACACTACCCCCTTGGTTTTTATATACTCGCCTCAAGTGTAGCCCTGAGCCTCCAGGTTGCATCTCATCCCCTCACAGTAGCACCTGGTAGGGTGTTTATGGGGTCTCGGGGACACTGTCCTTCACATGCCAGGACCTTGTAGGTGCAGAGGTCAGGTCTAGAGAGCTGCCGAGGCAGGCTAGTTTGTTTCTTAAACTGGATTCCCCAGAACCCTGGTGAAGAGGTTAGCTGGCATAGGGTGACTGCTTAGGCTCTGCAGTGTCTTGCCTCTGTGTGGGTGCAAGATCTGGCTGCCAGCTCATGGAGTCAGGGCTCTGCTAGCTGTCCCTTGGCCCGTGCTGGCCTCACGCTCTCCTCTCTCTGCGCTTTTCCTTTCGTTGCTGCTGTGTGCCTCCATCACGCTTTCTGTTTGGCCGTCTGCCTATCTCCTCCCCATGTTGTGGTCCCCCTCCTCCTGCCCACACCACCACTACTCTGCACTCGCTTTGGGACGGCTTCTTTTGGCATGTCCGGGCTCTGCTTCTGGCAGGAATTGGCAGTGGCCGTCCCGATGGACAGAGCTGTGTCATGGCAGCTGGTGGGACAGTGGAGCCAAGTCACATGCAGGACTCCTGAGACAGGTCAGTGTGGGGCGGACCAGCGGTGCAGGTTGGTCAGCTGGACAAAGGCCCTGGTGCCTCTGGAGGTGCCCAGGGTTGCTGGGCCGATGGGAGTGGGTAGAAGGGCCATGTCGGGTGTGGGACAGCAATTCTGGCTCCTGTGACTCCACCTGACCAACCTCAGCCCCCAGCATCTGGCAGTCAGGCCAGGTGTTATAGGACCCTGTGCCTGGGACCCCAGCACTGCCATCACAGATTGCTGAGCTAACTCTAGGTTCTGGGGGGCCATGGGTTGGACACCCCTCCTCCTCCAGCCTGTCCAAGGGTTTCTGGCCCTGGGCTCCAGCTGTTGTGCCCAGTAGGTGCTCAGCCAAATCCAGCTTTGCTCCGAAGGGCTCAGACTGCGGTTGTCCACCTTGTACCTTAAACACTGACGCTTTCCTGTGCCACTCTTCCCAGCTAAGTAGTTTAGTCTTTTATAGGAACACACACCAAGAGACACAAAGGGTACCCACTCGATTTGATGTGAGGGAGTGGCTTGGAGAAGGGCTTTGGCCGGGCTGGGTTCTGAGGCATATTTAGGAGTATAGCCTGTACACCTATAGGCACGTAGCTGATAGGTGTTTGGGGCAGTGTCTGGTAGGGCGGTTCCAGGTTTGCCCTTTTCTGACCTTTCCTCCTTGTAGTCTGGGATAGTGGGTGCTGCTGGGGACTGGGGGGTGCTGGGCTTGTGCTGGCTGAAGACTTGGGCTGGGCTCTAGACTCTTATAGGCAGAGAGAGACTGTTCCTTCTTGGGGAGGGGGGGCGCTTAGAAGCTGGGGTTCTTCAGGGGCTGAGAAGGTGAGGCCTGCCCTGTGTTAGTGTTGTTTCTGGGTACAAGGTGATTTGCTTTACAGAGGTACCCTACCTGGTCTCAGGGCTGCATCCTTTGAGAGACCCTAGAGAGACTGAGCTCAGTCCAAGGTCACCGAACCAGGCCTATGCCCTCTCAGCCTGGAGATCCCAGGCTCTGCCAGCTGGGGCACAGGCCATCTTGGGTGGGATGTTGGCTTTCCCACTCAGGCTGAGTGGAGAGGGTATATTGGAGGGTGAAGGGCCTGGGGCTTTGCAGGAAGAGACCAGCTGCCTGTCCTGCTCTGCTAGGGCTTGGGTCCCCTCTGCCCCCAGAGCCCGAGAGGCAGGTAAGCACCATGTGGATGCTGTCTGGGAGCATTTAATTACATCTGTGCTCCACCATGAGGCCTTTCCCTTTCTAGAATTTATTTTAGCTAATTAGTTGAAAATGCCAGAGTTATATTTCAGACAGTGGAGTGTCATGCGTTATCACATGGGGGACAATTAGCGCTCGTGCCAAATATTTATTGTGGTGTCTTGTATAATTGTACCTCTGGGTGATCCCAGGTGGCCCCGGGGGTGCGGGGCGGAGGTCCATCTGCCTGACCTCTGTGATCACTGCCGGCCTTGATGAGGCCTGCAGAGTCCGTCCCTGGTGATGTCTGCCTTTTCCTCTGTGGCTGGGACAGACCTGTCACGCACCCTGAGCTGGGGACCTGGGTCCTTGCAGATGGTCTTGGAGGCTAGGCCTTTCTTGCAGGGCCCTGGTCTCCCAGCTGTGATTTTCCAGGCACACGGGCAGGGTCTTGCAAGTGTGTGGTGTGGGGGGGGGTGGGATCGATCGAGGGTACGTGAGAGTACTCAGCAGTGTCCCTCTGTCATCCTCATGTGGATCTCTCCTTCCTCCAGGCTGAGGCTGCTGTGGCTGCTGTTGCAGTGGCTGACACTGTTCGAGACTGCCCCCCAGCAGCAGGCCCGGATGGTATGTCTAAGGCGTGGGGCCGTGGCGCAGCATGCACTTCAGCCCTGGTTACTCCAGCCCCAGGCCCTGCGGCAGGGGCCTCCACGGGCCCATCGGCTGCAGCCTCTTTCTTTATAAGGTATGTCCCCTGGGGTCACACAAGCTGCGGCATGTTGGGGAGTTCTTGGTCCCTGGTGGCCTGTGGTCTATTCTTGGGAGAACTGTGACTCAGTCAGTCAAAGAGTGGGGTTCGTGAGAGCACCATGCTGAGCAGGCCAGCTCCCGGCTTGGCAAGCCTCCCTTTCAAGGGTACCTGTCTAGGGCCTAGAGCTCGGGTGCATAGAAGCAATAGGGCTGTGATTTGTCTCCTTTTCTCCTGAGTGTCTGTCTAGCTTGGGGACAGGCTAGCATGTCCATCTGACCAGAGGGAAGGATGTACTTAAGCTTGTGTGTGTTTTGGGGGGGGGGTGCCTTCAGCTTGGGCAGTGGATGGGTTGGGGAACAGTCCTCTGGCCCAAGGCAGAACCTTTGCTTCTGCATACCCAAGGCTGGCGTCCTACCCTCATCCAGCAGCCTGAGAAAGGGGATTACAGGATGTAATCGCCATAATGAGAGGTAATGGCAGCCAGCTGGGGGTCACTGTCCCATTAACAGCCCACATGGGCGCTGATAAGCTTGTCTGTATCATGCTGGGCAGTGTGCAGAGGGCGTCTTATCAGCCTGGTCCGGGGGGACTGCGGGTCCTGATGGGGGGCGTGACGGGGCATGTGATTAGGGCATTGTCGGTGCTGGCTGATGAAGGCTGTTTTGTGCAGCACCTCCTGTGACTGATGTGGCCTCGGCCACCACCCCAATTAGGTGCAGAGAACCTGGCTTGGGCCTTCCAGATGGGGACATGGAGGATCCTTTTCAGCCTGCTTGGGGGCCTCTGTGTACCAACAACAGCCAGGGTGGTGTCTAGGAGTCTGGGCACGAGGGACAGAGAGCTGTCCATGTCTTTATTCTGCTCAGTTCTGATTTCAAGGGCCTTTGCCATGAGGATTTGGTGGCCTCTGCGGCGGCCACACTCCTAGCATGGTACCTGGTAGACCGCCTTTGGAAAAGAGTTTACATGGCCATTGGTTCTGAGTCTGAATAGCACCCAGCATCCTGATTCTGAGGCCCCTGGTGCCTGAGAAGAGGAGCGTCTTTTGACACTGAGTGTGTGGTGTGTGTCGCTCTCTCCCACTGGCTCATTAGCTACCCTGCCCGGCAGCAGGCAGCAGGTGCTGGCTGCCTTTTGTCTCAACCCAGGCTACAGAGGCTCCTCTGCCTGAGCAACACCCTGACCTTGGAAAGTTACCATAGAAACAAAGAAACAAGTGGACTTGGGTGGGGGCTGGAGGCAGGTTTCCTTAGGTGGGTGTGTGTATGGGGGGCTGGGGGTCGGGAGTACTACTGGCTGCCACTACTCCCAGCTTATATGTCATCCTGAAACTCTGTGGCTTCCTGAAGACCTGTTGAGGGCCAGGTTAAGAGTAGGTGTCCCAGCAGGTCTGGGACAGTGCAGGTGGCTGGCTCAACCCACTGAGTTTTGAAACTGGGCGACCACTCCCAGCATTGTGGATAAAGGGGCGGCGTGGAGTTGGGAAAGGGCTTGCCCACAGTGCACCAGAGGCAGCAGAGCTTTGACCCCCACCCCACGGCCCTTGGTTCCTATTGCGTAGATATTGTTTTCCTATCTTCACCCCTGAACCTGGATGGGTAGAGTGATCCTTGCCCGTCCCTGCCCTTGGGGGATGGTGGGGGGGGGGGTCGAGTCTTGAGTCTTTGAACGTGTCCTTGGATGGAGGCCCGAGAAGTCTGGCAGGTGCTGTGCACACAGAGTGCTGTGGGCTCAGCAGTGGAGGTTCTCAGATCTTACAGTCGTGGAGCGAGTCTGGGCTCTGACACTTCTCGGGGGATTTTCCCCAGGCTGAACAATCAGCCCAAGCCTTCCTCAGTCTCTTCTGTGTGCCATGTCTACAGTGAAATACACTACAGTGTCAGGGGTACCTGAGGGTGGAGTAACATCCACTTGGCGGGACCTGAATGGTTAGGCACGGACTGGATATATGTCCCCAGTTAGAAATTTGAAGCCACTCTTTGTGGGGGCTGCCATGACCTTGGCCCCCATGTTCCAAGCTCTCTAATTGCTATGCAGCCTGCAGCCTCCCTCTCTGGGATGCTCCCATTAGCACTATCCTTAGCCTTGCTATCCTTCGGCCCTTGGTAAAGATGGGTTACCTCCAGTACCTAGAATCTAGATATCTTGGGAACCTCTGCTGGGGAGCCATCTTTCAGATAGCTGTGGGGCAGGGATTTCTTTCTGGGACTCAGAGCTTCCTGGCCTCTGTGGAGCCCCAAGTGTCTTTCTGGACATATGTTTGGGCCTAGCTGCCAGAGGGGCAGAGGCTCCAAAGCTGGGTCTGAGCTACCAGGAGGGGGAGGACTGGACAGCACAGTCTCTCCCTTGCTCCAGCCTCCTATGTAGGGCCTGGTGGAAGGTGAGGCCCAGGGAGGCCTTAGGTGGCAGCCCCCTCCAGTCTTGTCTTATAGACGCACCACCAGCAAAGACTTTAGGTCCTCATGAGGCCTATCCTGCAGATGGAAGGCCTGCTGTAGTGAAGGGACTCTCAGCTTAGGGGTTGGTGGCCTCTGGTTCCAAGGCTGCCTTTCAGACACTCAAAGACCTCAGAGTCAATCCGTCTGCTTCTTAAGTACCTTCCTCTTTGGATGAGGTACACTTTCTTTATGCAAAGGGAAACAGTGTCTTCCTTTCCATTCTCATGAATCAGTGATCAGAGATCTAATGGCTCTGGGCTTGCTGTTCAGGCTGCCGTTCACACACTGTCATTCACGCCCTCATTCAGGTGTGCGCCAGGCTTCCCGTGAGCTCGGGTTTGGCTTGGCTGATGTCTGTAGACATCTCAGGCAAGAGCAGTTCTATAGAGCAGGGGAGTTAGGACTGGATTCTATCTTGGGGCATCAGGAGAGGCTTCCTGGAGGTGGTGTCCCTGAGCCTGAGAGGGCTGTTTGGAAGCTCCTGCCTTTTTTAGTGTCCTCATTGGGCAGACTTGCCCACTCCTCCCTGAATGTCCTGCTGCCCCAGGGCTTCCACTTCCACACAGTGGGGTGGCCTTGATGGTCCTGGGCATGGTACCCTATCTTTTCTTTGCCTGGGTGAGAACCATGGTTCCTGCGCCCTTGATGATCAGAAACAAACTGGGGTCCTCAGGGGCCAGGCTTGGCCTCTGGGACTAAAGACCCCGGTGAGTCAAAGCCTTGCAATCATGGGAATTGGTCTTATCTTCATAAAAGAGAAGGTACCTGTCCTGGGGCATCGATCAGGGACTTGCTGGGAGTCAGACTTTATGAGCACTGGAGGCTGGGTCTGCTCCAACAGCTGCTGGCTCAAAACCCCTCTGGGTTGGGAGGTGCTTCAGATCAGGCTAGACCAAGGAGCTGGCCATGTGGGGAGGCAGCTGGGTCAGCTGACTCCTATGCCTAGGCCTCTGGCTCTGGGGAAGGCTACCCCAGGCGGGGTTGTCTATAGTCCCAGCAGGCCCACCTGGCAAAGCCAACATTGCTCCAGCCTTCTGTCCTCCACCCCAGGCCTTCTCTAGCAGTCTCTGGCCTCCATATACCTTGAGGAGGTGCCCCTCTCCCTGTAGACTTCTCTAAAGGATGTTCTCTGGCCCTTCCTGACCCATGGAGGGGCAAGATGCAGATGCAAAGAGCTGGTTCAGAGCGGGTGTGGCTTGGTCTCTCCTGTCTGCTCACCAGTGTAATCACCTTGAGGGGGTCTGACCACACCCTCCAGCCAGAGCACACACTTGGCAACCCCCATGTACTGCCTTTTCCCCAAATCCTAGGAACAGGTTTTCTCTGTACCCACTTACAGGCAAGAGAAAGCTACTCTAGGAAGCCTCGTGTCCTGCCCAGGCATCCCTGGGCCCCTTTCTGCCCAGCTGTAATCAATAGCGTAGCTCTTGCATTAGTTCCCCAGCACTGGACAGTGACAGGCCCTGCCCTGATCATACCTGGAGATAGCAGTGCTGTCTGAGGCAGGCTGGAGGCTTTTCCTCAGGATCTGGAGTGGAAGGCCCCAGGCAGGGATGGGGGAGGCATGGAAAACCCCTGAGCAGATAGATGCTGGAATGGTAGAGCTCTTTTTGCTGTGGCCCTTCCCAGACACTGCCATGTCCTCCGACCCTGCAAAACTACAGTTTGGGTTATAGCTCAAGCTTTCTTCTTGCCCTGACCTTTGACTTTTCAGTGTACACAGCCTGGTAGGTGACAGTGCTGTCCTCGCTTGCCCATGTTTTGCTGTGTGCTTCTTCTGTGAAGGTGCTGAGAAACTGACAAACATTTCCTGGCAAGGCTCATTTGAGCTTTGCAAACACTCAGGCTCAGGCAGGTAGTAGGTACATGCTTAAGGCTCTGTGTGAGGTTTGAGTTTGCACCTCAGGGCGCAGGTGCCACCACTGCCAGGGAACCCAGGTTCTGGGGCCCAGGGCTCTTCCTGGGCACGAGACTTGCAGCCCTACCGTGCCCTGTCTGGTGCACTCGGGGGCCGCTGCAGCTCTGTTAGGGACTCCGCCGTGCGTGCGTGCGTGCGTGTGTGCGTCGTAGATTACTTTTATTTTCTGTGATGACACCTCACTAGGAGGAAGCTGTCCCTGGGGCCTCTTAAAAGACAACTCCTATTAAAGATGAGCGGGGTTTACCAGATCAGCAGCAGCATGGTGGGAGGTGCCAAGGAGGGCCCCAGGCTCTGGGCTCTTGCATGTTGGATCCTTCTGAGGAGGACAAAATGGACTTGGGAGACCTACAGGGATGGGGAGAGGGGCTGGGTGCATTTAGGGGTGTGGGGGAGTGGTGGACCAGGTTGGATAGCTTCTCATCCTGGTCACCTGCCCCCACCTGGGTCTCCTCCTTTGGAAAATGGTGGCAGGGAAGGGATAGCGGGCCAGCCAGAGTCACTATGGTATGATTTACAGTGGTGATGCTCTTGGGTTTCTGCACTGGAGGTGTGGGTTAGGGCTGGCTGTGTAGCTCTCATGGTCCACAGACAAGATAGGATCCCAAGACTTGGCTAGAGGGGAGAGGGGTTAGGTGGCAGTGGAGACAACTGTTGCAGGGACCTGGGGGCTGCAGGAAAACCCACCCCGGGACAGAGACCTGACCTTTGAGATGTATCCCTGGAATACTGTCAGCTTGAAGAAAGCTATGGAGGATTAGGAGTGAAGACTGTGACTGCAGGGCTCACCCAGAGAAGAATGCAGTCCTGTGCCCACATGGGCCATCTGCCTCCTGTCCTGCCTGGGGTCCCACTCAGAAAAACGGACAGGCCATGCAACCGTAAGGATTTCTGGCTGATTTCTCAGAGCGATTCCCCATATGGTTGACGGAGTCTGAGGGTGGGGCAGCCTGGTGTGGACAGACACAGTGACTGACTACTCAGTGACAGGGGTAGCTGTCAGTATACTCTGAGCCCCCTGCCTCTCCTCCCCAGGGCCGCCCAGAAGCTCAGCCTGGCCTCCAAGCGCAAGAAGCATCACCCACCACCTGCACCCACCACTCGGGGCACGTCCACCTACCCCACGGACTTCAGTGGCACTCTGCAGCTGTGGCCTCCTCCAGTGCCCCCCTGCCTGCTCAGGGCTGCCTCCAAGGCCAAGGAAAACCCCAGCAACTTCGGAAAGGTAGATCCTGTCTGAGGTCCGGTGGCCTGGGTGTGGGAGGCCAGGGCTATCTGATAAGATGCAGGAGTGATAGAAGGCCCTACTTTCTTCTCCAGGGCCACACTGGGACAGCTGACAGGAGATGAGGAAGGAGCCCCAGCCCCTGGGAAGCAGTGACTAAAAGGGCACAAGGAGTGTGGAGCTGGGGTGGGAGATGACAGGAAGAAGCTTGTCCCTCAGGTCCCAGGGGCATGTTCCAGGATAGCCATGTGGTGGGGCACCTGTGCGTAGGATGGGGGCTGGTCTGGAGAGCCTCGTTCTTGCTTCATACCAGCTGGATGCTGCTGTGGGGTGGGACTGAGTCAGGGTGTCCGCACAGCCCAGCCAGATGGGTTTCAGTCGGGGGAAGAGGTCTAGAAGTGGGGAGAGCCCCGTGTGGTGATGGGATAAGCTGGTTGGCTCCAGACCTTCCAAGAGTTTCGGTTTGAGTCCTATGATTGGGCCCAATGGGGTACCCCTGTGGCAGGCCTGTGCAGATTCTTGGGTGAGGTGGGCTCTATGTCCTTAGGGTGGAGAGGGGGGTCCTGACCTCTGGCACATGCTTTTTGCTGAAGCTCTGCCACTCCAAGGGTAATGTCCCCTGCCAGGTGTCCTAAGAGTGACGGAGTTGGGCCTTCTCTATCATGTTTAGTAGCTATGCCCTTCCTTGGCGCTAGCTCTGCATGCTCGTGCCCTGCACACATGGTCAGCACTGGCTAGTGGGAGTAGACTCCTAAATAGGGTCCAGAGAGGAAGCCATGTGTTTACAGGCCTTCCTTCCAGAAGGGAGGCCTCCTCCTGTTCCAGGGCCCCAGAGGAAGGAAGAGCTCTCTAGACAGGGCTGCCCAGACAGGCAGCTGCAGGCGAGTGGGAGGGCCTGGGGCTTCTTCAGGCCCAGCTGACTTCACCGTGCACCTTTTAGCATTGTGGGCAGCTTTCCTTGCCCTCTGCCTTCTCTCAGAATGCTAATTGGTGGCTGGAAGCCAGGCCTCCTGGCTCCTCCCTTCCCCTGGGACGGGGGACACACCCCATGGTTTCCTCAAGGGAGTCTGCTGGAGGTGGCCTCTGTTGGGTGGAGTATGGGAAATAGACTAGCCTGGGGTTGAGTGCAGACAGTTGTCATGGCAGCCCCATACATGTTCAGTGTGGTCAGTAGTGCTGTAGTAGAGCTGGCTCACAAAGCTTCTCAGTTCTGGGCCCACCTGCTCTGGAACCTGTCACCTGCTCCTGGCCCCAGGCAGAGGTATTTAGTCGGGCAGCCCAGCCGTTTTGGGGGCCTGATGGGGCCATTCTGTGAAGCTCAGTGTATGTCCAGTTGTTCAGCTCCGGGTTGGGTGGGCTGTGAGCAGGCACAGGCAGTCTGCCTCTTTGAGGACAGTTACAGTTCTTGGTGACAGGTGACATCTGCCTTTGTGCCCTTTTCTGTTGGGAGGAGGGCTGTCCCTGACCACCCCGCCCCTTTACCCGAGGCTGCCAGTAACCTTAGCTGCCCTCACTTTTTACACTGACAATGTTTAGTAGATGAGACTGGCAGCATCCGTCCTGTCTAGTGAGAAAGGGAGGGAGGGAGATGGGATCCAGACTTGACTGATGTGAGTACCCCAGTCTCCTCTCTCTCTACCTGCCACAGCTCTAGGACAGGCAGGTGGCTCCCACTGACCAGGCTGTCACTGTTCTGGCTGTGTAGGTGTAGGACTGGGCTAACCTGGGGCAGAATGACTGGAAAAGGTCCAGCCTATTCACTTAGCTTGTCTGTCTACCTAACTTCTCTTCCTCAGGGGCTGTGGTGGGTGTGGGGACAGTGTCTGCCTTGGGGCTGTGGCATAAAGAGCCACAAACTCCTTTCTGGACATTTCAGCTCAGGATGGCAGCTGTTCTTTACTGTCACTGTATTTGGGGGCTGCCAGGTCTCTGTCACCTGAGGGGAAAGCCTTTGCCTTCTTTCCGCTGACCCTAGGCCATGCAAGGCTTACCCCAGAGACCAGGTGTCCTGCTAACCAGCTCCTGTCCCCCACGCCCCTGTGGCCCTCCCTGGCTCTAGGTGTTATTAGCGCTAATGTCACATCATCTGAAGGGCCTCCTGAAAGGCGGTGGATATTGCCACAGAAAAGAAGTTAGATTACATTCAGTGTCTGACATTAATGTGCTACTTAAGATAATTCATCATACCGTGGTATTAAAAAAGACATCTCTGGTGTTGGGTGCTGAGTGGCGCCCCTCCCCCACCCCACATCGGTCCACCTCTGGGGAGCTGGAAGCCCTGCTTTTATGTAAAACGTGCTTCCCCTCCCCCCCCAGCTCCAGCGGCTTTGTGGTATCTGAACATTTGGGGGGATGAGGATGCTCTTGTCTCCTGAGAGACCCTGTCATTTCCCTGAGGTAATGACAGGTTCTTTCCAGCAGACAATGGACGGGGGCAGTGGGGGGCAGGCTGGAGGAGATGCCCTCCCTGCCTGGGGATTAGTATCTGCTGAAGAGGCACCGGGAGACATCAGAGCCAAACCGGAGCTTCCCCAGGCCTCTCCTCCCCACTAGGCACCCTCTCACACCTCCAGGACCCATTTGGTTCCTGAAGTGGTGAGGAGTTCACGCTGGAAAAAAAAAATTGCCAAAAATGACCTGGAAGTGCACATTTTCGTCTGCATTGCAGCAGCGTTTGGAAATGAAATCGTTTTGTTCATGTCACTGGGGAATAAAAAAATCGATTCTTGCCTGGTGGAGCCCAGGTTCTCAGTAGTACAATAGCCAAGTATTTCTGTGTTCCTCTCTCTCCCCAGAGGGTGGGACACTCCACTCCACTCCACTCCACCAGAGGCTCTGCATATCAATGTCCCCTGGCCCACTGGGAGTGAGCACGGTGCTCCTGCAGACTGCCCCCCAAAACCAATTTTACAGCATTATGTATCTGTCACTTACAATTAAAATCCCTGAAAAATATTGGTTCTGAAATGAGTCCCTGGTAATTTGATTCGCACCAGTGTGTAGTCAGAGCTTTGGTTGGAGAGGGAAAAGTGTGGCCCCCAGCAAAGGGGAGCCCCAACTCCAGTGGCTTTTGAGGAAGTGGAGCCTGCCTGCCTCACAGTTGCCTCCCTCCTCCCTGTGTTGCTGCCCCTGTGGGGAGCATCCATTCTCCACACGGGTTGTGGTTGTGGGTGCAGCCTTCTTTGGCATCTTTGTGTCCTCCATTGCATTTTCATTGAGGATTTTGGGTTCCCCGGCCTTCTGGACCCTGTCATGGTCACCAGGCACATTGGAATCTCCTTTGTTTCTGCCATGACCCAGGCTGACTAGTGGATAGCAGAGCTCTAGGAGCTGAGGTCCGCCTTTGCCCTCTCCTCTTCCACACACCTCCCAGACTCAGTTTCCCCAAAGTGGGGCTCATTAGGCAAGATTTCAGAATTCCCTTTTCTCGGATCTTATTCTCGTTCCATGGAATTTCCTCCACTTTCCCCCCCTCCCCCATCCTAGCTTTTCGAGCCTGGCTTCTTGAGTTGTTTCAGGGCAGAGGCAGCAAGCCTGGAGTTTCTCCCTACAGCCTCTCGGCCCTCTGAGGCCCTTCACCTTTCTGTGGGTTTGTTCATTTGCTCATCCCATGGGTGTGCCTGTTGTCTTCCTGGGATGCAAGTCCTTCCTTGGAGGGCTTTGTCCTGAGGCTGGTAATGGTGCAGCCTCACCTTCAGGTGTCCCTGAATGAGAAGCGCCGGGGGGGGGGGTTAGGGTACTCCCTGTCTCTGCTAACTGTCCTCTCCTTCCCTGCCTTGCCTTGTCTCCTGGTTGCTGGCGGGCTGTGCATCCCACCAGCCTTACTCCACCCTGGGCTTCAATTTCTCTCTACCCTGCTGACCTCATGTGGGATCCGCTCAGGCAGCATTCCTGTGGTATCGGCACCCATGCTGAGACCTGGTCTGCTGTCCTGACTCGTGCTTGCTTCCCCTGCCCTGTAATTAGTGGCCAGCTGGGTGGAGGGCGGAGCTCAGAAGCCTGTTTCTGCCAACCCCCAGGTAAAGGTTATGCTGCGCATCTGGCCAGCACAAGGAGTTCAACACTCAGCAGAGTCTACATCCTACCTGAAGGTGGACCCTCGGAAGAAGCAGGTGACTCTCTATGACCCCGCTGCTGGGGCCCCAGGCTGCGCAGGCCTCCGCCACGCCCCCACGGCACCAGTCCCCAAGATGTTTGCTTTTGACGCCATCTTCCCCCAGGACTCGGAGCAGGTATGGAGGAGTGGAACTCCTGGGTGCTTGTGATAGGATCAAATCTGATCCCCTGCAGAAGGGGACCTTAGCTGCCTGTTGGGCCTGCTGGGTCTGCCTCCCTCACAATCCTAGCCCAGGACATTTTCCCAGCCTCTGTCTAGTTCTCCAGGCCAAGTGTTGGGCAAACGCTGAGCTCTTCAGGCCCATTCTCCTGTGAAGCTTTTGAGCAGCTATGCCCTGCCCTGGAAACTAGGGACACTGGGTGCCCACGTAGCACACTGAGCAATGACCATGACTTCCTTATGCTGTGTTGTGGGCAGCAGCTCTCGGTGCTGGTTTGGGTGCCTGGGCACATGTGTCTAGCTAGCACACCCTACCTGTATTATATGTGTCCCGTCTGCCGACTGACTTACGTGTCCTGCACTTTCCATAGGAATGTGGAAGGGCCCTGTGCTCCTGGCCTTGTATCTGTCAGTTCATATGTGCTGTGGGCTGTCTGCATGCATGTGACCAGGACCTTAGGCTTGCAGATGTAGCGGAAGGCACTGGCCACAACAGCCCTTAGACTCCAGCACCTGCCTAATTCCCACTGGGTTCCTCCCCAGGCTGAGGTCTGCTCAGGGACCGTGGCTGATGTGCTACAGTCTGTGGTTGGTGGAGCTGATGGCTGCATTTTTTCCTTTGGCCACATGAGCCTTGGTAAGTGCTCTGCCATTCCTTTGCACCTGTGATGCCTTCTAACTGTCCTCCTCCCCTTGGTTGCTGCTGCCCCTGAGCCCGGCCCTGATTGAGGAGAAAGGGGTTCTCCGTGTGGATGTGGGAGTGGGGGTCTCAACAGCAAAGCTGAGGCAGGCAGAGCCAAAAGGCAGAAGCCTCTGAGTGGTTGGTTTTGGTGTCAAGGCCATCTGGGTCGTCCCTGAGGACCCTGGGCCTGGAAGGACTCTTGAGGGTAGATGGTGGAGAGATAGTGGTGGTTCTCACGGTGGTTCTCATGTGTCGCTGTCTCTCAGGCAAGTCATATACCATGATTGGGAAGGACAGCTCACCCCAGAGCCTGGGCATCGTGCCCTGTGCTATCTCCTGGCTCTTCAGGCTCATTGATGAGCGCAAGGAAAGGATGGGCACACGCTTCTCCATCCGTGTGTCTGCTGTGGAAGTGTGCGGCCATGACCAGAGTCTGCGGGACCTGCTTGCTGAGGTGGCTTCAGGCAGCCTTCAGGACACGCAGTCTCCAGGCGTGTACCTGCGAGAGGACCCTGTGTGTGGGACACAGGTATGTCAGTGCTTTTAGCCTTTCTGGGACTATGGAGGAGGGTAGAGGGAGCACTGTGATCGGCCTCAGCCGTTAAATACATGTGGCCTCCACCTTTGCTCTCGAAGCTCCAGAACCAGAATGAGCTGCGGGCACCCACTGCCGAGAAGGCGGCCTTCTACCTGGACGCGGCCTTGGCAGCCCGCAGCACCAGTCGTGCTGGCTGTGGGGAGGACACCCGGCGTAACTCCCACATGCTCTTCACGCTGCATGTGTACCAGTATCGTGTGGAGAAGTGTGGCCAAGGAGGAAGTAGGTGCATGGTGCGAGGGTGTGTGTGTGTGAGTGTGTGTGTGCTAGGGTGTGTGTCTCTGTGTGTGTGTGTGTGTGTGTGTGTGTGTGTGTGTGTGTGAGTGTGAGTGTGTGTGCAAGGGTGTGTGTCTCTGTGTGTGTGTGAGTGTGAGGGTGTGTCTCTGTGTGTGTATGTGTGTCTGTGTGTGTGTGTCTGTGTGTGTGAGTGTGTGTATGTCTGTATGTGTGAGTGTGTGTGTATGTCTGTGTGTGGCATTTCCATGGGTTGTCAGCCCCCTGGAAGGGGGCCTTGTGGGCATCTCTGCCCGCCTGAGTGGGCTGTGGACTGTGGGGTGCCCAGACCCAGCATCTGCTTATACTGTTTTCAGTGTCTGGTGGTCGCAGCCGCCTGCACCTCATCGACCTGGGCAGCTGTGAGGCAGCCCTCAGCAGAGGCGGGGAGGCTTCTGGAGGACCCCTGTGCCTGTCTTTGTCAGCTCTGGGCAGTGTCATCCTGGCCCTAGTCAGTGGGGCCAAGCATGTGCCCTACAGGTGAGTATGGGGGCAGGCACCAGCAGGGTGACCTCTGGGGAACTGGCTATTTTGATGTCTGGCATTTCTTGGGGCTTGAGTTCAGGGTTAGCAGTGGGTCCTAGGGCTTCTGGTACGGGGACAGGTGCAAGGATGTAGGTGAAAAGACACAATGAGAGCTCCACACATAGCCCACTCCCCCCTCCCTGCCTAGTGGCGTACGCCTCAGCTGGCCTTCCACCTAGACGGCCCCTCACTCCAGCCTCTGAGAGCCTCCTTGGCTTGCAGGGACCACAGGCTCACCATGCTGCTGCGCGAGTCCCTGGCTACTAGCAACTGCCGTACCACTATGATAGCACACATCTCGGACTCGCCAGCCCACCACGCAGAGACACTCAGCACTGTGCAGCTGGCTGCCCGTGTCCACCGCTTGCGCAGGAAGAAGGGCAAGGTAAGCCTCAGCTCCTGCTACCTCCCAGGGGCCCCCCAGGCTCCCACATCCTCTGAACCCCCCCCCCACTCTGGACGGCAGGTAGGTGTGTTCAGCTGTGCGTGGGTCTCTTCTGCCTCTGGAGGAGAACCCAGCCCTGAGGCCCTGGTGCCCTGGGCAGTGATGGGGTTTGTGTTGTAAGGGGAGTGAACACCATCCCAGCAGGACACTTCTCAGGAATGCTGGGTGTTCTGAGGCCCCCGCCCTAGGTCTGGATGCTGCACTTGCTGTGGCATGACCTTTCCTGCCTGCGCCCCTCCCCACCCTGTGACAGGGTCGGCTGATCACCTCCCAAAGCCCCCCGGAAGCCCCTTTTATGTTCTTGCCCTGTAGTGTGATTTCCAGTCCCTACAGGCCTTGCTTAGCTACTGTGGTCCACAGAGTCCACACCCCTGTGCTGAGATGAGAGAGCAGAGTCCAGGGAAGAGATGAAATGGGGTCCAGGGCTGTGTGCGGACAGGGGTGCGTCTACTTACCAGGGTCTGTTGTGCTGTCCCCAGTATGCATCTAGCTCCTCAGGAGGAGAGAGCTCCTGTGAGGAGGGCCGGGCCCGCCGCCCCCAGCACCTGCGGCCCTTCCACCCACGCACCATGGTCCTGGACCCTGACCGTCCGGCTCCTGGCCTGTCTGGTGACCCTGACTACTCATCCAGCAGTGAGCAGTCGTGTGACACAGTCATCTATGTGGGTCCCGGTGGGGCAGCGCTGTCAGACCGTGAGCTTACCGACAACGAGGGCCCACCTGACTTTGTACCCATCATCCCCGCGCTGAGCCGCCGCAGGCCCTCCGAGGGACCCCGGGACGCCGACCACTTCCGTTGCAGTACGTTCGCAGAGCTGCAGGAACGTCTTGAGTGTATTGACGGCAGCGAGGGCTTCCCTGGTCCCCAGGGTGGCTCTGATGGAGCCCAAGCCAGCCCTGCCAGAGGAGGCAGGAAACCCTCGCTGCCCGAGGCCACATCCCCCAGGAAGGCTGTGGGCCCTGCTATGGTCACCAGTTCCCCTCGAGGCAGCCCTGGGCAAGACACTCACCGGAGCACCTCAGAGCCCTCTAAGACTGGTACACAGGGTGATCAGAGAGTAGATGGTACTCGGCCTGAGCCACCTGCCCCAGACAAGACCGCCGGAGGTGGTGGCAGGAGGCCGCTGCCCAGTCCAGCCCCTCCACCACCTCGGCAACCAGAGGCTCGAGGTGTCCCCACAGAACCTGGGGGAGAGGGCCCTGACAGTGTGCTTCGGACACCCCCTGTGGGCATGAGTGGGCAGAGGGCCTTGTCCCCACCGCTCTCAGACACGGCTTATCCTTGCCCGTCTGCTCGTGGATGCCATCTGGAGCGGGGCCTGCTAACCACAACAGTCACCCTGCAGCAGCCGGTGGAGCTGAACGGGGAGGATGAGCTGGTGTTCACAGTGGTAGAGGAACTACCCCTGGGAGGACTTGCAGGGGCCACACGACCCTCCAGTCTGGCCAGTTTGGGCAGTGACTGTTCCCTGCAGGCCTTGGCCTCAGGCTCAAGACCAGTCAGCATCATTAGCAGTATCAATGATGAGTTTGACGCCTATACCTCACAGGTGTCTGAGGACCCTGGGGAGCTCCTGGAGGGGATGGCGTGGCCTGGTGGCAGTCCAGCCTCATCCATCGGCTCCTGGTTGAGCGACGTTGGTGTCTGCTTGGCTGAAAGCCGTGGTCCCACACCACAGCCCCTCTTCAGCCCTGACTCTGCAGCAGGGCCTGGACCACCAGAGTTTCCTACTCCAAGCAGCTCCCAAGAGGACAGCAAGTTCAGGTCCTCAGAGTGTGCCAGACCAGACAATCCTGGCTCAGCTCATGGTTCCCGCCCTGGGGAGGTGGTCACAGCAACTCAGACCCGACCCGGCAGAGAGCCTTGGGCCGGGTCTCCACACGAGACAGCCTCAGCCCAGACCATCCACTGTAGTCTACCCCGGAAACCTAGGACTACCTCAGCAAGCAGCCGTGCTCGCCCCAGCCGGGGTCCACACAGCCCTGGAGGTCTGTTCGAGGACCCTTGGCTTCTCCGGGCAGAGGACTGTGACACACACCAGGTGGCCTCCACAAGCAGGATCCCAAGCCCAACCCCAGGCTCCCCTCGACTGCTAGAGGCTCAGAGAGTGGTGGATGGGTGTGAGGTGACGATGACAAGAGTGCCCCGAAGGCCAGAAGCTGTGGCTCGGATCCCACCTTTGCGGCGGGGAGCCACCACACTGGGAGTGACCACACCTGCCACGTCCTGTGGGGACACTCCAGGGGAGACAATGGTCCATTCAGGAAGCCTGAAGACCACCTCCAGCAGTAAGAAGAGTGTGTCTCCCAAGGGGTCCTTCTTCCCAAGGCCTAGTGGGGCAGGTCCCCCAGCCCCTCCTGTGCGCAAGTCTAGCCTGGAGCAGAGCACGGCCCTCGCCCCCACCCAGGCCTTGGGTCTGCCTCGGGTAGGGGCTACTTCTGCTTTCCGAGGGGAGGACGAGGCCAGGCCCAGTGGCCGGTCTGATTACTCTGTTTCCAAGACCACATCCAGTGTGAAAGCCAGAACTGGCAAGGTGGAGGCCGCACACCGTCCCACTGGCCACATGTCCCTGGAGCGGTACGAGGGCCTGACACATGGCAGCAGCAAGGTCAGAGAAGTCCCAGTACGGCCACAGAGGGCTGTGCCCAGGTTGGGTGTACCACCCGCCAGCCCCTCACTTGGACCAGCTCCTGCCTGTAGGAGCAGCCCAGCCAAGGGTGTTGGAGCCTCCAAGCCTCCGGCTGGTGGGGCCAAGAGTCGTAATCTAGGGGCTAGTACATCTCGGGCATTGGGTGCTCCAGTGAAGCCATTGGCCCCTGTGTCGGGCAAGACCACAAGTGGCCCTGTGCCAGGACCGAGAACAGCTCCACGGGCTGTACCTGGTATTGGGGCCAAGGCAGGCAGGGGCACCATCATGGGCACTAAGCAGGCATTCCGGGCTGCCCATAGCCGTGTCCATGAGCTGGCAGCCAGTGGCTCTCCTGGTAGAGGTGGCCTCTCCTGGGGCTCGACAGACTCGGACAGCGGCAATGACAGTGGTGTGAACCTGGCTGAGGAGCAGCAGCCTGTGAGCCCCGCCCTGCCCTCCCCCTACAGCAAAGTGACTGCACCAAGGAGGCCTCAGCGCTACAGCAGTGGCCACGGCAGTGACAACAGCAGTGTTTTGAGTGGGGAGCTCCCCCCTGCTATGGGCCGCACTGCGCTTTTCTACCACAGTGGTGGCAGCAGCGGCTATGAGAGCATGATCCGTGACAGCGAGGCCACTGGCAGCGCCTCCTCAGCCCCCGACTCCATGAGTGAAAGTGGAACAGCCTCCCCAGGCGCCCGCTCCCGCAGCCTCAAATCGCCAAAGAAAAGGACCACAGGTAGGCAGCAGTGATGGTCTCCGGCCACAGCACTCTATAGTTTGTAGACCTGAGAGATCCTTGACAGTGCACTTGGCCACTTCAGGCTCTAGTGGACCCCGATCGATCCCCCCCCCCAACAGCTGGGTTTTGCAGCCCTGTGGGTTCCTTGCAACGCCGTGGAGTGCTCTGTTCTTGGTTCTTGGCGGTGGGCCTGGGCTCTCCACCCTGATGCCGCACCCTGTGTGGTCTCTGGGATGGTTTACAGATGCCAGGTGTGCATAGCCCTTGGTTGTTTATAAGCCATGGGACTGTACAGCCCTTGACAGTGTATAGACTTAGACCTGACACAGGGAGCTGCCTTTGGGTTGTGAATGTGCGTGATCCCGACTGACATTTTATTAAACACTCCTGGGACTTGGTTGCATGGCCCTCTGTAGTTTATAAGCACTCCCAACGTATTCTCTTCCCTGACCTCCACTCTCCTCCAGAGACTAGTTCTTAACCCCGGCAGGGGAGTGAGGCGAGAGTTTGGGTTCAAGCTAGGCAGTGGGCATTGCATCGGGCTCTGGGCTGGCCTCCCCCTCGCTAATGCCCCAGCTGCCCAAGAGCTCCGTCCAGCACTGCTCGGGTTCCCTCCTGGTCGACCAGGGGACAGGGAAGATGTGGGAGCAACAAGCGCTACTTCTGTGAGAGCAGTCGGTGTCCCTGGCTCCACTCACTAGCCCCTGGCTGTTTCAGGTCTACAGCGACGGAGGCTGATCCCGGCCCCATTACCCGATGCTGCTGCCTTAGGCCGCAAGCCCAGCCTCCCTGGACAGTGGGTGGACTTGCCCCCACCCCTGGCCGGCTCTCTGAAGGAGCCTTTTGAGATCAAGGTCTATGAGATAGATGATGTGGAGCGCCTCCAACGGCACCGCCTGCCTCTGAGGGAGGAGGAAGCCAAGGTAAGGGATACCTGGGAGGGCCATCTGATGGGCTCTCTGGGCCCCTGGAGATTCATCCAGGCAGCCCCTGACACCCCCTTTTTTGTTCACAGCCCTCTCAGGATGTGGAGAAGGTAGGAACCAGCCTGGACCATCCCCAAGCTCGTAATCCCTGGTGCTTTTGCTATGGGTGGGTGACAGAAGGAACTCTTGAGGCTACTGCTGTGTTTCCACAGAGCTAGACCCACTGTCTAGCAACTTGAGGTGTAGACCCCGTGCAGATCCCACCATCCTTATGTTGGAGGGCTGGCCACGTGTTTATACGGGGCCTGAAGCTAGGAAGCCTTATGGAGAGTGTCCCTGCCATCTGTATCTGAACCTATTCTTCCTGTCCCTTGCCAACAGGGCCCAGTGTGCATCAGCTCCAAGTTGCGGCTAGCAGAGCGCAGGCAGCAGCGGCTGCAGGAAGTGCAGGCCAAACGTGACCACCTCTGTGAAGAGCTGGCTGAGACCCAGGGCCGGCTGATGGTGGAGCCTGGGCGCTGGCTGGAGCAGTGTGAGTGCCCCACTCCCTCTGTTCTGAACAGTGGGATAGCCAGCATGCGCAGGAGCCCAGACTCTACTCCCTAGGCTCCCCCTTCTCTGCCCTCAGCTGTTCTCCTATAGTAGGTGGCAGCCGAGGGAGAATCCACCGGGCTGACACTTCTCCTTGGGGAATTTGAGGAACTTGGCTGCTGTCCCGGGCCTCTGCCCTGACCCTATCTCATCTCTCTCCAGTCGAGGTGGACCCGGAGCTGGAGCCAGAATCAGCCGAGTATCTGGCGGCCCTGGAGCAAGCCACAGCCGCCCTGGAGCAGTGCGTTAACCTTTGCAAAGCCCATGTCATGATGGTCACCTGCTTTGACATTGGTGTTGCTGCCACCACTGCTGTCCCTGGGCCCCAAGAGGTGGATGTTTGAGGCTGAGCACAGGTCATAGGCAGGGACATGCAGGGCGGGGGTGCGAGGATAGGGTGTGGGATGGAATGAGGATGTGGAGGGGGTTGGAGGGTTGAAGACACAGGGTCTGTGCAGGATGGGGGTTTCTCAAAGAGGAGACAGAGAATGGGGGAGGGGAGGGCCAGCCAGTGGACAGAGGGAACGGGGATGGAAAGACTGTCGTCACCCAGACAGCCACGCAAGTGCCTTTAACCTTGAGTAGGCCTTTTCTTTTCTAATTTGGTGCTATGGACTCAAGACATGACTCAGACACCAGCAGACAGTCTCAGCCCGGGTGGCTGCGGCCACTCGGGCCACACTAAAGCCAATTTGTTCCTGATTTTGCCTTCCTTACAACTAAGCAGTTTTGTGTAGCAGGGCAGGCCTGCCTGGGCCGGCTCTCCTTTAGGATTGGGTTCATTTTCTTCCCCAGCAGCTTTCCCTCGACAGCCCGCGTGAGTGGTCTCTCTGGCAGTCTGTAGCAGTGGTGTCCTCTGAGTGTGGACAGCTAGCCTTGAGGGCCCCACTCTATCCTGAGGACACCAAAGGCCACACAAGCAAGGGCTGGGCCATGAGCACACAATGCTTTTCTTCCACGGCAGGAATTCTTACCAAAACCACAAGCAAAAAAAAAAAAAAAAAAGCAAACAATGAAACTAACCACCTCACACCCCAAGGATGGGGTGTGAGTTTTTGTAAAAGTTCTGTTAGCTTCATATTTTTGTATCATTTTGCCTAAAAGCAGAATTTGCAGTGGGAATTTGAAGACAAATTATCTAAGTTTTTATGGTTTTCTACAGGTATCCCTAGGTCAGGGGCTCTAGGCAGCTGTGGGGCAGGCTTTTTCTGGGGTCACCAAGGGCAGTGTGGGGGTCTGTGGGAGGTGGTTCTTTACAGATACAGATGGGGGGGAGCCTGCCAGCCTGATGCGGCACGCACGCAGGTTCGTGCTTTCTGACCGTTGTGTATTTTATAGGCGTCCAGACCTTTGTACAAATGTGTAGATAACATCTTGCAACAGTTTTTATTTGTGAATAAAAGATGTGCTGATTGTTCACGTGGCTCTGAGTTCACTGGTTGCCCCTGAGCTCTTTGCCTCTCATGTGCTCACATTTTACAGTGGGGGGTGGGGGCTGAGAAGGATGCAGGGCAGAGGGAAGCGAGGTTTTAGGGAGCCATGCTGGGGCCATGCTCTCTGCCCAGTGTTTCTATATGAGCTACCATGAAGTTGAATAGGTGGCTAGCTGCAGCCTGAGTTCAAACCCACACTTCTTCTTTAAGCTGAGAGCCAGTCTTGGGAGCAAGGCTCGGGGGAAACAGCCTTTTATGGTGGCTGCTAGCTCCTCCACATGGGGTAACGAAACTGCAGCTCCAGAACAACTCCAGAAAGACTGTGGTTTCTTTCCTTTGTTCTCAGCTTGCCTTCCAGGGGCTGAGCACATGGGAAGCCCTTGCCCAGCAGGGCTGACTCCTAATATAAGACAGCCTAGCTTGGCTACCCTCTGGTCTCACACTTCATGTTACCTACTGAATTAATTCGCCATCTCCTTTTTGTCCCTCTGCCAGGTCCTCTTGCAGGCTCCCCACCACCCTGCGAGCCCCGGGATGCTCTCCTGCCTGGGATGCCCCCTTCTCTGGCCTCTGGCAGTGTTTGTGGGGGCCTCTCCATGGTGGCCCTGCTGACAGGGCCCCTCCTTGGTGGCAAGTCACACCTTGTGTGGTCTCTGCTTATATATATATCTCCTTGGGTGGGGTAGGGTCTGAGTCATCGTCACATTTCTGCATGGCACAGGGCTGGGCCCTAGTGAGCCCTGGGGGGCCCTTGCTGAAGAAAGTAAATGAATGAACAAAGCGATGAGTCTGTCCCTGGCTGGGGCAGAAGCAGGCTCAGGGCGGACAGCTGTATAGTTTGCAGTCTGTTCTCTATGGCCAGTGTACGTCAGGCTTCTGCCCTGTCCTCCTCTGCTGCAGCAGGTGTGTGCGGTTAGGGATCACAGGCCAGTCAGGAAGGCGGTGTTCTGTTGTCCAACACCACGTCTTGTGCTCTGAGGCCATCAGCACCCAGCCTCTGGGGAGGGTGTTCCCAGCCAGCCCTGTGCTATCCAAGGCATTGTCCGTGGATTTGGAGGGTTCCGTTGCATGGGGTATGTTGAATTTGGGGATAGAGGAAATTCTCAGGGGAGAGGCAAGAGGCTTACTTTCTGTCTTGCAACCTGGTGCCCGTGTGCACTGCACGGAGGTGCTGTCTGCTGGAACAGAGCAGCAAAGGATCCAAGCAGGACCCTCATAGTTCCTGGGAAAGTCCTCCCACAGGCCCCTGGCATGGGCTCTGCCTTCCATCATGATTGTGCCATCTGGGCTGTGTGAGGGTGGGTAGCAGTTGGGACACCTCAGCTATACTTCATCTTTCCGTCACAGGAGTGGGCCAGAACATTCTCCACAGAGGGAGGCATCTCCAGCCTTGATCCCCAAGCCTGTTCTTGCCAGGTACCTCTGTAGGCAAAGCCCAATCATCAGTGGCCTAGGTAAAGCCCACTGCCCACAGTCCAGGCTTGAGGAGTGTGTAGCACTTGCTTTTCTGGATAAGGACCTCACTGTCCTGAGGCCAGCCTGGGAGCCTTGCATGGCCTTTCATCTGGGACATCAAAGCCCTCAAGCCCTGTCATTAATGGCTGGGAATCCCGTGGGGAGCAGTGCAAGTCCCACTACGCCCATTTTATGGATGGGAACACGGGAGTCACCCAGAACCCAGCTCTGTAGTGGAAGCTAAGCCCGTGGCAGTCTGCCCCATGCCTCCTGTAATGTGTCTGTGTGCGTCCTCCTTAGGGACAGAAAACTGGGTCAAAGTGGCCACTCAAGCCCCATTCCTGTCTCTCCTCAGAGGTCGGATTGAGATCCTAAAGGGGGTGTTTGTGAGAGCACGCAGCCTGTGGGAGCCTGGAGTACAGCTGATGCAGAACTAGGTAGTCAGCAGGGACCTGCAGCCAGAGAAGCTTGGGCACCTGCCTGGGCCATGTGGGGTACAGG
This sequence comes from Cricetulus griseus, assembly GCF_003668045.3. Taxonomy (NCBI): domain Eukaryota; kingdom Metazoa; phylum Chordata; class Mammalia; order Rodentia; family Cricetidae; genus Cricetulus; species Cricetulus griseus. The sequence goes on along the minus strand of NC_048598.1, from coordinate 181,874,152 downwards.
CTGGTGGCAGCCCAGGCGTCAGCTCTCAAAGGCTCAGAAGCTAACCTGGCACCCGGCCACATGCTTCCCTAAGGCAAGGTGCCCGCCTGACTCAGCTACAAGTTGGGGCCTGTTCTGCTTGCCCTAACCACTCCACCCTGGCACAGAAGGCCCGATGGATAGGAGGGGTAAGAGGCTTCTAGGGCACAGTAAGGGACTCAGAAGAGGCCAGAGACAGACTGTCAAAGCAGGCAGGGCAGTAGCTGAGGGGCAGGAGTATGTGGCTGCACCCCTGGAGAGGTACTGTGGGTGTTGACTCTCTGTGTAGGGTCAGGCCTGCTTCCTCCAGAGGCCACCATCCATGCTTGTCAGTAGGACCCCTTCTCCAAGAACGGGGTTGGGCATGGAGGAAGAGCTACAAGGGACATTTACCCCAGATTCACATCCTGGGGCTGAAGGATCCTGGAGAATGAGTGCTTGGTTCTCAGAGGTTCCTGGGAGTTTTTCCCTTGTGGTCACGATCACAGAGGTCAGAAGTGATGCCGGTGACACAGGAGGCAGGCAGTGAGGAAGGATGGTAGTAGGTATTTGTGGTGGAGAGCGTGGCAGCAGAGGTCTCAAGCCTGGGTGGCAGAGATCTGGATGGCGGTGCTTTGGGCCTTCCCTCCAGGCCTATCTGGGAGGCACTGCCAGTTTCCGCTGTCTCTAACCTCCGTTCCCTTACTTTGCCAGTGTCACAGTGACGTGTATGAGTTCATGCAGTCAGTTCTGTTTTGGGATCTCACCTAGTGCCTGCCCTGCTACGTTGTGCTCACAATGCTGAGCTCTCTGGAAGTGACCCCAGCTTTAGGGAAGTCTACCTCATGGTCCTGGGGGAACCACAAGGCCCTGTGCCATAGCCACAGCATTCCAGAAGAAACCCTTCCCCCACTCCTTCCCTCCACCTTCCTACCCCCCTGGCTTGGCTGCTCCTCTCAAGGGCCAGGAGCACTGGGACCAGGCCCTGGGATCTGCTCCCAGCAAACAGGAAGCTCACATGGAGATCTCTCCCTCCTGATAATGTGTTTAACAAGGCAGGATCCAGGCTGTTTCCACACAGGAAGCCCTGGAGGCTGGGAGGGGCTGGGAAGGAATTCCCCGAGCTGCCAAGAGACCCGCTTTCCTGCAGGGTGGAGGTGGGATGAGGTGTGGTGGGGTCTTGGTCAGGAGCCAAGAGCTACACAGTGGTGGGACCCACTCAGAACCCCGGATTGGTAGCCTTAGAAATTCTCAAGCTATGAGGGCCACTGAGGCCCACCCTGAGTCTGTCAGTCTTTCAGATAAGGGTAGAGCAGAGGGGTTCCCTTCTACAGGGTCCAGGAAGGCCATGCACAGGAGCCAGGCAAGTGGCATCTGTTGTCTCAGGGCTGAGATCTCAAGGGGAGGTGAGAGAGGTTATGGCCTCCCTGGCCCTTCTCTCCAAGACATTGCTCATCCCTGGCCCCTCAAGGCTCTTCTTCAGGTGCCTTCCTTACCAAGGCTCTGTTAAGTGTCCCCCACAGCCTTTAGATGGGTGAGGTGCAGGCCCGCCATCCCACTTCCTGGGGAGACAGAGGCAAGAGGATCTGGTATTCAAATCCTGCCTAGATGACAGAGTAAGGCCCTGTCTCAAAATTTACAAAGTAGAATGTCAAGGGCTAAAGAGTTGGCTGAGAGGATTAGAGCCCTGGCTGCTTTTCCAGAAGACCCAAGTTGGTGTTCCAGGGCTCCAATGCACTCTGAAGGCCTGGCACCAGGTCCACCCATGGTGCACAGACATAAACTCAGGCAAAATACCCACACACATAAAATTTAAAGTAAAAAGAGGGCTCCGGAGGAGCTCGGTGGAGCTTCTGAGTGTATGTGAGGCCCTGGTTTAGTCCCCAGCTTTAGAAACATGGCAACTTAGCGCTTTGCTTATTGTATTGGCTTCTGAATTGTCTTTTTAAGTTTTTCTTGTTTATTTTATTGTGTTTTAAAATTTTAAATTTATTTTTATGTGTCTGGGTGTTTTGCCTGCATGTAGTCTGTATCACATGCATGCAGTGCCCACAGAAGAGGCCATGAAATTCCTCTAGGACTAGAGTTACACACAGCCCTGGACTCCCTTAGAGAAAAGCCGGTGTTTCCAACCACAGAGCTCTCTTTCCCACCCCTATCTTATTGGGTTTGTTTTGGTTTGGTTTGGTTTTTCTAGGCAGGGTTTCTCTGTGTAGCTTTGGAGCCTATCCTGGCACTCGCTCTGGAGACCAGGCTGGCCTCGAACTCACAGCGATCCGCCTGCCTCTGCCTTCCGAGTGCATTCGCCACCAATGCCACTAATGCCCGGCTGGTTTTGTTTTTTAAAGACAAAGTTTCAAGTAGTTCAGGATTGCCTTGAATTCACTATGTAACAAAGAATGACTTTGAATCCTTGATTCTCCTGCCTCCACCTCCCAAGTACTGGGATCACAGATGTAATACAAAAAAAAAAACACCACATCTTCTTTTCATTTTTTATGTTTTGTTTACTTTTTAAGATAAGCTCAGGCTGGCTTTGAACTCATGACCCTCCAGTGTGTACCTCCACACTCAGCTAGATAGAACCACATTTAAGGTTAGTTTATGTTTAAGCACAATGCTGAGGGTGACACAGCTCCCCCAGGCCCCACATTGCTTCCCCAACCTTCTGTCTCTCATTATGGTAACGTTTGCTGTGAGCATTGAACCATGAATGCCTGCGGCATGGTATTTGCGTCCACTGCCTTAGTTTCCTTTTGTATCTTTCTTCCAGCCCCAAATTCCACCAAGGATGGCACACCGGGGCAACAGTTCTGCCCCTCTGAGAGGATGGAGCCTACACATGAGTAGTTTGAGATTCTGTGACGATGTGTGTCCCCTTTAGTTACCTCCTTGTTGACACTGGTCTGGACTTGCAGCTATTTATTTTCTGCTGTGGGTTCTGCCCAACCTCTCAATCTGTTACTGAAACCCAGCTGGGCTGCCGAAAGCTCTGGCAACCAGCCGGTATTATTTCTTGGTCCCAGACTGTTGCACTGGGGCCACTGCTGGCCTCCTAGGGGTCATCCCAGCTGCCTGGGTTCTGAGACCTTGCTGGCCATCCCTGCTCCAACATGCGTATTTGGGGGTGGACAATCAGTTCTGGCTATTCCAAAGTATCCCCAGCAGGCTTCCTGTCATACCCTGAACCCACAGGAATGACAGATCTGACGGCATGTGAGGATCTTGAGGGACCCTAAGTTCTCAGAGGACCCAGGTGTAGGTGATATTGGGTGTAGGCCTTGTCCTTCTTGTCTGGGCTTCTTGGAAAGGAGGGTTTCCAGGGGTAGAGACCATGTGTGAAAAGCAGGAGCCCTCCTTCTCCAGCCTCGGACCAGCCCTAGGGTATTGCGCACTGACAAGCCCTAGGAGCTGAACTGTCCAGGACTTGACTGGGCCACTCTTGGCTGCAGCCCAGCACCAGGGTTAGGCTTCACAATGAACTCAGTGGCCCAGAGTTGGAGAAGGGATGCGATGGGAGGTGGCTGCTGGCCTCTGGGGCAGGGTGATGCCACTTTAATTACTAGTACGGTCCGGACAGCCCAGCCTGTCCCTGAGGCTGAGAGAAAGAGCAATGACGTCCTTGAGAACCCACAGGGCGGTTCCAGGTGAAGTCACTCTGCTCCCCACTGTCGTCATTGTCACCTTGGGAGTGAGTTCACACTGGGTGCACTGCCCTGGGCAGCCAGACCTCTTGCCAGTGGTTGGCTCCTTGATGCCACCTGCCTTCAGTGGGTGTTGGCCAGGCCATTTCCTAGAACATCCTGTAGACTGGACTGGCAGGAGGCCTGAGGTCAGCCGGTGGCCAGGCTGTCCTCACTTTCCTTCGAGGCTGCCACTCTTGCCTTCCAGAGCGGGAAAGCAGCCCCTCTCATTGAGGATCCTGGCTTCACAGCTATGGAGAAGAGGCTGGCTAGTGGAAGAAAGAAAAAAGTCTTAGCCCACAGACAGAGGGAGCCTGCTGGTGACATGGGATCTCCCATAGGGACCCATCATTGTGCTGATGGGGACCAGATGGGGACCAGAGAAGGGTATTGGAGCCCAGGACAGCCACTGGCCACAGTTGTTGGCAGTTCTCCCTACCTGGTGCCTTAATTTCCCTTCCTGTAGAAGGAGCGGCTCCAGGCTCATCTGAGTTGTCCTAGACATCACACACACAGGGCTCTGGTTGGAGTAAATCTCCTTTCCTCTATACCAAGGATGACGAGCTGTATTTCTTATAGCCTTGTGACTGGCAGAGGCAGGCGCTCCGCTCCGCTCCTGCCTTCACTGATTTGTGGTCCTGGCTATGCTGGTGCCGGCTCTGGACATCTTTATGAGGCGGCAGGGGCTCTGCTGAGAACCGAGACGAGTTGGCATGAACTACAGCTTGACGGCCTGCCCGTCCCTTCACCATTCACCCCAACGTCTCCCAGAGCTAATCCTGGGCTGGCTTCATCTAATCCAGGCTGAGGTGGGAAGATCCTGGCCTTCTGCACTTTTCCTGGGAGCCTGAAATTTGGCTTCAAGGAGTTTTCACAGCCATCCAGTCTGTGTGAGCCTGGCTCTGGGATGGGGTCAGGGTGTGGGGGATGTTGGGTGTGGGGAGATGAAGGAGTCCCAGGACCACACAGGGAACGTAGGCTTCCTGGGGCTCAGGGAAGTGGCAGAAACTGACAGTGGCCTACAGGGAAACCGTTGTGTGTTTCTGAGATATCCGACATACCATGGAAGTCTGACCTGTGAGCCCGTGCCAGCTCTGCAACCTACCTCAGGTTTCTTTGCCTTCTAGCCCGGTGGTTCTCAGCCTTTCTGATGCTGCGACCCTTTAACAAAGTTCCTTTTGTTGTAGTGGCCCCCAACCATAAAATTATTTTCATTGCTACTTCATAACTGTAATTCTGCTACTGTAATGAATTGTCATGTAATCTGGGTTTTCCAGTGGTCTTTGGGGCTGAGAACCAATGCTGTAGCCCCTCTGTCTGTCTATAGAAAGGGTTGATGTAGAGTAACTATCCTGGGGACAGCTTCTCCTGTGGCATGCATGGCATGGCCTCCAGCCTGTGGTGGCCTTTGCTATCCACTCTCCTGTACAGAGGACATGGTTCCCCAGGGACATTCTCCTTTGCTCCTTCTCAGGTCAAGGCGCCTGGCTAATGTTTCAGGTGGGTCATCTCTCAGGGATTTGGTTTCCCCAGAAATGGTTGCAAATGTAATGAAGGCTCAACTAAAAGCCTCTTAGAAGGGACTGGTCCCTGAACAAAGCCTGGTGGAGGTGAAGGTGGGTGGCTGTGTTGACCTGGCAGCTTTGGAGATGGTGAACCACAAGAGGCCACCTCCTGAAGGGAACCTAGAGGCAGAGTGTCATAGCATGAATTCTAATTGGTTTTAATAATAAAAACCCCGAATCAGATATGGAGTAAATGCTGAAAGATCAGAGAAGCAGAGCAGCCAGCCACTGGTTCTTACCTCCAATGAATCCTCAGACCAAAGGGTGATCCTGTCCCTACAAATTTCAGACTGAAAGCTCCTGTCTCCTCCCACCTTATATTTCTCTCTCCGCCCAGCCACATTGCTGCTGAGGTGTGTGACTCCCAAATAAGGGAATTAAAGGTGTGAGCCACCACACTACCACTGCCTGGCTTTGTTTCTCTTTCAGGCGGAATCAATCTCACAGGCCTTGAACTCACAGAGATCCACCTGCCTCTGTTTCCTGAGTGCTGGGCTAAAGGTGTGTGCCACCCCTGCCTGGCCTCTATGGCTAGCTAGTGGCTAGCTCTGCACTCTGATTTTCAGGCAAGCTCTATTTGTTAAAGCACAAACAAAGTATCACCACAGAGTACACCAAGCTTTGGGTGGGAGCTGGCCTTCGCGGTGCACCTGTCTCCACATGCCTTAGGCTCTGGCATGGCATCGCTGGGGCTCACACTTGGCCGGATACAGCCACCAATGGATGTCCTATCTAGGACATATTTGCAGTCACAGGAGACTCCATGACCAGGTTCATGGACCCCCGCACGGGCTCTGTGAAGATCTTAGACATATCGGCTGTCAGCATGGCTGCCTGCACAGCTTCAAGGACGGTGGACAAGGGACTATGGTTCCCCAGGCCTGTCAGAGTCTCCTTCCAGGTAATTTGGGCCCGTGGGGAGATCATGCTCTTGCCAGTGGAGATGGGATAGAGGCACGGCTCCACACTGTCACCCCCATCAACCTGAGGAGTTTCCTTTTAGAGACCTCAACTCAGGCTAAACATGAACTTGCGGTTTTAACGTAGAAAAGAATTCAGTACTAGCCAGTAAGAAGCAGTCTTGGGGTTTTATTAAAACATAGAAAGGTGCTCACAGAAAGAAAGAAGTACCAGGAGCTTGGATTGGATCCCCAGGCAACAGGTGAGTTTGTTTCTTGCTGCTCATGACCGTGGATGTGATGACGAGCTGCTTGCATTCCTGTGTTGACTTCCCCTTAATGATGACCGTTAGCCTGGAATTGCAAGCCGAATAAACCTTTCTTCCCAGTTAAATTGCTTTTGGACAGGGTTTTATCATAGCCATAGATATCAAACCAGAACACCCTCTCTGAACTTGCCTCCCAGTCTGGGGAACAGAAAGTGTCCTGCTTAGAGCAGGAAGTGGTAGGGACCAGGAAGTTCTGTGTGAGCCTGTGTGTGGCTCTAGGTCTGAAGGAAAGGCCAACCAGCCTGGGCTCGGCTTAGCAGTGAGCACCCTTTGGCTAGGAGGCCTAACCAGCCCAGCATTGACAGGAGCCTCTGGGACAGCTGCCTCTCTGATATCTGTTTGAGCACTAGTGAGAGCGTGGGGGTGGGGGCACATGCATACGCATGCATATGAATACAGACAGTGCCAGACTTGCCTGGAAGTCCCCTGTTGGGATGAGGAAGCTGGGGCACGGTCCCCTGTGGCATAATCATCACGACCCCAATGTCAGGTGATGACCAGAGCCCCTGCCATGTGCCTCTAGTTGTGTAAAGTGGAGACAGAAGGACTCTGGGTCAGGTTAGCCCTGACTCCACGCCTGCCCATGAGACTTGTCAACACTAAGAGATCAGCCCAGTGTCCTGGTGCTTAAGTCTTTCTGTGTCCCCATGGCAGTTCTTGGAGCTGGGCCAGCATTAGCTTGAGGCACTTGGGGTGGGGTTGGTGGCCAAGCCTTGCCCCATGTGTGACACCCTGCTGAGACCTCCATCCTGTCCTCAGCTGAGCATTTACTGAAGCAGCTCACCCAGTCAGCATCACAGCTTCGGGTGCTAACATATGGGGTGTGAATGCCAGAGCTACACAGGGCAGTTAGACTTGCAAATGAGCTCAAGGCTGAGAGAGTGCTGCCTAGCATGGGATCCACCCCTGCTCACAGTGTCAGTAGAGTACCCTGGACCCAAGGCCTTGTACCGCCCTACCTGTCTCTGAGGATGAGACCGCTACAGCCAGCAGAGGAGGGGACCATTTCTTGAGCATCCGCTCTTGTTCTTCTTCTTGACTCTTTAGTCTCCCAGGCCCCTCCTCTGTCCACACTATCTGTATAGGCACCATGGCTTAACACCCAGGCCCTTCTCCCTAAACCCCAGGTCTGTGATTCTGTAAGCTTCCTGTACCTGGTCCCACATCCCTTGGGACTCAATAGAGATCTATCCTGCTTCTCATCCATGTGCCCTACCCTAGAACTCGGACATCTAGGGCTCCTCACCTTCACCTAACCCCACCGCCTTGGTGAAGGTCAGGACTCCCAGACTCAGAGGCAAGCCCAGAAGAATCCACAGTTCTCGGGGAGACGGGAACATGGGCTGGAGGTGGGATGGGGTGGGAGGGTGTCTTCCTACCCGTCCAAAGTTCCTCTTGGCTTAAAATCCAGTTTTCCACTCACAAAGACACAGCTGCTGATTTGTCTCAAAATCACATGTGACCTCCATCAGTTCGCTTCTGGTCATCCCTGGCTTGTGTGCCCCAAATGCTGCCAGTCTCGGAACAGCCTGGCAACCCCACCTGGGGTTCACAGCTGGGCTGAGCTGGGCCTGTTGTGGATAGACTGTCTTTATTTACTTACGGTGTGAAAGGTTCAGGCTTTGAAGCTGATCGGCTCTACCTCCTTAAGAGACAGACCCTGCCCCCTGACACAGTCGGGGCACACACAGGAAAACTTGCTAAGTCATCGCCATGTCACCCGCCATGCATTACGGCCTGCTGAGGACTCTGGGCATGCTGGAACCTCAGTGGGCATGCACAGTCTTCCCTTTAAAAGCTCCAACTTCTCTCTCTGCTTTCTCTCTACTTTCTCTGTTTCTTCTTGGCTCTCTCTCACCTATGCACTCTCTCTGCCTCTATGGCGACCGGCCATGGCGGTCAGCCATCACCTCTGTTCCTCTTCTCTCTTGGTCTCCATACTCTGCCGGACCCGTATAATAAACTAGTCAACATGTCTCATCTTAAAGCTTTCTCTTTTCCTTTTTTAAAATAAAAACATAACACGGTGTGTGTATATGATGACCTGTCTGTACACGTGAGCCTCAAAGGACAACATGAGGTAGTTTGCTCCCCTTCACTGTGAGGGTTCTGGGAATTGATCTCAGCTCATTAGGATTTGTGGCCAGCGTCTTTACCTGCTGAGCTGTGTAGCCAACTCTGCAGGGACATTCTTTTCTTTTAAGGAAACAAGTATTTGCCAGGGAGGCTTCTGACTGAGGACAGGCATTTATTGGGTAGGCAGTCGAAGACTCTGCTACTTCTAGGTGGAGGGCAGACAAAGCATTGGCTCTGGCCATCATGCAGCAACAAAGAGCTCTCAGGTGGGAGCAAGGCCAGGCTGCCCTGGCGTGAATTCCTGTCTAACTGCCGTCCTGGATGGAGTGTGTCGTGGGTCCCAGGAGCAGGCATCTGGCAGCAGATCCACAGCACAGGCTCTGGAGAGGAGGGTGGGCCGGGCCCTCTGTCCTGTCCTAGCTGGGAAGTTTTTTCCCTATAAAATGGGGAAGGCATCCTTGCCTCTTGGAGGGGGACATGGGCATCTGGATACAATGGTCCTGCATGCTTAGAACTTGGTGCACTCAAAAGGCCAGAATTTCCTGGAGCTTCTTGAATCTCCAAATGTAAGTGCTTGGCCTGGCTGAGTATCAGGTGGTGCTGTGGGAGGCATCAAAGACATTGATCCCAGAGCTAATACTGTCCCACAGATGATGACGGTGTGTGTGTTGGGGGGTAGGTTGGGATGGGGCAGTGGAATGCCAGTCACGTGGGAGAACGAAGGAGGCATGGGTCCTGTGGTGCCACAGTGGTTCTGGTTTTACAGTCAAGGTGTGAGGGTGCGGCCTGCGCGAGGGCCTGCTTAGCCTGAGATGTCTTCCGTAGTTGGAGGCAGCGTCTTGTGCTGAGAGAGACTTTGTTTCATTCTCTGTCCCTCCACCCATCCATTTATCTACCCATCTCTCCATCCATCCATCCAGCCGCCCATTAGCCCACCCGCCACCCACCCACCAAACTATCCTTCGCCATCCCTTTACCCATCTACCCACCTACCCACACCTATCTATATACGCATTTACTCACGTCTGTCTGTCCGTCCCTCGGCCCACCTCCCCATCCCATCCATCTGGCCATTCACTTACAGTGGCAAGCAGGTACTGGATCCTTCTGCTGCTACAATGCAGTGGCTTAAGTTTTTGGGGGTTGCTTGAGCCAGTTGCCGAATACTTGCCACTAAATAATGCCCTGATCCTGCCCCGTAAAGAAGTTTACCGAAGTCTGTGGGGTTGGCATTGCATGGCTGGTAGTTTTTGTTGAATGAATTAAATCTGCATGGGGGGAGGGCAGTTGAACAGCAGATTACATGTCACACTTAATAACTGATTTCATTGGGAAAGACACATGGCTTCATTTGTTGGATCATTGGGCTGGCTGTGTGGAGGGAGGCCAGGTGCGATTTGCAATCTGCGTGGTCCTCACCCTCCATGAAGTGTGTGCACACAGCTTCTACAGCAGGGACACTTAGACACAGCTTTCTGTAGCACACATGTTTTCCCAAAGAGCCAGCTGTGGGCCCTGGAGAGACAGAGCTTCCCAAGGCAAGAGACCAATTTAGGGAAAGGAGCGAGTGGGCACTGTGTGCAGCCTGCTAGAGAGGGAGGGCAGAGGTCACCGGGGACCTCAGGCAACCGGTTCCTTTCTAGCAGATTTTATCCCCTTTTTGAAACACAGGCCAGCTCGTTCCTGCAGGCTGCTCTCTTTTGGCTTCCTTTGACCCTTCCTATTTGTTTCCATCCTTTGTGACAGGTGGCAGTGGCTTTTATTAGCGCCAGCCCGCCTCAGCAGGCGTTCACCTGACCCCTGCTGACAGGTGCCCCGCTGAGAACCAAGCATGGGTGGGACATTCACATGAGGAACCTTCCTGCGCCTGTCAGTCCACAGGACAGCCGCTGCGTTTCAGAGCAGCCACTTCCAGCTTCCTTCTAGGCTGCAGAGAACAGGAGAGAAACAGAATGTTGGGGTACCAGGCTTCTGCTGTCTATCAGGAGGATGGTGGTGGGGGCAATGGTGGGGACGTGGGTGCCGTTCCCTAACTCTTCCTTCCCCCCTTCTCTCCAGCCTCCATTTTTGTTGCTGAGAATTGAACCCAAGACCTTGTGCATGCCAAATACTTGTTCTACCACAGAGCAGTATGCGCACACTCATTTGACAAATATCCACCGGGTATCTCCGTTCTTCCTGGGATGGAACAAGGGTGGTCTGGGGCCTTTTGAGGACCGTTGCTCAATCATCTTACACACCGACTGTGCGTCTGTCTGTCCAGGCATCCTTCTTCCTTTCTGTCTTGTCAATCACTGTTTTCTGTACTCTTACCTGTCCGTCGTCCGTGCAGCCTTCTGTTATTGGGTAAAGGTTTCTCTTCGGCCTTTGTCTTCCTGAAGGAAAGAATTCAGCTGAGAGACACATTCGGAGAAGTTTACTTAGCAAAGAGAATGACTAGTACACACTAGGGAAAGGCTGAGATGGACAGTCCAAAGGAAGACTGGAAACAACACAGTGGGCTCTGTGTGGTGGGTTTTAAGGGGATTTTCATGAGTACTTATGAGGTGGGTGGCTCATTTCATGGACATGAGATGACCATCTTTCTCTTCCAAATCATGGTGTATCAGATGGCCCCTTCAGTGGGAGACTTCTTCCTGTGGCCCAGCAGCACAATGGAAAGGATATTATAATGAAGACAAGGTCTTGTGAGAATTCAGACCCTGCATAAGTAGGGAAAGTACCTGTTGCCTGAGTTCTGATCCAATGGGAAGAGAGTGTCCTACGAAATTTCACCAGGCCCAGTGTTTGGACACTAAATGATCTGTGGTGGCCTTGAACACAAAACCCTCCAGCTCTAGCCTCTTGAGTACTTGGGATTCTTGCTGTCTTGGAGTCTACATTCAGATAGCCCAGTTTCCTAGTACTGACCTCGGTGGGCAGGGAAGAGCTTCCTGGAGGTTTTAGGGTACCTCTGATGTCAGGGTTCAGAAAGCTGGGACTTGGGCTCAGCAAGTCACTCTTAGGGAACCTGGACACTCTGTTTCCCAGACCTCCAGGGACAGTCAGCAGCTTTCTGTGTAGCTGTGTGTCCATTCCTGCCCATGGTGGGAGTGTCTTAGAGGACTGTACCAGGTGAGGAGGGAGCAGACAGGGCAGAGCAGAGAGCACAGGCACCTTCAGCGGAGCTATGGGCTCTGATTCTCCAGGGATACCCTGTGACAAGGGAGGTGACTGAATTGATGTGCCCAGGGTCCCACTCAGGTGGCTCATATCTGGAACCTGCTGTCCCCTGAGATGCTTGTCCACTACCCTTTGGGGTAAGGGGTGCAGGATGGTCAGTGGAATGTCGCCTGTGCTGGAGGAGCGCTGAGAGCTGGCAGAAGGCGGCTTACGTCTCCCGATACACAGACTTTGGAAAGGAACCCAGTTTCCCTTCATCTGTCTCAGTGATTTGTGGACCCCTGTGCGAAGCCACATCCTGAATCATGTTGGGTGTGTTGAACACGCATCACCAACAGACTCGTTCCTAAATTACCTTTTACGACCACCAGCAAATCTGCGGGCAGTGGGCATCTGTCCCCAAACCCAGAGGTTATTTGTGGCAGCAGACGAAGCATTAATTATTGATGTACCCAGCCACCTCCAGTTAAAATTCATGGTCCAGACACTCTGCAAATATTGATTCTGACCCAAGTTGATGTTTTCCCTTTAACATTATTATAATGAGGGATAAAAATCAAATTGCCTTCACTGACACTCCATCATTCCTCTGTGCCATTCCTCATCGGTCTTCCTTTCCCCAGGTTTTACCATAAATTATTCTATTCAATTAAGTAAACTCACACATAATGGCATTTTGCAAACTGAATAATTTATTGGCTATTTGGCAAAAGCCAGGTTTGTGTGTTATGCTGATAGGTTTTTTTTTTTTTTTTTTTTTTTGGTCAACTTGAGACACGAGCTAGAGTCATTTGGGAAGAGGGACCCTCAAATGAGAAAATGCCCCCATCAGATTGGCCTGGGGACACGCCTGTGGTGCATTTCCTAAACAGTGATTGATGTGGGAGGCCTAGAGCATTGTGGGTGGTGCCATCCCTGGGCTGGTGGTCCTGGGTGTTATAAGAAAGCGGGCTGGGCAGGGCCTGGGGAGCCTTGTGCCGGGACAGTCCCAGGAACTAAGTAGGATTTTGTTCTAAGAGGTGAGGCTGAGGACAAAGCCAGCGGAATGGCAGAGAGGTAGGATGACCATGACAACTTTCCATTTCTCACCCTGACTGAGATCCCAGGGCCCCTCCTGATGACCTCCTCTCTCTTTCTCCCATCCAGATGCCAATCAAGCCAACCCTTGCTCTCACTGGTCCACAGTCATGCCCATAGCTTCCCTGTGCTCCCCGGAGCTTCAGGGTCCCCCCAGGGAGACAGAGACTCTGGAGCTCCCCTACCCCAAACAGGCTATCATGCCCAGCCCTGCCAGCCTAGGGAATGAAGGACTGGCTTCTCAGCCCACCTGTCTCGGGGTTTCTGTTGCTGTGATAAAAACAACAACAACAACAACAACAAAAAAAAAAAAAAACAAAAAAACACCATGACCAAAAGCAACCTGGGAGGAGAGGGTTTATTTCAGCTTATACTGTAACAGTCCATCAGTGAGGGAAGTCGGGGCAGGAGCCTGGAGGCAGGGACTGATGCAGAGCCATGGAGGGAGCTGCTTACCGCAGCCAGCTGACTCCCTAAGCCTCTGCATTTCCTCACTGGGCTGCCCTTCCCTGTGTATCTGTGTCCTCATCTCTTTTTCTCATGAGGACACAGACTATGTTATATCTGCCCTAGCCACCTTACTGTCTGTCCTAGCCAGGGTTTCTATGACTACGACAAAGCACCATGACCATAAAACAAGTTGGGGAGGAAAGGGTTTATTTAGCTTACACTTGAGCATTACTGTTCACCACTGAAGGAAGTCAGGACAGGAACTCAAACAGGGCAGGATCCTGGAAGCAGGAGCTGATGTAGAGGCCGTGGAGGGGAGCTGCTTACTGGCTTGCTTTCCATGGCTTGCTTAACCCACTGTGTTATAGAACCCAGGACAAACAGGGATGGCCTCACCCACAATGGGCTGGGCCCTCCCGCATTGATCACTAATTGAGAAAATGCTTTACAGCTGGATCTCATGCAGGCATTTCCTCAGCTGAGGCTCCTTCCTCTCGGATGACTCTGGCTTGTATCATGCTGACACACAAAACCAGACAGTGCACTATCTCAGTCACTTCTTTAAGGCCCCATTTCTCAGTGCACTCCATCCTGAGTTCCTGGGGACAGGAACGTTTGGGAGAGGTTGCCAGAACACCCCCCTTAATCATCATCTAACCCTCGGACTGGCACTGAGCCTTCCGGTCCAGCTGGCCTCTTCAGTGGCCTCTACATTCTTGACTGTAAGAAGCATGTCCCCCTCACACGGGGTCCATCTGCTCCCCATTTCCCCGCTGCTCTCTCAGGACCTCTGTTAGAAGCAGGTGCTGAACCCAGAATAGCATTAGAAACACGGGGCGCTCTGGCTTCCTGGGGAGGAGCTGTCACCCAGTCATGTGTGCACCTCAGAGTTCTGGTCCAGGAAACCAGTGCACCTCCATTCTGTGCCTAGTCTAAGGACTAGGCACACAGGCATCTTGTGATCTCCACCACAGGCATCCTAACATCCCGTCCTGCCCAATGGGAATGGAGGACCTCTGTGCCCATGCCTCCTGCTGCTCCCTCCAGTGGCAGAGGAATAGTCCAGGGCACCAGGCTACACGTGCTTCACTTCCTGGGTCTCTGTTGGAATTGTTTCTGGGACCTAACTGCAGAGTAGCAATGCTGTGTGGTTGGAAGATATCTGGCTACTGAAGAGGCCAATTGTCACAGGCCGAGTCTTAGGGCACTTTCCCCAAGCCCAGAAGTGGGATGTGACCTCAGATTCTTTGTCTCAAGTTATACATATCCAAGCCAGAGCGATGACCCCCAAGATGCAAAGGGCAGGTGGGTATGAGGATGGGGCCCTGCCTAGCTTTACGTCAACTTGCCCCCATCAGAGAGGAAGGAGCCTCAACTGAGAAAATGCTTCCCTAAGATCAGGTTGTGGGCAGGCCTTGACTAGAGATTGATGAGGGTGGGCGGGGCACTCTGAGTTAGTTAGTGGTCCTGGGTTCTATAAGAAAGCAGGCTGAGGGGCTGGAGAGATGGCTCAGAGGTTAAGAGCACTGGCTGCTCTTGCAGAGGTCCTGAGTTCAATTCCCAGCAACCACATGGTGGCTCACAGCCATCTATAATGAGATCTGGTGCTCTCTTCTGGCATGCAGGCAACACGCAGAACACTGTATTCATAATAAATAAATAAATTTAAAAAAGAAAAGAAAAGAAAGCAGGCTGAGCAAGCCACGAGGAGCCAGCCAGTAAGCAGCGCCCTCCATGGCCTCCTGCCTCCAGGGTCCTGCCCTGCTTGAGCTCTTCTCCTGACTTCCTTCAGCAATGGACAGTGATGTGGAAGTGTCAGCCACATAAACTTGGCGTTTGCTCATGGTGTTTCATCATAGAAATATTAACCCTAACTAAGACAGATGGGCTGTCACGGGCGGAGGGCGGCGCTTTAACATGGGGATGTGGGTGGTGGAAGTCAGGGAGGCACACAGAGGCACACAAGAGTAGTGGGGCCAACTGACCCAGGATCTTCAGGAACACGACCTCCTGGCCCTCTGAAGGAGCCTTTTATGCCCCAGAAGGACTATCAACACTCAGGAATGTAAGGTTCGAGAGGGCTAGCCTTGTGGCAATCCTGAGGGTACCCGGACCACTCTGGAACTGCTTTTTGCAGGCCTAGGGTTGGACTAAGCAGGCAGGGTCTGTAATTGTGGGTAATTAGGGTTCATTTCTCTTGGAGCCACCAAGCTCCAGCTCAAAGCTGTTAGCGCTAATCGCTTCCGTAATGAGTCTATCTTGGCAGGGCTCCGCTGGCACTGGCTTGGGTGGAGCTGTGTGGCCTTTCCTGGGGACCTCCCCTGGACCTCTCTGTGGCATTTGAAGGCCCTGAGAGGGTGTATGAGGTGCTAAGAAGCCACCCATAGATCATCTGTGGTTCCCTGCACAAGTCCTCAGGAGTAGTAGCACTAGGGTCTCGGAGGCCTGGGATTCAGCCCTGGGCTTTTTGCTATGGAGGGCCAAGAATACCCCTTGTAGGGGTTGCAGGGTGTGTGTGGTGGGGTCGGGGGGGATGGCTGATGCAAGGCCCCACTGGGAGGAGCACCCTCACAAGGATGTTACTGAGGGGTGAAGCTGAACAGGTAAACCCGTTGGGGAACTGAGTCAGGGGCGGGGCAGAAGGTGGGCCCCATTCTTCTCTATTCTCCCCATTTTGCTCAGGAGTTCACGGACCCAAAGAAATCTGCACTTAGATACAGATTCAGGGTCCCAAAGTGTGGAAAGCCACATGGGTGTGGCTGTTGGCTCTTCTCAGAGACAGCCAGCAAGCTTGTGGATGACAGTCTGAGCTTACGGCCTCCCTCCCACAGGACAGGGTGTTGGTGGTAGACAGCCCCCTCTGCTGTGAGTCTCTCAGCCTTCTGGGGGGCTCAGGGGTGGGATGTCCCAGAGAGGGCACACATTGTGTGCACATGTGTGTAAAACATTGCATGCTATAAGCCATTCAAGCTGATGTTTGTGAAATGTTAATTATATAAACATGGAGCTGGTGCAGCCTTGAGGCTACTGAATAGCAAACAGTGGGCCAGATGTTGGGCAGGAAGCTGCTACACCACTGGTGCTCTCTCAGGCCCAAGGGGTGGAGTTTCTGCTGGCCACGGCCCTCTCTCTGCTTGTGGATCAGGTAGCGGGTTAATTCCTGCTGCAGCCTGGGGAGCTGTACCTGGACCCTATCCCAACTAGGCCTGGGGCTGGACCAGGGGCAGGCCGCCTCACTTGGGGACCAGTACACTGAGTACAAGGAGGGAGGTGCAAGTGGCCGCTTTGGGGTGTGATGGGGTACACAGACTTCCTTACAGTTCTTACTGCTACTTGAAGCCTGTGTGGTCCTCCATTGTCTGGCTCCTTCCAGTCTCACTGTTGGGTGTTTGTGCCCTCATGAGATGGAGCAGAAGTAATACGTGCCTGTCTCTCGCCTGAGAGGGACACCCATGCTGTGGTGGGTGTGGCTCATGGGCCTCAGAGCGGCACCCTGGTGTTCTGGAGACAAGAGCTCCAGGAAGAAGCTTCAGTAGGTCATGTGGGGGACAGCAGTGTATCTTGGGAGCGTCAGCAGTTTGTGAACGCAGGGCATTATGGGCTGTGAAACTGTATATTCCACTGAACCTGGGGCAGACTGTTCTCTGAATTTTCTTCGACAATGTTGATCATCTTTGAAACAGGAAAAAAACGAAGCAAAAAGATGCAAAAACCTAAGGGGGAGAGATTGCCCTGAATACTTGATTTAGTGCTGAGTAATAGCTTGCTTAGCCAGCTGACCCATGCTTAGACTACTCATCAACATTTGAGACTGAGGACAGTGTGTGGCCAGAGGGGCCAGGTGGCTGACGTATCAGCTCATTAGCAAGGCCAGGCAGAAAATGGGTGCCTCTCCCCAAGCTCCCAGTACCCTTCAGGTTTACGTAAGTTATTTATGGTGGGACAGAGTTATAAAGCCTCACTTCTAACCCCAAATGCTCAAACGTCCCTGGAACTGAGCCCTGGCACCTAACTGGAAAACCGGCACTTGAATTGCAGCTCTGGTGAGGATGCTGGAGGGGGCTGGGCAGCCTGGGCAGCTCCTTCAGTCTCATTACCTCCATCTCTCAATAGACGGCCACTCCCGAGGATACGGAGCCTGTTGGGCCCACCCTGGCAGCTTCATGAAAGCCAACATGTCCATCCCCACAAGGGCTTGACATCTAAGCTCAGGCTACCCAGCAGTGGGGCTGGCTTGCTCAACAGTAGTGCTCTGGCCACACCCCTTTCCCTCCAAGGGCTCTGCCCCTCCCCTGGACAACCCTGCCAGGTTTGTCATTTCAGCAGAAGCCCCAGAAGCACTGCTGGGGTATGGCAAGGGAGGAGGGTAGAAGAGACAGAAGAGAAGGCCATGGCTTTCTTAATTAAGTACCAAAGGACACACGTGAGGAACGCAAGTATGGGCCTGAGTTCCTGGTGGATCACCGGGCAGGAGACTGCTCAGTTGGTGAGAAGTGGGCACAGGCAGGGCCTAGCAAGGAAGACCCTGACTCAGTCTCTTAGTGCTCAGCTGAGGAGTCAGAAGTCAGAGAAGAGAGCCAAGGCTGGGTCTCATGGCATGAAGGGTCTCCCAGCACACCTTCTATCCCTGTTCCCAGCTCCCTATTCCTCCAGGTCTGTGGCCATGGGGACTGTCTTAGTGAGGGTTTCTATTGCTGTGAACAGATACCATGATAGCAACTCTTATAAAGGAAAACATTTAATTGGGGCTTGCTTACAGTTCAGGGGTTTAATCCGTTATGGTCACAGCTGGAAGCATGGTGGCACACAGACAGACATGGTGCTGGAGAGGAGTTAAGAGTTCTACATCTGGATCTGCCAGCAGCCGGAAGAGAGAGTGAGTGACACTGGGCCTGGCTTGAGCTTCTGAAACCTCCAAGCCCATCCCTAGGGACACACTTCCTCCAACAAGGCCACACCTCCTACTGCCGCCACTCCTTATGAGCCTATGGGGGCCATTTTCACTCAAACCGCCACAGTTACCACGGTGTGGTGGGATCTAGGACACCAGAGAATCAAATGAGGGAACCTGCCTGGAGGAGTTGGCAGCAAGGTGGGGTTTTACCAAGTGCAGACGTCCTAGATGGAGGAGGACCACTGGGCAGGAGACAAGAGGCTGGAGGAGCGGGTATGTGGGGAGAGGTGGGGCTGTGCTGGGTGCTAAAGATGAGGTGGATGGTGGAAGCTACATTCGGCCGTACACGGCCTAGTGTTTATGGTGTTTAGACAGGAGTCTGTTCTGGCCTCACACCAAGGAGGGTGGCCTAGCTGCGGGTGTTGGGAGTGTAGGTGCGTGTCTGAGAACCTGAGACCACTGAAGAGATAAGAGGCTGGCTGAGGAGGCGTTTAGGGGTCTGCTGACCGGGCCGGGGCTTGAGAAAAAGAGGACCCTAGGAGTGCTGCTGGCCAAGGGCAAGCAGCAGGAGTTCTGCAAGGCATAGGGTGGGGTGGCTGTGACCTCCTGGTGAAAGTACCCCTCCACACGTGTACACTGTGGGGACTGAGGCCTGAGAGCAAGCTAGGAGCCAGGGCATGGCTGTCATGGCTGTGGTAGAGTGAGTAGACCTGCGGGGGTCATTGGATGTCACCAGTGGTGGCCCCTGTGTCCTGGCTGTGTCGCTGGTTGCTGTAGCAGTGTCTACATCTCATCTGGTGGCTGTAGTGTGCCCATCTGGGTCATTCCTGCCCCCACACTGGAGTGCTGTCCCCCTGGACCCAGGATGGACTTCCAGAGTGAAGGATTAAGTTGTTGACGGTAATCAAGCTCCCAGCAAAGCCAGTAAGTGAATTTTACTGATGGATCAATTGTGTAATTGGCAGCTAGCCCTTCTCCTCTCACCTCAGTCTGCCCTCTTATCAGGGTCCCTTTGCTCTTGTAGTTTGTGTCTTGGGGGGGGGAGGTGTCCTGGGGGGGCGCATCTTGGGAGGTCGTTCAGCAGAACCTCCTGGCCAGAAAAGCCATTAAAGCAAATGGGTCTTGGACCATCTTTTGGTTTTTCCATTAAATCCTGTTTGCCTCCATTTCATGAAATGGTTTCCTAATCCTATTTGTGACAGGCCTGTAAGCCACAGATAAAAACAGGGCATTTGCATTGAAGAAGCAAGTGGCATTGAGCCCTCCTTCCCTACGATAATATTCGTCCCTCCATGTGCCATGCTCCTGGGGTTTGAGAGTTTTACATGGAGGTTTAAATATTCAAAGACTGTGTAGGACTCCCCCTTTCTTCTGCCAACTATTAGAGACAGATTAAATTTAAAAGAGATTTAATTTGTCCGTTGTCTCGAACATTAATGGAGGATAAATTATGCCTGCAAATATTGTGTTGCCTTTGTCTCACTGTGCAAGGCTGCCCAGGTTAGCAACTGGCACAATTAAGGGTTCAGTGCTCCCATTCTGCCCAGCCTTTCCCTGGCAGCCCAAGACCATAAATTACTTCTGTGGACATCTTCCTTGGAACAGTGCGGGGGTGCTGCCCATTGAAACCCCTGTTGAGACACTAAGTGGTCAGCCATTGGTCCCTGTAGAGGGCATGGAGAATTGCCCAGGTTTACAGTGAGGGAACTGCCCTGAGCACCCTGCCAGGGCTCTGGTGAGAAGTTATCTGAATCCATGTGTAGGTGTGTGTGAGGCTGTGTGCATGCGTGTGCTGGCTATCTGCCTGGAAGAGCTCTGTTCTTGGTGGGTCTGGTAGGGGTGGGTTCCCAGCATGGCCACCACTGGCAAAAGCAATCTGGAGTTTTCCCTTGGGGCTGGGAGGGTACGCTCTCCAGTGTGGCCAGCAGTAGAGCGAGCAGAGCTGGGGGTGAGGGAGGGAAGGATCTGGGGTGATTTTCTGTGGTTTACTCACACTCTGTAGAATGTTAGCGCTGGCTTCTGGGGAGAAACTCAGGGTACAGAGACCAGAAGGGAGGAAGGGGTCCAGGAGGAGAGACCGATCAGGGCCTTTATAGAGAGATCACTGGACCCCATGGGAAAGGAAAGAATTAGCATTCCAGGTTTCTGACAGAACATGGGAGCTGGAATGTGGTATTAGGGTCAAGAGAGCAGGGCCTCCCCTCTTAGGTGACCTTCAACATGTTCTCTGTGGTTTCCCCCAAGTGGGACATAGGATTTTGTGTTGACATAGGCAGTATCCCCTCTCCAGGTTGTAGGGCCAGTATGCTGCAGGCCAGAGAGGTGGCCGAAGCTGGGCTCTCCATCCAGATGGCACTGGATTGCTGCAGAGCCCACCCCATTAATTCTGACCGTCAACTTGACTGGATTAAGAAACACCTAAGGCATTAATGGGGCATACCTCCAAGGTATACTTGATGGCATCTCCAGAAAAGGATAGCCAAGGAAGAGAGACCGATTGCAGTGCGCAGCACTGTGAGCTGGAGTCCCAGACTGAATAGAAGAAGCAGCCCCCTGAGCAGTGATGTGTGCATCGCTCTGCTTTCTGGTGGCAAAAACAATAGCAAACGTGACTGGTTGCCTCATGATCCTGCCGCTATGTTTTCTGACGATAGCCTTTAGCACTTAAAGTGCAAGTCCAAATCCTTCCTTAAGTGGCCTTTGTCAGGTATTTGTCACAGCTGTGACACAAGAAAAACAATACACACCCTATTGCCACCTCCTCAGGGCAGGGCAGGCAAAGCCTAGTCCATGTCTCCTGCCCCTTCTGTCACAAGCTCCCTGGTGTTGGTGGCCCTCATTTCTGGAACAATAGGCAAGGCCTCGGTGGCTGCAGAACCCCATACTCTGAGCCTCCCCGCCCTCCAGGGTAGGGGAGATGCCCCCCAATCTCTTCCACCTGCGCTCCAGTCCTCAGCACCTCAGGGAGAGCTTCTGGGGACCCGCCTCATGCAGTCCTTCCAATTAGAGTCTGCTAGTGAGGTCCAGCCCAGCTCAGGCAGCTGGGCACCCCCTGAGGGACAGGGATAATGGATTAGAAGGCCACATTGAGTCTCATCTTTGTTGGGGGATCAGCAGTGGGTGCTTTGGGTCCCCAGGGCCTCTAATTACAGCCCCTTAGAAGGAGGCGGCAGGGCTGGCCAGGGGCCTGAATGAGCCCCCAAGCTCTCTGCTTGCACCCCAACCTGCATCTGAGTCCCACTCCTGACAGGCTCAGTCCAGCCACAGTGCAGGGGAGAGTGTGGCAGCCTCCAGGCGCCTGGCCCTGGTGGCTTTTGGTCCCTGTTGGAGGACGGCCTGGGAAGTCAGTAAATCACTCAGATTGGCACATCTGGGGACCTGACCTTGTCCTTCAACACAGTGGCTTCCCTGTGGACATACTGGGCTGCCCTCACCTGATGGAGTTTGGGGATGTGTGGCCCACTGGACAGCTCCTGGGCATGTATGTTGGCTCAGAAGGCAAGACAGGCCACCTGGACTGGCCTCATGTTCATCCCTCATACTGCACACTGTATAGGCAAGTATCTAGAGGGGACACAGGTGACAGGAGCCCACGCAGTGGGCAGGGAGGGTCCCTTTCTAGCCATGGGGCCTCACCATGCCACCTACCCCGTGGTGATACTAAGTTGCTGAAATCTGTTTCTCAGCTTGGACCCTCATCTTTTGTCCTATTGGCCCAAAGCTCTACTGGTCAGCTGTGCCCTGGGAAACCTAGGGGAGACGGGCATATCACTGTTGTTGTGATCACCCAGAAAGGAGAGGGAGGAGGGTATGTGTGATCTCTGTCTGAGCTGTCAGCAGTTTCTTCCCAGGTAAGTCATAACTTCTCTGGACAGGTTTCTTCAGCTTCTTCCTCCCTGCATCTGAGCTCCCTCCTTGGTTGTTAAATGACAGTATTCCTTGGGAGGTGAGGGTATCAGGAAGGCTGGGAGGAGGTGGGCCCAGGCCTGAAGACTCCTAGTTGGGAGGCTCCCCAGGTCTCCCAAGGCCAATAAATAAGCCGGTCCAGCTCACACGCAGTTGGCAGTTGCCCCGTGAGAGGGGCAGCTCGTCTATGGCATCACACAGCAGTACGGCAGGTGTGAGTTTTATGGGGTCCGATTCTGTGTTCTCCTATTGAGATGGCCAGAGAAAGGGAAAGCTGGCTGCTGGCATTCACGGGGCTCCTGGCCAAGCAGGCAGTTCTCGCCGCCACATGGCTTCATGTTCATGAGCACCTGCTGAATGCCAAGCATGCTGGGGGTCCGGTCCAACCATTAAGGAGGGCCTGATTTGCATCAGCTATGGCCCAGCCTTGGTTTGTCCACCCCTCCTGATGGCTACCCTGGAGGTATTTGATGCTACTCATCTGGAGGCAGGCTGCCATGGTTTTGGATGCTTCCTAGATTATTGGAGGGTTTTTTGTTTTTTTTTTCCTAAATCAGGGCAAGAGTGCGTGTGTAAGAGTGCGCACGTAGACTGAATGCAGACATTCGAGTCGATGACAGACAGAAGATGAGGCAGATCCCCCAAGTGATGTCACATCCAAGACAAAAGATGGGCAAGAGGACCATGGGCTCATTCCTGACTGGGGTGCTGGCTGGACCCGAAAACCAGGGATGCCTGGACTTCAGGGACTCATGGAGTTTGGGTAGGTATAGAAGATGCTGGCACACAATGCTAGCAAAAGGAGAGGGGTCAGATAATGAAGTTATAGAAAGAGGAGTTCTGGGTCATTAGAAAAGTAGGATCTTGTGGGGAAGCTAGAGCCGGACAGGTGTCCATTGCAGTCTTGTGGGAAGCTTCCAGCCCTGCTGCAGCAGGTAGGCCCAGCTGGGCAATAGTCACATGTCCTGAGATGGTATCTCTGGGAGTTCCAAGGGGCTAGAGGCTTTCTTGATGGACAGAGCCTGCTGTGGGTGCCCTACCAGGCTCCAGCACTATTTCTCTTGTTCTGTTATTTCTCTAGTTGCTCTTGTTCTGTTATTTGTCCATTCTCAGGGGATGGAGGTGGGCCGAGCACATAGTAGCTATCCATGGCCTAGATGAGGGCTCGAAGCCAGGGAAGAGACAGGCAGAGCAAGTGTCAAGATGGTCTGTATTGCTGCGCTTCCCTCTACCTGGAACCTCCTGCTTCCTGGTGTGGTTCGGAGCTTGATGTGGCTAGGGTCAGCGGCCATGAGGTCAGCAGGCAGGCAGCCTGGCTGTCTTTGCTCTCCTGGGCCATTTCTCTACTCAGGCTCTGGCTGAACTAGGTCCCGATCCAGGAGTCCCCATTCTTCCCTGTGACTTGCTTTAGGAGCTGGGGCAGCCACCTGAATCAATGCCCTGGGTCTTGGGGGACACACAGGGCCCCGACACATCTAGGACCCATCTGTGCAGTCCCGAGATTTGGTTCCCTGAGGGAGGGGACAGGGACTGGGAACATCAGAGTAGACACTGGGCTGAGTTGAGACACTGTCTCAGGGCCACAAAGGGCTAGTCACCTGGCTGACCTTGTTGCACAGTGGTTTTGGGATAGCCTGGGCCAAGCTTCCACTGCCCTGGTTTGCTGTAGTTCTGGGCCTTTGTTCACCATCTGTCTGATGGTGGTTACTCATTCGCTTGTTGGGAATATTCAGTGTTGTTAAGGAATTCCTGACGGGAGCAATCTGATCCAAGCCTGTGGGAGGGACAATCAGTTGGCTAAGGCCCGGTCAGTAAATTAGAGAGGACACTGCCTGCTCTGCTTGGGGGGGGGGGCAGGTTGGGTCTGAAGGCTCAACGCTATGTGGTGAGGCAGGAGGACAGCTGAGTTACTGCTTATGGCTGCCAGGCCTGGGAGGAGAGATGAGAGCCTGCAGCTCCGCCTGTCCTCTAGATGAAAGCTAGTCCAGCAGGCCGAGTGCAAGGGAGGAGACGCCAATTACAGATGAGCGCACACTCCCCAGGCAGCCACCCTCCCCCTAGGATCAAACACTGCCCTCCTCACTGCCTGCCCCGGTGGCAGCACTATGTCCAATTATGAGTCTAACAGGGCGGGTGGTGGCCTAATGTGAATTCAGCCATTAGCCCATCCCTAGTAGCTACTAATGAGCACTGCTGTGTGTGTCCATGTGTGCCCATGAACCCATGCGTGCATGTGTAAATATGTTTACGTGAGAGTACAGCACAATGCATATATGTGTGTGTTCAGGTGTGCTCATGTGCCAAGTGCATATGTGTGTAAATACGTATGTGTGTGTGCGTGCGTGCGTGCGTGTGTGTGTGTGTGTGTGTGTGTGTGAGAGAGAGAGAGAGAGAGAGAGTACAGTACAATGCGTGTGTGTGTGAGAGAGAGAGAGAGAGAGAGAGTACAGTACAATGCATGTGTGTGCATGAGAGTACAGTACAATGCACACGTGTGTGTGTGTGTGTGTGTGCAAGCGAGAGTACAGTACAATGTGTGTGTGTGCATGAGAGAGTACAGTACAATGCACACGTGTGTGTGTGTTTGTGTGTGTGCATGAGAGTACAGTACAATGCACACGTGTGTGTGTGTGTGTGTGTGCATGAGAGAGTACAGTACAATGTGTATGTGTGTGTGTGTGTGCATGAGAGAGTACAGTACAATGCGTGTGTGTGTGCATGAGAGAGTACAGTACAATGCACACGTGTGTGTGTGTGTGTGTGTGTGTGTGTGCATGAGAGAGTACAGTACAATGTGTGTGTGTGTGCATGAGAGAGTACAGTATAATGCACACGTGTGTGTGTGTGTGTGTGTGTGTGTGCATGCGAGAGTACAGTACAATGTGTGTGTGTGCATGCGAGAGTACAGTACAATGTGTATGTGTGTGTGTGCATGCGAGAGTACAGTACAATGCATGTGTGTGTGTGTGTGTGTGTGTGTGTGTGCATGAGAGAGTACAGTACAGTGTGTGTGTGTGTGTGTGTGTGTGTGTGTGTGTGTGTGCGCGCGCATGCTCACATGCTCAGGTCAGCCAACCCTGATACCTATTCCACCCGTATTCATAGGGGCTAAGCTTGTTGCCTGCCGTGTGAACAAGCTAGCTAAGCCCGCTCTTCTCATCTGTCCGCCACCCCATCTCCATACGCCATCTCATACCATCTACCCCCACAAATCACACCCCACATCTTACCTGGCGCCTGCCCCAACACTCATACCCCATCCCTTCCCACAGCCACACCCCCACTCACCCCTCCCGTCCCTGACACATCCCCCCACACCACACCCCAGGGCTCTATCCTATCTCAAGCCCACCTCACACTGTATACATCCCTTCCCAAGCCCAACATACACCCCGACCCATACCACACCCCATCCATACACCCCACACTCACACTTACCCACACCATACAACTCTGCCCAGCCCTACATACCTCACTCCAACCCACGCCACACCCTGGGCCCCACAGTACGGCAACCCCAACTCATCCTCCACCCCCTACCCTCAGGCCTGCTTCACACCATAACCCACACACCATACCATACCCAGCTTCCAACGTCACATCACACCCACATACCTGACCCCACCCACCCCACACACCGTATCACACTCCAGTTCTTCCTATCACACACCGTGTCCTACTTGATCCAGTCTATTCTACCACACGCCAGTACCATGCCCACCTGACCCTCGGATGGCTTTGAACCCCCTGATTGCTTGCCTTGTACTTGAGAGTAAATAGTAAATAGTCCTAGAAGAATATAGACCTAGGGGTATAAAGTTGGGGAAACCGAGGCAAAGAGAAGCAAAACGAGCCACCTAAGGTCACAGAAATAGTTGTTTTCATAAGCAGCTGGATTCCAGGCTGGGATAATCCAGCCTCTCTCTTTGCCTAGGCTTTGCTGGAGAATCGGGGACTGACCCTAGACATCCAATTCCTTAGAAAAAAGTTGAAATCCCTGGGCAGCTGGACCCTGCGGCAGGCAAACAGAAGAACTTGTTGATCTGGATATAGAGTAGGCAGCTGCCTGTTCATTCTGGGTTCAAGGAGGTGACATTGTTTACTGTTTGTCCCTTGTTGGTGCCTCCAAATGGATGGGTGGGGCCTGTCTTTAAGATGGAATGTGGGACTCACATGTTTACATAACCATTGAAGCCTACGAGGAAAAGCAACGTCTTCACTTCAGGTCATCTCTGGGCACCCTTCCTGCTAAGCCAACCTTCTGAGCGTCCTTGAGGATCTGATCCCTTATGTGCCTGAGAGGTGTGGAGGAGTTGGTTGCCTGCCAGGGAGGGACCCTGTAGCTAGTGCAGCAGGCCAAAGCTCTCCTTGTGGGAAGCCCTGGAAGGATGTAAATACCCGCCCCCACTCTATCTACCTCAAGGAGATGTTACCAGACACTTCCTACTGAAGTACCCACTTGCCTGAGCTCACAGTGCAGGACCAGCAATGTGGGTGTGTGAGAGACCCTCAGCACCCCATGCTGGTGTCTCCTTTTGACTGGGACTCCTGTGCTGCTGGCCCCCACACCCTTCCCAGGGCTTGCTTCCTGCTTGGATCGGCTGACCCCTCTCCAGCCCTTCCTACCCATCCTAGTTCTATCCTGAGACTGCCATTTGTAGAGTCCCGATGCCTGCTGGGGCCCCGTCCTCTCCATATGAGCTCCCTGGGGTTTAGGCTCTTCACTCCGCTTGCTCTTGCCCCTTATGACTGCTTCCGGAGCCCTCGTGATGCCACTCCTCTGCTCCTTGATACCCGGTCCTGCTGGGTTCTGACATAAGACAGCACACACACCACTGAGTGCTGGCAAGGGGAAGCACCCACCCAGCTCAGACACACAGCAATTGAATCCTCAGGCTGACGAATAGTTCAGCAAAGCTGTAATTAAAATGTACTTGGGAAGCACTTACTTGTGTCTAATTAGACCTTGGGTTTCTATGGAGATCCCTGTAGTTGTAATAGGAACATCCTCTTCTGCAATTGTAGGCCATGGGCCAAGGGGCCAAGTACAGACAGCCCTGGGTTATGGCTAACCACCCCTCCTTCCTTCCATCCGTCAGCTAACCCAGAAGGACATCCTTCTTCCATGCTCCTGGGAGAACCAGGAGGATCCACGCTAACAAAAATGGCTCTTGGAGTTGATTGTCTTCCCAGGAGGCATCCTAGGCTCTCTGCTCCCCAAGACTATGCCCAGTCCTCCTTGGGGGGGGGTCACCCAGGCTGAGTAGGTGCTGGGCCTCAATGGACTTTGTCCCAGGATGGAAGAAACTCCAACAAGCCCTCCTTGGCATGCAGCCAAGCCCAGCCTCTTCCCCAGGAGAGGCCAGCAGTGTGAGTCTTGCTCACCTTTCTCTGTATAGAGTGGCTGGCCCCAAGGATCAAAACCCTGAGACGGGGCTGCAGGACTGCTTTGAGGTCGGCCTGTGTTGGTTAAGCCCTACAATACTGTGTCATACCAATTCAGGCTTTATGGCAGTTAGCTTTATGCCAGGGAGCTTCGAACCAGAGGCTGTCAGCACCGAAAGGGGCCACCCAGTTACTCACCCTGATTGATGAGGAAACAGAGGCAGTAAAGACTTAGGTGACAAGCACCTCAGAGCCAGCTAGTCTCAGGGACTTTGGCTTTCCAGCCAGGGCTGGAAAGAGTCGGAGGTTAGGAAAGGAGGGCGCAGGAGATGCTGGGGGTATGGGAACATTCATTAAGCATAGGGTGGGGGGGGGGGTACTTCTCACTGAGTCTCTGTCCTCTGACTTTGCTGTTGCGGTGTTTTCAGGGGAGGTAGGGCTGCTGCGGTGACCCTCTTCCGGTAAGTGTTGGTCAGAACCATGTTGGCTGCTGCCAGCTGTGTTTTGTGCTAACCCTCAGAGATACACTGGACAAAGGGCTGAGGCTGTCATGGAAGAACCAGGTTGGCTGTGGGGAGGGCTGCTGATGTGAAACAGCTCTCTGCCTTTCACACCTCCTGCCCGCTGCTTTCCCTGGGACACCTCTTAGCACCTTGGAATGAACTGTAAGAAACCCCTGGCAAGGCCAGCAGGACACTGACTAAGCCTGGGTTGGGGCAGTGAGGAGAGGCCCTGCTGGGGAGCCCTTGCTCCTGCTCTTGTGCAGGGCAGGCTGGCTCCAGCTCCTCCCCCAGAGCTTGCAGGTGACACTGAAGGTGGGAGCTGAGGTTTTGAGATCTGTAAGGTCAGTTAACCTACAAACTTGCAGAGGCGTTGTTCTCACTGGGGGAGCCAGGCCCACAGGATAGAGCGGTATGCAGAGACCGGTGCTTTCTGATGGACCCTCAGTGGCAGTCCCTAGCATCCATGGCTCTGGAGCTGAGGCTGGGCAGAAGCAAGGGCTCTCTGTAGACTCCATTTGCATTCCCTCTGGAGTTGTAGTGTGTGTCCCACGAATCCCAGCTGACTTCCCAACTGCTCTTGATATCTGGCTGTCAGTGCCTTGATCATGCACAGCTCCAAGCATCCTCAGGGGTCTTCCTTCCCAGAGCCCCACCTTCCATTCCAGAAACAGACAAGAGAGCCTGCATTTGGCTCCAAGAAGGCACCGTCTTTTCTTATTCCCAAGGAGGAGGAAGTCTTGGAAAAACTGATAGGGTGGAGGGGTCCAGTAATGCCCCCCGTGGCTGGACATCACTTTCTACTGACCTACTGGTACCTCAGCACTTAGCTGGGCTTGGGCTGGAACCTGGACTTTTGGCTCTGAGTTCTCTGTGACCTAAAGTGTGGTGAGAATGAGAATGAGGCCAGTTGTGTGGCTTGTGGAGAAGTCAGCTGCTGGCACTATGGCTCCTGCCTTGAGAGGGGCTTTCTCCCCCCTCTATAGTAAGGAGAGGATAGAAAGCCTGGGTTTTAGGCTGCCAACAAGCAGATGGGCTGATGAGGGTCAGTGCCCAAGTGGCAGTGCTGGGCCACTGTACACAGTAAGTTCCGAGCTTCCAAGACCATCTTGGTGGGTTAGCTTCAGCCGTAAGCCATTTCCAGCTGAAGGCCAGGGGCCCTTTCACCTGTTTCTTCTTAGCCTAGGAGGCCGGACTGGACCCTTTGTGCGAGCTCCCTGAAGCCTGCTTGAGAAGGTGGCAAAGAGGTGGGACCAGGTCAGTGGGGGAGGAGTGTGGAGACCACGCCCTGCTGGTGGCCCAGAGGTGCAGCTCTGTGCCCGCATCTCTTTCTTGGGGTCTCAGGAGCCCCACCCTAGACAGTGAGGATCAGGCTGGGAAGTGTTGCCTGAAAAGAATACAACGATGACTGAGCTTGGGAGCAGTGTCCTCAGTGTGGTTGGAGTTAGGGCCAGAGCATGTGTGTGTTGGCGTGTGCATGCCCATACATGGAGCTGAGGCCTGCGGGAGCCAGTTCTTGCCTTCTGTGTAGGTCCAGCAGTGTGAACCCAGGTTGCTTGGCTTGGTGACAAGTGCCTGTACCTAATGAGGCATCTTGCTGTATCCAAGAAATTACTTCCTAAGAGACTGACTCCTGGTAATTTATTTTCTTTTTTGAGACAGGCTTGTTGTGTAGCCCAAGCTGGCCTTGAACTTCCCATTCTGCTGCCTCTGCCTCTTGAGTGTCAAGATTACAAGTGTGTACTGTCAGGCCCAACAGGAACCTACTTTTGAGAGAGTGAAGGGTTTATTGTTGCTCCTCAAGCAGAAACCTGCACAGCTGGAGAACGTGCACAGCTGGAGAACCTGCCTCAGTCTAGTAGGTTTGGGGGGGTAGAGTATCTAGACCCGGTCCAGCTGCGAGTAGGGTGGGCACAGGCTATATTTAGGACAAAATGAGACAGTGTAGGATCCCCAAGCAATCCAAAGCAATGCTGCTGATGGGTCAGAACATTCTGGAAGCCCCCTAGCCTCAAAATGTAAGAAATCTTCCAGAAGTTCTAGCCTCATGTACCTGCCCCCATTCTCCATTGCTTCTGGTGGTTGCGGCCAGTAGGCCCGCTGGGCTGCCTTGGGAGTTGGTGGGTCAGGCCATACCCTTTCCACCCAAGGAGACAGGTCACCTCTGGAGAATCCCAGTGGCTTTGGCCTTGAATATCCATGTGGAATTTGCCTCTGCGCATCACAAATATTACATGTTGGCTCCACAAATTGCTTTGAAGCAATAAAGCACAGAGGCTTTGTTCAAAAATAACAGTAAATCCACTGTGTGGAGGCTGCTGTGGGCATCTCTCTGATCTGCTGCGGCCTCTCCCTGACTCCAAAGCCTGAGAGCCAGGCCTGGCCATTGCTAAGTCATTTGCATAGTCCTCTCCCCTCTGCCTTTTATCAATATTTGATGACAGGCTTCAGGATGCTTTTGGTGGCAAGTCCTTCTGGAGCCCCTTCTCATGTGGCAATGATGGAACAGAGGTCTCAGCAGGAGCTCACATCACAGGTCACCTCCTTCCTGAGGCCAAGGTGGCCAGTGATTGGCTGGGCAGCTGTGGCCAGAGCCAGGGGAGTATGGTGATGAATCTTAATGATCTGGGAAGGCCCTGGCAAGCCACCATGCAATTAGCAGCCTGTGGATGTCTGGGTGGATTCCAGACAGAGGCAGGGCTGGGGTCGGGCGGGAGCCAGAGCAGTGAGGGGCTGCTCTGCAGGTGGGTGGGGGGTTTTACATGGCACATCATCTCTGGGAGAGACCCAGGGAGGGACATTTAATTAAGTCCAGCAGCTGCTCAGAAACCATAGTCACACCAGAGTGGTGTGTGATGTCTCTTTACAGGTTACAAGGAGGAGGACCCTGCCTGGCACAATAGCATGGGTGGCTGCCCACCCCCTCAGAACACCAGCCTCTGCAAACTTCATCTTTATCTGCATCCATTAAACTGTGTCTTTGGCAGTGGAGCAGCTCCGTCTGGTGACAGGACCTGTCGGTAAATAAGGGTGCAGTGACAGGTTCTGGGGGCCGGGGATGAATATACAATGTCAGTTCCTCACCTCATCCTGGATAAATAGGAGGGGGGACAAGGCAGGCGGGCAGGAGGGTCAATTTGCGGCTGCCGGGCGTCTCTGGTCTGGATTCCTAGTCCATAAATAACTCACTGCCTTCGGGAGGCCTGGACACGCTGGTGCAGTAGAGCCTATGTGAAGGGCCACAGCTGACAGTGGAGAAGGTGCTCTGGGCTGCTTGACAGCCTGTCTCCCCTGATATACAGATGCTCCCCAGCTCCTGGAGTCTTCCGATCACGGATTTATTGTCCTACAGGAAAAAGGCCTGACACTGTTGATTCAGCCCTAAGTACTTGGCTTTGGGATCTGAAGCCTGGGCTTACTTCTCTGGAGGTCAGTACCTATCTAGGACTGGCTCATTCAATAGATGGGGCAGCCCAAGACCTCCCCACAAGGGAGCCCATTTCACACTCATCAGCCTGGACGGGCCAGAGCGTTCACAGGAGGCTTGCTTCTGTCTTCTCCCTCTCTCTAAGGTAGGCCCAGCATGATGGAGACAGCTGGGCTCCTTATCAGCTATGAGCCATGTGCTCCTGGAAGGGCAGGGAAGGGCCCAGAGAGGGAACTGGCAGAAAGCCTGATTCAGACGCCCTTCTCTGGGTCCCCTTGCTGGTCCTGTGACACGGTGGGTCACTTCATACTCTGTGCTAGATGCTCCCATCTATATTTGTCACCGAGGCAGCTGCCTCTTGGCAAGAGTAGGAATCATGGTGTCCAGGAACTCCCAAACACCTCTCTCCATGAGATGCGGCTCAGCTCTGGAGCTGTGGCCCAGGGTACAAGGCACCTACCAGGCCCTCTCCTACTGAGGTCCACCCTTGTCCCCTCCTGTCTTCTCATCAGGCCATGTGGGCCCCTCCACACCTGCCCAGGGCAACCTTACCTATCTTCTTCAAGCTTCTGCTCTGTAGGCTGGGCAGCCCTGTGTTAGAGTGCCCTGTGTGTGAGTGGCAGCCCCAGGGCCACACAGCAGGCTGTCCAAAGCTCCTTGTGTCACACTTGAGGACCCTGTGTCCTTGAAGCTCTCATTCCTGTTCAGAGGCTCTCATGTTTTCTGAGCCACAGTGGAGTGCCAGGCTCTAGGGGGCACCAGGAGGCTAAACCAATGGGAGTTGGCATCAGCCACAAGGAAGCTTAGGGACCAGCCAGTGAAGGGCCAGGCCAAAGAAACAGAGGTTCCCAGGTGTGAAGTCAGACCTGTAGCACCCAGGGTGGATGAGCAGAGGCACAAAAGAGGGTTGAGGCACCCAGGGGCAAACCCAGGAATAGCTTGGCAGGCAGGGTGGGCACTGGAAGCCATCCTAGACACTGGACCTTAAGAAGAGGTGAGCTTCTGCCCTGCAAATGGGAAGGCTGTTTGCAAGGTGGGGTGTGGTTGGCAGGGTGGCACAAAAAGCCTTTGGACTGGACAAGGTCAATAGGTAACCTGCCTTCTTGGGTCAAGAGCCAGGCGGTATCTCACCCCCAACGCTGGTCTGCTGGCAGCTGAGCCCAGCCACGATCACTTTACACAGAGTCCCTCAAGAGACTGCAGCGAGCAGCTCCTCTGGGCCTGACAGGAAAGATAAAAATGATGAAATGTTTGTTCTCTGACATGGAAAACCAGGCTCCCGTGTTTGGGTAATTGGAAAAAG
The DNA here is from genome assembly GCF_003668045.3 of Cricetulus griseus. Taxonomy (NCBI): domain Eukaryota; kingdom Metazoa; phylum Chordata; class Mammalia; order Rodentia; family Cricetidae; genus Cricetulus; species Cricetulus griseus. The sequence goes on along the minus strand of NC_048598.1, from coordinate 181,841,499 downwards.
ATCTTCCGGATTCCACGGGCACGCTGCAGGTCAAAGACCTGTTCTCCTGGCCCCGCCCCCGTGTAGGCACAGCTTAGCAGCCTCGCTCAGATGCTGTAGCTGGCTCTGCCTGGTGGCAAGTTTATATAAGCTGGGGGTGTCTGTACCATGTTCCCTGGGGTCTGTGCTCAGCTCTGGATGGGGAATCAGGAACCCCACTATCTTGCTTCATAATTGGAGCCTCCAAGGGAACAGGGAGTACTTTCTGTCCCATGCCTTGAGGTAACTCTCTGAGCTGGGACTACCCCCTATCACCCATCTCCTGGGTCCCTAGCTCAGCATGCAGGAATGGACAAGCAATGTTTGGCGAATGAGTTGACCCAGAAGAGGCAGGTAGAGGGTGGGTCCTCAGCAGTTTGGTAACACATGACAGTGCTCCTATATTAGGCCTGTCACACCGCTCATGCTGGGTAACCATCTCTCAAAATCCCCAACTGCGTAATCAATTTGCAGCTCAGGCCAGTCTGTGAAGTGTCAACACTCCTGCCAAGTGAGTTCCCTTAGGGTCATGGCTATTCAATACATGCCCCCGGGGGTACCCAGTCCAAGCAGGCTGAGTGGGGGTGGAAGGATGCCTGTGTGCAGGGGCTTGATGTGACAGCTGAACGTGGAATGCCACCAAAGCGGAACATCTAAGTCAGTCCTCACATAGCAAGACAGGGCCCACGCCTACACACCTTCTCTTCTGCAGGAGATGGCAAGTTGTGTCAACCATGGCTGCTCACTCAGGCGGTCTGAGGACAAGGAGTATGTGGCTAGCCCTCCCCTTGCGCTCCCTAAAGTGGATGGGTCAGGGAATGACAGTTGCAGCCTGGGAGGCATGCAAGCAGTTCTACTCTGTTGTCTGGTATCTGCAGGGCTGCTCTGCTCTGGGGTGCAGCCCTGCTGGATGACTTGAGCAATGGTGTTGCGCTGCCCTAAGGACCCGATGCAGAGAATCTCAGAGGCCCAAGCTGGGGTTTCACAGAGAATGGTGTCTTGACCCTATCAGATCTGGTCCTGCCCTCAGGACACAGAGGAGTCACTCCTGCCCAAGGTCTGGCTGCTTCCTGAGCCTCCCAGCCAATGCCTCCTTTGCCTTGGTGGTGGCTACAGCCATGACCATGAACCTGGTGCAGCCTGTTGGGTTGCTATGTGCCGGTACTCAGCTCTTCATGGTGAGCCAAATTGCTGCTCTGGGTCACTTGTTCAGCAGCCAAGGTGAGCAGGGGCAGAGGGCCCCATTCACACTCTGACCCCTCTCCCCCTCGCTGGGGCTCCTGGGGACTTGGTGGCTTTGGGTAGAACTGCCCAGCCACCTACCTTGGTCCTTCATGCATATCCCTGGGGTGGAGGGGTTGCCCAGCTTGACTGCTGGGGTGCACGGGGGCTTCCCTCTTGCATCTTGTCTGCCATGTTGAACTTGCCCATAGGTGGGATTTGGCTTTGGCTTTGATAAAAACACCAGCCCAGTGATCCTTCCCCTCAGCAAGGGTTTCCCACGCCCCCTCCTCAGACCTCTTTGGCATAGACAGGTGGAGCTCATGTCAATGTGTTTGTTAAACATTGTGACTTTTCATTATTGTGTCACTAGCCAGGGTCTCCAAGCAGCAATGTCCCTGAGCCCCGTGGCCTGCCCAGCCTCTCCACGCTCCGCCCACGGAGACCCGTTGTGGTATAATGCTTTCTTACTGACCAGCCTCTCTTGTTTGTCTGCATTCTCAGGCCTGCTCCGTGTACATTCCCTGCCTTTCCCCGTAGAGTTCCTGTCCCTAACAAGGCTGCAGTGTCTGCCATGGGGAAGCATGCCCTCTGCTCAGCAAGGATGAGGAGTGATGGCTGGGTCCCACTCCTGAGTGTGTGTGTGTGTACACAATGTGGGTGAGGACAGGGCAGATTTGGGATATATGGTCTAAGATAGTCCTCAGAGAAGGGACATGCCATACACGCCCTGGAGGTGACTAGAGACAAGTGCAGACACAGAGTCCAGGCTGAACACAGAGTCACAAGGTCACCTTGTGACCAGTCTAATGGCTGCTCCTGAGATCACCCTCATGGGTGACCTCAACTGACTCTCTTGGCCACTGCTAGGACCCACACAGAGGGTTAGGGAAGGGAAGGGAGAGGACGGAGAGAGGAGAACTAGGTACAGCAGCCGAGAGAGCAAAGGTACAAAAGGGTGAGGTAGCCAAAATGGCATGGCTGCATAGGGCAGACCCCATGGGGGAAGGGCAGCCCAGCCGCTGGGCTGGGGAGTTCAGGGCAGAGGGAGGAATAACCAGCCATTCTCTGTGGCAGGCAGGGAGTAAGGTGTGCTGGGAGAACCTAGGGGTCATGTCGGTTTGCTATGTTAAATAGGCACCTCAGCCTTTGTCCCAGGGCTTGAGACTCAACAGGGCATGCTACTCCTCTGTTAGGGCCTGAGAGAATTCTGCAAGTGCTGTCATCCTGGAAAGGCCACATTGTTGCCAAGGGCAGGAGTCCTGGGGGACAGAAGCTTACACCTGGGGCCAAGGACTTTGCTGGATAGACCAGAAGAGTCATGGAGTCCTGTTGAAGAGGGTGGCAGAAGGCAGCTGAGCCTCAGGGGCCTTTTGCAATGGAAGCCCCTGGGCTGCTGGCTAGGCCTTTGGGTCCCCTTCTCTTGGGAGCTGTGGGACAGCTGGGCACTGGCCTGGCATCAAGCTCCGAGGCTTGTTCCACACACAGCAAACATAGGGCTGGAGGCCCAGAAACTTCACAGGCTGCCTATCAGTCCTCTTCTCAGAGAGACTGGCTTCATTTCTGCTTCTAAGGAGCTCTGGTGCCCAAGTGGATTGTGGTGGCTCCCCAGGGTCATGCAGCTGGGCTCTGGGTAGTGGGGTACAGTGTGCTAACACAGCAACTCAATATATCTGTGGGGTAAGAAACGCAAGCTGCTGTGGAGTAGGCCAGTGACAGTTGCATCTTCTGACCTTGTCTAGGCTGCTGCTGAAGCCTAGAGAGAAGGGTGGGGCTGCCCCTCCCCTCCCCCTGGAAAACAATGAGAAAGGAGTGGCTGCACCCTCCCCTCCCCCTGGAAAACAATAGTCCCATGAAGAAGAAGCATTTGAGCTGGGTCAATAGGAGTTTGCTAGCCTGAACTGGAGAATGAGTTAACTTAAGGGAGAGATATGGAGATAGAGAGGTGTTGGGAAGAATAAATCCTTCACTAAGTTTGGTATACAGACCCTGCACCATTGTGGTGGCCGGAAAGATTGGAGAGAATGGGAAGAAAGCCGGACGAGGCACTGTCGTAGTTGGGGTCTCTATTGCCGTGTTGAAACACCATGACCAGAAACAACTTGGGCACAGAGGGGTTTATTTTATGGTTCCTAAGTCCAGCAGGAGGGAAAGTCAGGGCAGGAACCCAAGGCAAGGACCTGGAGGCAGGAACTGAAGTGGAGACCATGGCGGAGCAGCACTCTCATTCAACTCCACATGGCTCTTTCTTATTCGACTCAGGGCCAACTGTGCAGGGGTGGCACCGCCCACAGTGGCCTGGGCCCTCCCACATCAATCACTAGTTAAGGAATGTACCCCAGGCTTGCCCATAGACCAGTCTGGTGGGGGCGTTTTCTCAGCTGATGCTCTTTCTTCCCAAATAGCTGGAGCCTGTGTCAAGTTGACATGAGCTGGCTAGGACAGGCCCTAAGGGGTCTTGGGTTTCTTCAGTGCAGAAGCTGTGAGGTGCGGCGGAAAGCTGCTCCGGGGTGGCACACAGTCCTTGTTGGGATGGCTGTGCCCGGGGATGGACGCTCACAGGTGAACCTGCATTTGGAAGTCGCTGGTCATGAGCGTTCCCACGGCACTTCCAGTGTGTAATCCTGGGGCAGGCACCTGAACCCACTCCCTCCAGGGAGATGTTCTCATGCCCCTTTCATGGAGGAGTAAACTGAGGCTAGGTGGGTGACCTTACCTCCTCCTTTGCTGTGCTCCATTGACTGGCCTCTACATCTGCCCACTGGGGCACTTAATGCCTGCTGAGTGGCCAAACTTGAGAGAAGTGGGGTGCAATGCTGCCCCGCCCTACTCCTACTCCTCTTGTATCTTCTTAGGGGAAGGTGTCCCCAGTGATGCCAGTGTCAAACAGTTACACATCCTGCTCACTTCCTTCCTCTCGCCACAGCACTTGGCTGCCATTTAGCTCTGGGAGGGAGCTTCCCAGGGGCAGGAGGCTGTCTGAGGGTGTTTCCACCCAGGCCTATTATTTACTGATAGTGTGTAATGTAGTTGCAGCCCTGGACACACAGTATTTACAGTGTTTGATTGGCTTTAGCTGCTCCCTGTCCAGGAACATTTACTGGGCTTGTGTGCAGTGCCCCTGGGGACACCCCACGTGCTGGCATCAGATTCCACATGGCAGCTCTGCCACCTGAAAAGGAATGCTGACACCTGGTGTCCAGGGGGCGTCTGTAGGGGACAGCCAAGGTGGATACGTCCTCCTGACCCTGGCCTTCATCTTCTGTGTGAATGGGACCAAGTTGACGAGGTCGGCGATAACCAACATACCGTGACCAGTGCTATGATACTGTTAAAGGTATCGGATGTAGCCCTTTATTGAGTACCTACTGTATTCGGGTCTCAACACCGGATCTTCATTCCCTGTTATCCTTGAATGTTTATAGCAGCTTGGTGAGGTCAGAGTTCCCAGTGGGAAATGACCAAAGGGGCCAGGGGAGATGCCCCTGGGGATGCTACATGGAAGCTTCTGCTGGCTCCATTATGAGGAAGATCAGCTAGTGAGGAGCCATAGCCCCTTCCCTTCCCATTGCCTTCCCTCCCCCCTCCTCCCTTCTCCCTCCTCCCCGCTCCCCTTTCCCTTCTCTTCTCTCCCCTCCTTCCCCCCCTTTCATCTTCCCCCCTCCCTGCCCTCCTCTCTGTTTGTCAGGGAAGGCAGACAGCAGTGGGCTCACACCCGTCTCTGTCCCCCAAGCCCAGCCAGCAACCAAAGGCAGATTAACTGCACCTGGCCTGATAAATTAGACATAGGCTGAGCTGGAAGAGAAATCCTGTTTATTACCGAAGACAAAGCTGGGATGCAGGGCGCGTGTCAGGGGGTAGTGCCTTGAGGCAGTGGGCCTCGGGGTGGCAGGGCAATCAGGGCTTTCAAAGTGGCCCTCATTTCTGTGGGAGGCAGGGGCTCCACTGGGGGCTGTGGGGGAGGGGTGGGGCACGTGTCTGTGGGCTGCAGGAGGGAAGGTGATCAATGCAGCCCATCGATTTGCATCTTTCCCGGGCAGTGATCAGGAACACTAAAGGATGAGGCTCGGGGAGGGGCTGGTGGTGGCTTAGGAAGTCTTTCATGTTTTGGGTCTGAGGGCCTCAGGCTTTGTCAAATGGATGCTAGTGAGTATTGATCTGTATTAGAAATGATAATGAATTGATTAGACTGGCCCAGAGGCTTTAACCACTTCAGTGCTAGAAGCTGTTCAAGATGGGGTATGAACTAAGGGCCGTCCCTAGCTCTTACCTTGGTCCTCCATTCCAGGTCTGCAGCTTCCAGACATGTGTCTGTCCGTATGTCCGTGTCCGTGTGAGTCCGTGTGTGTGTGTGTGTGTGTGTGTGTGTGTGTGTGTGTGTGTGTGATATGGAGCAAGCAGCTCAGACTGGGAATCTGTGGCCAAGATTACCAGTCAGAACCAACAGACTTGCCCAGCATTTGGGAGGTCTGGCATTGGCCTCCTGTATGGAAGATGAGATGTTACACATCACAGAAGACAGGCAGGTTCCAAGTAGTGAGGGGAGGGAGTGGCTGCCTCTCTAGCACTCTGGGACTCTATAGTCCTGGGACCTGCTACTTGTTGAAGGAGCTGTGTGGAGTTACTAAATCTTTCACAGACTCACTTTCCTCTTCTGTAAAATGGGATCCCTCTGGACTGGCTGAGAGAATCCAGAGTGACAAATGCTTTATAACTCTGGCTGTTATAAGTCCAGCCAGAGGTAGGCTGGCACTGCTTAACTTAGCCTTGGCGAACCTTTGATGTCAAGGCTTCAGACCCTGGCACTCGTAGGATGACTTGGGGCTAGGCACGCTACAGATGAATTCTGATTACACACCAGGGACTGTGTGGTCTAGGAAGGGGCAGGTATCTCCTGGCTGTGGTGTGTGGAGATAGTTTTGCTTGTGATTGTTTGAATGAGAATGGGCCTCATAGGCTCATAATACTTGGTCTCCAGTTGGTGGAACTGTTTGAGAAGGATTAGGAGTGTGGCCTTGTTGGAGGAAGCATGTGGGGGTGTGGGAGTGGGGGGTGGGTGTCGGGCTTTGAGGTTTCATCTCCAGTGTGCTCTCGCTGCCCCCTACTTTTCAGATGTGAGCTCTCAGCTGTTCCTGCTTCCATGCCTTGGCTCAACCATCATGGCCTCCAACCCTCTGTGACCTTAAGCCCGATGAAATCCTTTCTCTTATAAGTTGTCTTTGTCATGGTGTTTGTCCCAGAGACAGAAAAGTAATGGAGACACACCCTTAGCCTTAGTTTTGCCATCTATATAATGGGAGTGATTGTCCCTATCTTTTCCCACTGCTCATGGGTGTGACTCGGTGGAGAACTGGGAGAGGCACAGGTATTTTGCAAAGACCAAAGCCATGACTTGAGGCTGTGAACCCTGAAGGGCAGAGCCTGGCTGGCTTACCTCATGATTACAAAGTCCGTCTCAAGCTGACAGGATCTAACCTGGCCTTCAGTACCGTTCTCTCCAGCCTGGGGGTGGGTCATGAAGTAGCCTCTGAGGCTAGATTATTTGAGCAGTCTGCAGCCTAGCACAGGGGTGGGGGTAGCTGCGGAAGGTAGAAGGAGGCTGGGTGGGTGCCCTGAGAACATAAGCTGTCCAGAATGAGCAAAAAGATCTTGGTGTGTGTGGGGGTGATGTTTATTGGGTTCTCGGTGCCCCAGTGCACCCTGGAGGGTTTCATAGGTGGGAGGGGGTATCAGTTACTCCTGTGGGAGAGGGAGAAGGAAGAGAGGTGGAGGTGAAGAGCGCTAGGGAGAGTTAACTGTCAGGTGCTTCAGTCTTCAAGGCTGCACGAGCAGGGGCTGAGGGACAAGCCTTGGACTGTGATGGCATAGTGACCTGCGTAACTAGCCCTCAGCATGGCAGGATGGGTGGCTAGGCTCTGTCATTTCCACAGGAGGGAATCAGGAAACAGCTCCTTGTCAGGCGGAGCACACTTTTTGGTTCAGATTATTGATCATTGATGCATAGGCCTGATTGCTGCTTCAAGTTGGCCATGCAGGGCATGGCCATGGGTACTGGCAGGGTGCAGGACACCTGGGGTGACAGTGACATCAGGCACAGACACACAGGTTGGGGTGACGTAGGGTTCTGTCTGCATGAAAGGTGTCAGGGTTGCAGATGAAGTTTCTGTCCAGCCTGGTCCTGCTGCCCTTCAACCCCAAATAAACACACAGAGACTTACATTAATTATAAACTGCTTGGCCAATGGCTTAGGCTTCTTACTAGATAGCACTCTCTTAACTATTAACCCATTTCTATTACTCTGTGTATCTCCACGAGCTCTTGGCTTACCTGGTGATGTCCAGACCTCTTGCTTCCTCAGCAGCTACATGGTGTCTCTCTGGCAGCCTCACTCTCCTCTTCTTCCCAGAATTCTCCTCCTTGACTGGTAGCCCCACCTATATTTCCTGCCTGGCTACTGGCCAATCAGTGTTTTATTCATCAACCAGAAAGAGAAACATATATACAGAAGGTTATCTCAGGCACTTAAGACTGTTCTAGCCAGAAGGTGCTCAGTGACCTGGGGTCAAGGCCTAGTTTGCACCCATGTGATGTTGGTTGTGCCAACTTTAGACACCTGCAGCCATTTCAGGGTGAGTGACAACCAGGGTTGTGAGTGTGGGTGTGTAGGGAATGAGACACATCCAGAGTGAACGTTTGACATAGGCATAACAAGGACCCTTCAGCCTTATTGGAGTGGCAAGTCCATCCCTGGTGACGGCAAAGCCTCCCTCAGGTTTGAATGCAAATGCTGACAGTATGAGCAGAAAATGTCGCCAGTGCTCTCTCCACCCCACTGCAATGTTTGCTGCCTGAAGGCTGCTCTCCAGAGCCTGCCAGTCCTCTTGTTCAGCTGAGGAGATGGTAACCCCGCCTCCTTGCTTATCTCTGTGCAGCAATCATGCACCCCTGTCCAGCTGTTATAGAATAAACATTCCGTGCTGTGGCTTCAACATGGGAGCCCCCAGACCACCTGATCCCGGCTTCTCCGTGTCCACGTGTCTGTTGGTCCTTTGGTGTCTGTCCTTTCTCATTCCCTCAACACCTCATCGCCCTGGTCAGAGTTCCAGGACCCAAGCCCCCGGAAGGGTGATGCAGAAGTGGAGAAGCTAGGACTTTGTACTTACGGTGCCATGCTTTGCACCCTGCTTTAAGCAGAATAAGCCAAATAAGAGAACAAAGTCCATTTTCCTCATGCTTCTTGTTTTATTGTCAAATACAACACACATGAGGCAACATTTCTAAATCATAAATGTGCAGTATGCCCGGGGATGATAAAGCCAGTCTCCATGAGGCCATACAAATCACTCACATTAGGTGAGGCTCTCTAGAGGATCAGAGCTAGTAGAGTGTACTATTAGCCCAGCTTACACACCAGGGGCTGTAGAGCACAACAATGTCTGTGTACATGTGGGAAGGGTTGAGAACCCCGGAGCTGCTCAGTGTACAAAGCCAGATGCCTTAGCCATCCCAAACCAGTGCCGAAGGCCTGGAGTTCTCTGGAGAGCCTGCTCGCGTCTGAAGGCCTGGGAGACTGGGATTGTTAGTAGAAGATGGCAGCAGCAAACAGTGTCAGTAGATGCAATCAACCAGAAAGGAGGCATGAAGGCAGGCCCAGGTGTGCTGTCCCACCCTCAGACCTCTCGGTATCTAGGCTGCCTGCTGGAAAGCAACATCCACTCTGAGGGCAGAATAACCCCTTAGTTAATCCTCTCCAGAGAAGCACAGCCGCACAGCCGGAGGTGTGTCTCCTAGGTGGTTCGGTGGAACTCAGTGGGACTACCACGTCACCCAGCCCCAGTCCCTTCCGGCTGACGACTCTTCCTTGCCGTCCATCACGCCAGCACATTCCTCTCTAAGCAGCACTGGCACTGAGCAGTCCTGTGAGTGTGCATGTCCTCCATGCTGGGATTAGACTGATTACACTTATCTTCTTGTTCTTTTACTGTCTTTTTTTGTCCCAATGCTCAGCCCAGCTTCCTACCTGTATGCCTTCAGGCCTACAGGCATGAGGCTATGGACTGGCTGGAGTTCCGTGATCTCTGGTGATAATCTACAGCTTGCATAGCAACGGCTTGCTATACGATGCAAACATAGCTCAGTCTGATGAAGATGGGACATTTTCCAGTGTGGCTGGGTGCTGTGACCAATGCTTCTCTGAATACACTCATGAGCGAATACAGGTGAACCAGCATCACAGCTTCCAACGTTCCTTCTTAGGAGCTGAGTTACTGGGCCTTTAGGGGTTTGTGTCATTACTCCTTTTAGATAAGGCCAATCTGGTGGCTTTGTGGGGGCTGGGAGAGGGTACTGTTTTGATTTTCATGGACAATTTTTTTTTTTTTGAGTGGCTTTAGATTTACAGAAGAAACAAGTAAGAAGCACAGAGTTCCTGTTTGCCCGTTGACCTGATATCAGACAAAGTGGCTCACATAGGGCTCACATAGGGCTTACTCTCTGCCTGTTACATCCTATGGGTTTGACAAGTGCAGTGAAATGCCCCCCACCCCCCCATATCATACCAGATGGCCACAGCCCTAAAAGATTCTGTGATCTACCCTGTCTGCTTTGCCTTTTTAGAAATTAATTAGTGTGTTAAAAGTTTAAACAATTTATGCTGTGTGCCTATGTGGAGCCAAAGGATGACTTGCAAAAGTCTGTTCTCTCCTCCCACTATGTGGGTTCCAGCCACCAAACTCAGACTGTCAGCATGGTGGCAGGCACTGTGACTGGGCAAGAGGGTGCAGACAGAGGTCAGGGGCTGGAGAGATGGCTCAGTGATTAAGAGCAAGAGCATTGGCTTCTCTTCCAGAGGTCCTGAGTTCAAGTCCCTACAATCACAACCATCTGTAGTGGGGTATGATGCCCTCCTCTGGCATAAAGATGTACATGCAGACAGAACACTCATACATAAAATAAATAAATCTTTTTTTAAAAAAGAGGCTTAAAAAAAAGAGGTTACTCCATCTTGTATTCTTGCTGAGGCCATTCCAGGTTTGTTCCCGCCCCCCCCCCCCAAGGTTTCTCTTTATAACAGTTCTAGCTGTCCTGGAACTCACTCTGTAGACCAGGCTGGCCTGGAACTCATCAAGTGCTGGGACTAAAGGCATGTGCCACCACCAACAGGCGCCATACCAAGTTTAATTAGAATTGTATCTCCTTGATGGAGAGTCCCAAGGAAAACTATGAAACTCTGTTCTAGGTACCTGGGGGTCAGGATGTCTCAGTTAATTTAACTTCTGTTAAACTGACTGTGCGGAACCCCAAGTGCTCAAGGGATGTTGGTATATCCCTGAGTATCCAGAACATGGGGTTTTTAAAGGCAGAAACCACATCCTGGCACCTCGCTCAGGAGCTGTGTGTGTATGTGTGTGCGTGGGCGACAGGGGAGGGGAGATTAGGTACATTTTACATATGGGATTCATGTATTCTCTCCTTGATGTCTGGAGAACGGTCTCCAATAGCCACGTTTTCAGTTGTGTTTGTTACGTGTATAACAAACAGCAGGAAAGGAATCGTGAATAGCAGATAGAGAGAAGTAGCAGACAGATAGCAACACAGTATCAAATCAGGCCCTCAAAACATCCAGCAGGAACTGACCGGGAAACCCTGTTGAAACATAGCTGCGGTTCTGAACAGTAGAGCCGTCTCTCCTGTCTCTCTGCAGGTGAGCCTCTGGCGGCTCTTTCCCACTGTGGACAGCTTAATGCTACAGGATGAACAGCGGTAACCTCTGTTGGAGATGGTTTACCTTCTCGCTGTTCTCAGGGATGGTAAGTTTCAAACCCAGGGCATATTTACACATCATATCGGACTTGGCCACCAGGGTCTTCCAGCATCCCTTAGTCGCTGTTAGAATATAGCTGGCATACTTCTCACTCTCCCCAACTCTCCCCCAGAGGCTCTTCCCTATTTGGTTACTGTTCCATTTTGTACCTTTGGCCTCATGGCTGCTATACCTGGTTCTCTCAGCACCCTCGCCTACCCCCATATGGGCCAGCTCAGTCTGGTCATGTCCATTCTGGACTCTCCCAGAAGTCCCTGTCCCTGCCTCTGGCTGTGTTGTCCCTTTTATCTACAATGACCCTTCTCCTCCACCAAGTCATGTCCTTTCCTTTCCTTTTTCTTTCTTTTTTTCTTTCATCTGGACCCAGGACAAATGACTGAGGGGGCTTTTCAACAAGGAGCACAATGTTTTTTCTCTTGACTTCTCTGGTATCCTCTCCTCGCTGACACAGAGTTAGGCAGGCAAGTCCATGCCCGGACAAGAGGCCTGGAAGAACGCTAAGAAACAGACTTAGGTCTGAAACGGGGATGCCAGTCTGATTCCAGAGCAGCTTAGTGTGAGCTCTCACACACATGGCGACTTCCAAGACGAAGGACACTGCAGCTGGCTGGAGCCACTATTATTTTATTATTATCATCATTTAAACGCGAGTGTGTGTTCGAGCTCCCGTTGAGTTTCTGCACATCACATGCATTCAGGAGCCTGCAGAGACCAGAAGAGGCTTTGGATTCCCCGGCAACCAAATCACTGGCTTTGGTGAGTCACCAAGTCTGGGTTCTCTGCAAGAACTGTGAGCATCCTTAACCCCGGAGCTGTCTGCCCAGCCCCTGCTGGAGCTTTTGGACTGTGCTGCATCATGCCTCCTTGATGCCAAGGCTTTGCTGGCTGTGTCTTTGACCACTGTATGGATGGGGACTTCCTGGGAGTGCTACTGAATTCATTAACCTTTCTCTCTCTCTCTCTCTCTCTCTCTCTCTCTCTCTCTCTCTCTCTCTCCCTCTCCCTCTCTTTCTCCCTCCCTCCCTCCCTCTCTCTCTCTCTCTCCCCCTTTCTCTCTCCTTCTTTAAAAAGCTGCGCCCCACTAGGGAAGTGATGCTCAGCATCCCTGAGGCTTGCCTGCTGCAGCATGTCACCTTGGACCTCCTGCTGCTGGAGGTGTGAGCTGAGCCCTTCCCCCCATGCTGGCCAGTGGTTATTGTTGAAAGGAGGTCTGTGCCCCAGAGTGCCACTGGCCTGCCAAGGTCACAGAAGAAGTGGCAGCGATTTCCAAGTCTTTGTGTGGCTCCCTGTTATGTGTTATGTATGTTCCCTGCCTGTCCTCATGCCAATATCCCCTCCAAATGGCTTTAAAATGAGCTTGGGTCTCCAGCACGCAGGTTTATCCCCACTATTTATGTTTGTGGTGCTGTGGTGGGAAGCCTCTGCAATTCTCGGGATATTTGAGAGTTAGTTTATTCAGCCCTGCCCCACCCCTGTGGGATCTTGGTTGGAAGTGTATTGAAATGAAGCAGCCTGGGGAGAAATGACCTCTTCACAATATCCTAGCTTCTAACATGTGACCACATGGGAGGCGGCTTACTATGTTGCCCAGGCTGACCTTGATTTTGCAATGAACTTCCTGCTCCTGCCTTCTGAGTGCTGGGATCACAGCGTGCACCACCACACTTGTTCACGTGGTGTGGGGGGATCGAGCCCAGAGCTTCATGCATGCTGGGTGAGCACGCAGCCAACTGGGCTGCACCTCCAGCCCCAGTTTCAGACACTGCTATTTGATTCGTTTTGAAATCTCTGACACATTTTATGGTTTTTCAGTCTCTTGCAGATACTTTTGAATGTTTTGTCTTTTGAACTTAGTGAGCATTGCAACCATATCTTGTCGGTCGGAATCCCCCAAACTTTATGTCTTTGAACATCTGTTCCTACTGTCACTTCCTTCCTTCCTTCCTTCCTTCCTTCCTTCCTTCCTTCCTTCCTTTCTCTTTCCCTCCCCCCTTCCTTTTTTCCTTTCTTCTTCCTTCTTATCCCCCTTCTTCCTCCTCCTCTTCCTTCTTCTTTTTCTTCTTCCTCGTTCTTGGTTGAAGAATTGTGTGTGTGTGTGTGTGTGTGTGTGTGTGTGTGTGTGTGTGTGTGTGGTTATCTGCCCACACTAGACATTGTATTTGACAAAGCACTTATGAGAATGATCTGAGCTTTAGGGTGACAGCATCTCCCTTGGTGACCTTTGTGCCGCTGACCACATGCCTGAGAAAAACAGTGTAAAGGGAGGAATTATCTGTTTCGGCTCACAGTAGGAGGGTTCAGCCCAGGGTGGTGGAACATCACGGTAGTGAAGGAAGTGCTCATCTTTGGAGACAGGAAGCAGCGAGATGGAAGGGGCCCAGGCCCCACCTCCTCTGGTCTATTTCCTGTGCTGAGGCCTTCTTAAGTTTTTAGAACCCCAAATAGCACCATCACCTGGAGGATCAGCTTAGAAGCCCTTGAAGGGTCATTTACATCCAACTCATTCACAGCATTTCTCTCTAGAACTGACACTGGACCTATTTTTTCTTTGGGTACTGGGGGCCTTGGTCCAGGCTGACCCCATGTAGAATGACTAAAAGCAAAGTTCAAACCAAGAAGTTCCATGGAGGCTGCGATGGTTGGCACAAGGACTGATTGGCTTCTGACATATAGTGATGGATCTACCCATACGGCAGATTTCCAAGCGTCTAGTGCATCACTGACATAGCACTGGAGAATGCCAACAGCAGCTTCTGGAACCAGTGAGTTAGCTCCAGCCACGCTGCTCCTGCCTCACCTGAGGTGCAGGGTCCGGTCAGTGGGACAGTGTTGGCCAGGCACAAGGAGCTTTGCGTTCTGGGTTTCCCAGCAGGCTCTGGCTTCCCCTGAGTTCTGGGCCTGGCATCAAAGTCAGACTTGTTCCTTAGTGTTTTAGGGACAATTGGAGCTCTAAGTCCAGCTTTGGTGGCTGTCTCCAGTGGCCTCCTGGCCTGACACCCTGCACAGTTCTATGCACAGTTGCTTCTATTTCCTGTGTGTACACAGCATCCATTGCCGCAAAAGCTGATGGCATAGAAGAGAAAAGGGGGGCATCTTCAGGGCTGCTGCTCCCCAATGAGTGGACTGTTTGTGTTGGGTAATTCCTCTCCAGTCTTATTATTTCTATACCTAATAGCTGGTGCTATGAACCAAATGGGCACAAGTGTGGCCGTAGAGACCAGCCAGTCACTCTGGCTCACAGCTATAAAAAGTTGCCCAGCCTCTCTGACCCGAACTTCGGCTGTCAAAGGAACTGAGCCCTGCTTTCTCCAGCTGTTGAGGGGAGCCGAGTGAGGACAGAGTTGCCTGTAGGCTTCGAGAACCCTCCCGGCACTGCAGCTGCAGCTGCGTCCATCGTAAAGGGCCATCCTGCCGTCCTGGATTCCAGGGATCTGGCCAGCTGTCGGCCTCTTTGGAATCTGGGTTTATGGGGAGCCCGGGCCTCATAAATGTCAAAAGAATGCATTCTCGGCAGCCCAGGAATTGGAAAATGTGTCTCTGAGGGGAACATTCCTTCCACCCTGCACAGCTGCTTGGCTGCCGTTTTTATCCTTGGGCCATAATTAGTCCTCTCCTTTGCCCCTGGATTCTTGCTTGGGTCAGAAACACACGTGTGTGTGGCCCCCAGCACCATGGTTCCCTGATTCTGTGCCCTTCGGCTACTCCAAGGCCACAGCAGGTGAGAGAGCCGGAGGGGGGCAGGGCAGGAGAGCACTGGAGAAGGAAAAGGGCTGGCTTTGTGAGAACTGGAAACAGCAGACACGGTGGGACTCTGAGGCTTCAAGGGGCTTGAGCTCCCAGCCTTCTCTGGGTCCTTTCTGCTGGCTTGGGATGAGAGCAGACCACAGGACCCCACCAGCCCAAGGCACAGGCTTTCCCTTTCAGGGCGATGGCTTCTGCCCACAACAGAGGTTCACTAAGAACTCTGTTCCTGACAACAGATGACACCTTCCAGTTCACAGGGATATGGGTTCATCCGGGCCTCTCTGTGATCACAGGAAGCAGACAGAACAGATCAGGAGGCTGAGGTCTGTGTCTGTGTGAAGAAACATTGGTGAGGGGGACATTATCCCTGGTCTCAGTAGTGGGCAAGTGAGGGGCATTTTCCACAGTGTTCTGGAGAGCAGGTGGGACCAGTCCCAGGGTGAGCCCAGGACAGTCTGTCACTAGATTTCCCTGGCCCTCCTCCCCTTAGCTGACAACGGCTATGGATGGCCACTGCCTCATAGCCACCCTTACCTGGCCCCCTTCCCTAGTCTGCTTTGCCAGGCAGAGCCTGGACATAGCAACAGTGTAGGCGGCAGTAACAGTCACTACTGAGTGCAGAGATAGCTCTGAGCATGGCCATCATGGGCCCAGAGGTCCCCCACTGTGCAGGAGAGGACAGATGGGATGCTGGCCAAGGAGCCATTTCTGGTCTCTTCTTTGGGGTGCTACCTCAGAGAGTGGGGGTACTTGTGATGAAGACTGTCTTCCTGGACTTCTTTCTGGCTGGGGCTCAGGAACAGTCAGTCACAAGGAAGGGACTTGAGCACACTACGGTGTGCAAGGTGATACGGTAGCTCTAGGCACCCAACTGAGACAGCCCCTTTAGGGGGTCTGTAGCTGTGCATGTCCTGACTGGAGTCTATGTGCCAGCTGCTTGCTAGGCCAGAGTACATGAGTATGAGCTGAAGTGTGAATGTCCAGGGAATGGCAGATATCTGAGGGTGACTCTGTTCTGGGACTGTGGAATAGGAGCTTGTTTGCCCAAGGCCTCCAGGAGCTGTGGACTGGGGCTGTGCAGCCCAGCAGAGCACAGGTCAGTAAGGTCTCATCCTCAATGGGGCCTAGGTATCTCTTTCTGGAGAGCCAGGCCTGGCCCTGGGGCTGTGTGCCTGGGGCATGAGAGACCTCAGTCCTCGCTGTGTCCCTGACTCCCAGCTCTATCTGCTGTCATGGAGGTAGGAGGAAATGGCTGGAGAGAGCAGAGAACCTTAGCGGAGGTGCCATTGGGCTGGAGAAATTGAGGCAGTAATTGCATAGATCTCAGGCATTCAAATGCAAGTAGGTGCTCGCCAGCTTTTCCTATGACCCCACGGTAGCATGGGGAGGAACAGGGTTCTAAGAGTGGGGGTTACCCAAGCTGCTGGCCTGGGCAGGGCAAGGGTAAGGAGATGGGGTTGTTATCTGGGCTCCCAGCTGCAGAGAGAGGAGACTTTGCCACTCAGCATTTTTTGAGGGTGGGGAGGAAGAATAAGTCACAGCAACCTGATTTGCAATGTTATCTGGTCTTTTGTGGAAGCCCTGCCCCTCTGAAAAGCCTGGGTAAACTCGAAGGCCACATGAACACAGCCATGGCCCGAGGTCTGGGGTGATGTTGGAGTCAAGGTTATATGCTGGGGCTTGAGCCATCTAAGTGGCCTGCACTGCTACCTGGGGCAATGGTGACATTCAGACCCTGCTACTGCAAAGGACCAGGTCTGGGTCCATGGTCCTACCCCAGCTGCGGTCTGTGCTGAAGTCTGAGTTCTGTACTGCTACCAAAGGGCACACAGAAGCCCACGGTTGGGGCTGTAACCTGAGGCCTTGGTGGTGTCTGGGGCCATACTGCTGCCAGAACTATCCCAATCTGAGTGGCCAGTGCTTCCACTCAGAGCCAGGTTGTCGTCAAGGCCCAAGCTGCTGCCAAGGGCCATGTCTGGGTCCACGGTCCAACTGCAGCTATATTGATGTCTGTGGCCCGTGTCACCTCAGCGGGCCATAGAAACCATGTAGGATGAAATCAGAGCCATGCTGAGCCGGCCCCACCTTTTGTTGGCCCAGGGAAAGCTGGCCTTACCTCACACTGGGCACTGCCGCAAGAAAGATGGTCCCACCCCTACCACAGGCGAGGGCGAACCGACCCTGAGGGTGTGGGCATAGGGGAGCTGGCTCCACCCCTTACCTGAGGTGGGCAGCCCCAGTGGCCCAGACTGACTAGCTCAGCTACCACCCAGGCCCACAACCAGGCCTTGGGTTGGCCCATCCTGGCATCTACCCCATGTAGGACCTGCTGGAGCTTGTGAGGGGACTGGTTCTGTGGAGTGATACCTACAGGATCTTCATGCAGCCACAGGATATCCCAGAGGAGTTCTGCTGAAGATCCAGTGATGAACATTTGAGAGTAAAGCTGATTGGACAAATGGGTTTACTGTGTGACAGACACACTGCTCCCAATGCCACCAGGACAAATGAAGAGGCATTGGAAAGGCAGGAAAAAGTGGCCTGCACTGCTACCTGGGGCAATGCTTTGTTTTATTTTGGTTTGATTTTTTAAAAAATTTTCTTTTGTGGGGCACTGCAAGGGTGAGGGGAGGACATGGGGGGCCCGGGATGTGAGTGGGATTGGGGTGCATGATGTGAAACTCCCAGAGAATCAATAAAAAGTTAAATTAAAAAAAAAAAAACCCTAGGTAAAAGCCTTCAAGGGAATGTGACAGCATGAGGCAGGGGGATCAATAGCCATTCGTTTCTTAGGCTGGTGTTGCCGGAAGCCCAGTGGCCTGCTGTGAAATTTGGCCATCATTAAAATCTACTGATCAGACAGGCACTGGACGCAGCCTCCCTCTGAGGACCTGAGGCTGGGTCTGAGGGACCTGCTGCCTAAGCTGGGTGGAGAGGATTTCGTGACTCAGGCCCCAGGCTCGTTAGCCCTGTGGTGCAAGCAGGGAGCAGTCAGGCCCTTTCAGGGGACAAGACAAAGCTGGCTGGGGTGGGCGTGGGATGGGGCGAGTGGGTACGGGGGGGGGGAGTTAATACCTGGGGTCTCTCCTCCCCCAGCTCTCCAGCGGTGGTGAGGAGTTACAGCAGTGCCCCCCCCTGGAGATACACGCTCTACCCAGCAAGTAGGAACAGCAGTTGTCTGTGGCAGGCATGTTGGCAGAAAATTCTCTGGAAGAAGACAGCTTTCTGGTTCAGGCTTGGGGACTCTTGGGGACACCGGCTGAGAAGCCTCTATGACTTCCTTGGTTGCCAGCTCTCAGCTGGTGCAGGAGAGTGGAGCTCTTTTGGGGCTTGTGGCCTCGGCAGGTCTGTGTCCCTCTTATGAGTCAGATGAAAGCTGTGCTGTTCGAGGGACCTGGGTGTTGGCAGCAAAGGGGTCTATCCAGACTAGCTCATCATGTGGGAAGACGGACAGAATGTGTACATACATGACAGAGTTTCTTTTTTCACAGTCCTGGGGCTCGATGTCTGAGGCCAGGGTGTGGCTCCCTCCTTCTGAGGCACTTTTCTTCTTGTGGCCTCACAGGGCCACCCTCCGCCCCCCCCCCCCGGCCCCCAGATCTGTGTACTGATCTCTGAGGACACCAGGAACACTGGACTGGGGTCCACCCTAGTGGCGCTGGCTAACCATGATCACTCTTTAAAGGTCTGGTTCCAAGTTTAG
This sequence comes from Cricetulus griseus, assembly GCF_003668045.3. Lineage (NCBI taxonomy): Eukaryota > Metazoa > Chordata > Mammalia > Rodentia > Cricetidae > Cricetulus > Cricetulus griseus. Next base: position 181,822,989 of record NC_048598.1, on the reverse strand, counting down.
GCACACCCTAAGGCAGCTGAGGGCTGCAGCACAGGCATTTTGAGAGACTTAATTCATTCCTCACAGGCAGGAAGTCAGATGGGCGAGGCCCTGGAGTTCCTGCAGATCTGTGGGGCTGGGGTCTGACCTGAGCTGGCCCCATCATGTCTCTGAGGGGTCCCTGTTCCTTTCTGTTTACACTTCTGCCTCCGGCCCCAGAAAGTTCTGCCACTGTGAAAGGTTGCCCATTGTTGCCCAAAAGACCTCTGATGTCTCCAGAGGGCCTCTGATATCCACTCCACCTCAGGCTGCCGTTATCACCTCAGCTAATGGAACTCTGGGCTGGGGTCTATAGCTTCAAAGCCTTGGGCTGAGTCTGGAGCCTGTTTTAGGGGACACAAGCCACAAGGTTGGCCACATGGAGAAAGGCTGTGGAGGGGTGGCCTGGCTCTAGAGTCTCATCTCTCCATCCCAACCTTGCCAGCAGGTGGGAGAAGCAAAGAGACACAATGACTAAGTTGTCCTCCTATCACCTTCCGAAGGAGCAGACCAGACTGAGGCCTAGTTTCCTGATGGCAAATTAAATAGACATAAAAGTCTATTTTGCTAAGCTACTCTCTTTCCTAAGCAAGGACGAATCACCTATGTGCTTGGATGGAGAGCTGATTTTTAGGGATTTTGTGTTCCTAGGAGAGCTGGGGGGAGGCTGGGGTGGTAGGCTCACCTTTCCAGGGCCAGGGGGAGTTGGAGGCCCTGTTCCTCAGGGCTCCTGTCCTATGTGGGCTCCTTTAGGGGAGTGATGGAGGGCCAGAGGTCCCTGAAGTGGGGACAAGCTTTGTTTTGCCTGTCTGACATTTCAGAGGACCCCAGTGGGAGAGCTGTTACCTGTACTTTCAAAGGGGAAACTGAGCCACAGAGGTGGGAAGAGGTCTCCCATACTTGATGACCACCAGGGCAGAGATGGAGTTGAGGCGGGTTCATTTTCCCACGGAAGAGATTGGGGTTATGGCTTAGTGGGTAGGGCAGGAGGACACCGGTGCCTAGAAGGGCCAGCACAGCAGGGTTGGTAGCAGAAGTTACTGAATAGATGAGATTAGACATAGATGAAATTAGCCTGTGGGGGAGGGAGGTGGCCAGGGTAGACAATGGAGTAGTCACCCTCCTACAACCTGGATAACTGGTATGGGTGTAGTCGGAGTTTCCCTTTTTCAACTGCCAGTTCCCAAATAACTGACACGGAGTCTTAATATTAATTGTAAATTCTCGGCCAATAGCTCAGGCTTGTTACTAGCCAACTCTTACATTTTTTTTGTTTGTTTTGTTTTGTTTTGTTTTTCATGACAGGGTTTCTCTGTGGCTTTGGAGGCTGTCCTGGAACTAGCTCTTGTAGACCAGGCTGGTCTCAAACTCACAGAGATCCACCTGCCTCTGCCTCTGCCTCTGCCTCCCGAGTGCTGGGATTAAAGGCGTGCGCCACCAACTCCCGGCCAACTCTTACATTTTTAATTAACTCACATTTTCACCTATGCTTTACCACGTGGCTTGGTGCCTTTTCTCAGTCCGGCATGTCCATCTAGCTTCTCTCTGCATCTTCTGGAGACTCCAGACTCCACCCTTCTCCTTCCCAGCATTCTCAGGTTGGCTGTCCTGCCTAACCTTACTCTGTTCAGCTATTGGCCAGACAGCTTCTTTAATAAACCAATCACAGCGACACATTCACAGTGTAACGGAGTATTCCACAGATGGGAGTCTGGGTCCTTGTGGTTCCGCTGTGGTTAGGGCGATCTTTAAGGGACGACACCGAGGGCACTTGAGGTTAGGTGCCATGGAAGAGCTGAGATGGGGCATGCTGGGATTCCGTATCAGGAGGGTGAGTGCTATGAGGGAGAAGAGAGGAGATGTGGACGGAGGGACCCCACTTCTAAAGTCCTGAGGACTGGTTCAGCCTTCCCAGGAGGGTCGGTCAGAGCACACACATCATTCAATCCCTCTCAGTGTCCGCAGATCCCATCTTTGATGGACTAGAGGTGAGGACACTCCAGACTTCACTTTCTGACCTGGGGCCTGGTCAGGGAGAGGCCAGCAGCACTGTGTCTGGACTGGCTGGGTGGGCCGCCATGTTTCTCCAGCCACTGGCAGAATTGACCTGCCCCCAGGCTCACCCTTTGTCCCTGAATTCCCAGCTGCTATGCTCCTGTAGCCATCAGCTCCTTTCTTCTCTTTCTCCAATTAACACTCCTTCCCCCACCCCCCACATCTTGAAACTGGCTCAATTATCTCCCTCACAGCAAGCCTGTCTCCCAGGCCAGTCCTGCCCCCTATTTGTAGACAGCCCTTTGTTTGGCCTGTTGGCTGCCCATAAGATGCTCAGCCTGGGAGGGGAGGGTGCCAGTGTGCCTCTGATTAGCACCTTGACGAGGCAGACAGAGGCTGTAGGCACCCTGAGCCCAGAATTCCAGCTCTGGGAAATGTGTCCACAGCCAGAAGGTCATTTGGGAGCCAATCCTAGGCCCTTTGACTGTCCAGGACTCTCTTAGGTTCCCTAATTGGTGGGGTGGATGCTTGCCCCCCTGCAAAATTGACTGCCCCTGGCTGGCCATGCTCCCATGCTCTGCCAGTGTTAGGGTCACACAGCTACTGTTCCAGGCTGGGCTGGGGTGGTCAGGAAAGGCCTGGGCACCTGCCCCACCTGCCATTTCTCAGTGACAGAGAGGCAGTGGGTGGGACCTCCACATGCCTGACGTGGCTGTAATGTCGTGTGCTGAGAGTGTGGCTCAGTAAGAGGCTGGCCTAGCATCCACAGCACCGAAGCAAAAGATAGCATCTCTGGGCCCCAATGTTTCCATCCTGAAAACGGCTACAGGTGAGTCATCAGCAGGATGGAATGTCTCCAGGGCCCCAGGCTGCTCCTTTCCACCTCTCACAGGCCTCAGCATAGGCTACTATGCCCACTGAGCGTCTTCTCAGCCACCCCCAGTGACCTCTGCAGGTCCCTGCCAACTCAGGCCAGTCCCTCTGCTTCCCAAGGCCCCTTCACATTTGACACTGTAACTTCTGGGTGCAGCGGGTGACCTGGACTCTGAGGTCCCAAGCTCTTGGCATTCGGCAGGACGACTGGAGAGGAAGGCCTTCCTCACAGGTCACTGATGGTGGTGGAAGAGTGGCTGCTCTGGGTTTGCTGCCCTAGTGTCAAGGCTGTCACCTGAGACGCAGGGCATGTTTGGGCCAGTGTTTCAAGGGAGGCTGAAATCTGACACCTGGGTAGAGATGCTGGCTGCAAGTGTTTTAAGCCAGGACATCAGGAAGAAGGATAGTCGGTGAAGGGAGATGGAGTCTAGGGGTGAGGGAAGCAGGGAAGGATGACGTGACGGGGGCATCTCTGTCAGCTTAGTGGTCTACTTCAGGGTTGTAAGTCTGAGTGTGTTGACAACAACACCAACCCCACATCAGGCCTGACTCCCAGCTCAGTGACCTGACGGGTCAGGCATGGCCACAGAGACTGGAACTCCTCACCAGGGAGGGTCCCCTGTGACCTGTGGTAGAGCCCAGGCAGAGGCAATTTCAGTCTTAATCCCCATAGTCATATGCAGCAGAGGGGAAGCCGTGCCCATCTGTGGCGGGGAGAGGGGTGGGGTCTGCTGTGCTTATACATCCCACCTCCGGCTTATCAGGCTGGGCCCATGGGACCCAGAACAGCCCTTCAAAGGAGGGTGTGCATACAGACAATGGTCCTCACTCTGGGAGGCACTTGAATGCTGTGTTTCTTAGCGTGTGTGTGTGTGTGTGTGTGTGTGTGTGTGTGTGTGTGTGTGTGGTGTCTGAGCAGATGTCTGTGTGTTAGCTCAGTGCAAGGGTCTGTGTGCATGTGTGTCAGTGTGTGATATGTCTGTGCTTGTGTGTGCTAGCTCAATGTACAGGGTCTGTGTGTAACCAATGGGAGTGTTATCTGTGTGTGCTTGTGTGAGCCAGTGCATGTCATCTGTCCCTGTGTGTCTGAGTGCCTGTGGGAATCAGTGCATGTCTGTCCCATTGTGTGTCTGTGTGTCAGTGTATGTCTGTGTGAATTGTCTGTTATCTGTCCCATTGTGTGTCTGTATGGGTCAGTGAGTGTGTGTTATCTGTTCCCTGTGTGCCTTAGGCATTTGACAGCACCTTTGGTGGGCTCTCAGTGGTCAGCAGGATTTGGAAGCAGGATGCTGTGTCTGTTGTTGCTGTGGGTGGGTGGGTAAGGGGACAGCAAGCTTAACCCTGGAGGCTCCGGGGATAGGAGTCAACCTCAGTGACACAGGAGGGAAACCATGGCTGAGCCAGAGGCTGGGAGACAAAGGAAGGCAGGAAAAAACGGTCGTGAGACTGAGTGGTTAGGACAGTTTTAGATCATCAGTCATGACCATGGAGGAAAGGGTGCTGGAAGGCCCTGTCGTGCCCTCTGCTGCCCAGGTTCGTGCCAGTTCATCCCTCTGGAATATGGGTGTTAAGTGCCATTGGCAGCCTTGGCTTCCACTTACCGTGTGAGCATTGTACTTGGGGAGGATACATATCCTGAGCCTGAGAGTCCTGAGGATGTTCAAGATGCCTCTTTCTACCTGTGTGCGACTCAGACTCCAGGGACAGTGATGTGCAACTCTGACCTTGTCCTGACAGACCATGCCTAGTGGCTTTGGGGCTGGTTGCTCACAGTGAAATACACAACAATTTACTTCAGCCACTCACAGTGTTGCACCTGCACCCGAAACTCCTTGGTCACCAGAGCCACTCTACCCTATTAAACACTAACTCATCCTTTCCCTCCACTGCCCTAGAGATGTGTGTCCTGCTGCCTTCACTGTGGTTTTGACAGTCTGGGAACCTCATGACAGCAGAGCCATTCAGTCTTTGGTGCACTGTGTCTGGCTAGTTTCACCAGCGTAGATTTTTCAAATCCACCTCGCCCGCTCCCATGTGATACAGGACACACAGTACCTTGCTACTTCCCTGTGGGCTGGACTTGGCCACTGTCTGTCCTGTGCACTCAGGTTGTTGTCATCATTTGCTCACAAGGACAGTTCTGCTACGCACGTGTCTTCTGGACCCCACTTTTCAGTTCCGTGGGCATGCACTGGGATTGCTGAGCCACCTGGGAGTCCCCCACTTAACCTCCACTACTGGACACGGGCCACACAAGTCACATTCCCTCCACAAGGGCACAAGCACTGCAGCCTCTCACACCTAGCGGGCGCGAAGTGATATTTCGTTGTGACTTTGATGTATCTTTCCCTAATGGCTGGAGACACCATGCATCTTTGCATGGATATTTTGCCCTTTGTGTATCTTCTTTGTAAACATGTTCTTTCAAATCCATTGTTGGCTTGAATTGGGATCTCCAACCTTTTGCAGTTTCTTCCTCAGTCTTGAAAAACATTTCGATGGCTAATGTTGGTTGTCAACTTGATTTCATTTGGAATCAACTAAAATCCATGCCGCTGGGCTCACATGTAAGGGGTTTTCTTGATTGGCTCATTTGAGGTCAGAAGCCCCTACCCTATGTCTGGGCCACACCTTCTGATAGCAGCTCACATAAGATTAGAATTAATTAATGCTAGCCCCCACTCACTGGCAAATCTGTTTAGCCTATGGTTGAGGCATCCCTTCACTGGGATTCAAACCTATCTCTGTGTAATTCCGACATAGACTGAAGACCAGCAGCTCTCCAGGAATCCTCTAGAAATCCAGTACCAGAGCTGGATGTCAAAGAACTGGTCAGCTCACCTGAAGACAAAGGCAGGAGAATGGCGGCAGCAAAACAGGAAAGAATATGAATTGAGAAGGAAGCAGATAAGGGCTGGTGAGATGTCTCAGTGAGTGGGTAAAGGAGCTTTCCAACAAGCCCGAGGACTGGTTCGAAACCCAGGCCCCACATGGTGGAAGGAAAGAAACTACTCCAGAAAGTTGTCCCCTGACTTCTACACATACACAGTGGCATGCATGCCCAGCCTTCAAATAAAGGTTAAAAAAATATAAGAAAAATTAATAACAGTCTATCAGTGAGCCTCAGGCAAACTTTAATCAAGCTTCAGAGTCATGGGGCCCATGAAGGAGGAGGGGGATGGAGACCAAGAATACTTGAGGAAACAGTGGACTATGGAAATGATAAATGATACACCCACGCCATTCACCAAAGCCTAAGGGTGAGCCACTTGAAACCCGTACCTGCCACATCACATTCAAAGCCAGCAATGAGGGGCGAGTCTAGAATCTCAGATTTGCATGGCAGACTGGAAGCAGGGGCGGCTGCGGGAACCCATGCGAGCCAGACCAAGGCAGACTGCCATCTTCACAGTGTTGAAAGGAGAAATAGATCCACCTTCCCCAAGTCCAACCAGTAAAAGTAGCTCTCAAAAACAAAGGTTAAGACTTTCATTAATACATGGAGCTGACAGGATTAAGTCACCAGAACCCAGCATCCAGTAGGATTTGCTGAAGCAGCCGTTCAGGCAGAAGGAGGTGATATTAGACGGAATAAAAACCCACCTAAGGCATGGAATGTCGGAAGTGGTGTGCTCCAAGAGGTAGCTAAGTTGGAGTCACTTTCACTATTTAAGCCTCTCCAAAAGATAACTGGCACTTAGACAAGAATGGCAATCAGTGTGGGCTTGACAGGACGGATGAGAGCGATATGCTTGACAGGGCAGTGTGGGATTCGGAGAGAAGGGTGATATCATTTACCCTTGTGACTATGAAGGGCGGCAAGCTATGGTGTATGCTGTAAGCCAGAAAGCCACCAACAAGTCACAAAATAGCTACAGCTAATGAGCCAACAAAAAGGATTACCCAGAACATTTAGGTAGCCAAAGGAAGGCAGAAAAAGATTAAAGGGAAAATTGACTTTTAAGAAATACATCACCCAGTAACAACAGAACGCCCATTCTTTTCTGGCACACGTGGAACACCAATATAGATGATACTCTAGATTATTATGTGAAGAGTTCTCAGTCATTGAAAGTGTTGTATGGTAACAATGGGGTCTCTTTAGAAAAGCATCAGAGGCAGTCTAGGAGCCAGAAGACACCCCAGTACCAGTAGGGCACCACTACAATGAACAAATACATGATGGAGAAGTGAGAAAAACAGAAACATGGAGTAGTGTGTGCATTTGGGAGAGAGGCAGAACGGGAGATGCGATGGCAGTGGCAGGTGAGAGAGACAGCTGAGTTCTACATGCTGTCATTGCCCCGTAGGGTCTATGGGATGGTGTACAGCAGCCCGGAGCTTGTGGGGACGCAGACTCAGCCTGGAACCTGATGCCTGGGCAAAGACTGAGGCCCTAGATGGGAAAGCTTCACTTTTTGGATTGGATCCTAATGGGGGAAGTGCTTCTGTGTATGTGTTTGCCTTATTGGATGATAAATTAAGTACTGTTTGGCCAATGAGGCATCAAGTTATGGGGACTAGGAGTCAAGGAGGATTCTGGGAAATGTAGTAAAGAAGTGGTGATCCAGGCAGGAAATGACATAGCAGGGAGACTCGTATATAAGCGAGAACAAGCAGGAAGTCATCACCTTCTCTCTTCCTCCTGGTCTCTGCTCTGGATTTGCCGTGTGATCCGCCGGCAAGAGAGGGCACCAGCAGAAGGTGTCCTCTATAAGACAAGTCTTATAAAATATATAGATTTATGATAATTAAGACTGAGTTAGCATATAAGAAATCCTAGTCATTGACCAAGCAGCATTTGTACCTAATATAAATCTCTGTATATTACTTGGGACCTTAACGTGGTGGCAGGTGGGACTTGGGTGGCCTGGCAGAAAGCACCCACGTGGAAGCAGGGATCAGTGGCTTGGCAAAAAGTCTTATTGTTTCAGGACCCCCTCGAATGACCATGTCAGCTGCAGTACCACCAGAGGCCACGTTGGTGTTGGTGGTCCATGCTGTTGTCGCAGACCTCGGTGAAGCCTGAGATCTGTGCCACTGCCTGCCTGATGAATTAGTGATGTCTCAGGGCCTAGCTGCCTCGGGGAGCCATGCTGATGTGAGGGGCATGTGTAACCACCTGAGATCATGTTGAGGCCCGTGGCCTGTGCAGCCACTGAGGGACATGAGTGGTTCTGTGGTCCTGGTATGGCCAAGGGCTGTGTTGATGTCTGCGGCCCACATTACCACCGCCTGTGACTGGGGGTACTGCCTGCAGCCATGTTAATGTCTGAGATAGAGCTGGTCCCACCCCTCATGGGAGAGCTGGCCCCAGCAGGCCACCACCAGCCCACAGCACCATGGAAATCAGCGGAAAAAGACTCATTCTGCCTTGGGGGTGCTGGCCACTAGGAATTTAACCATATTCAAGTGAATATATGGACAGCACAAAATGGACTTGGTTTTTGGGGGAAGGAGGCCATAGTGGAGAGACAGACATGGAAAGACTGGGAGGTGAGGTCAACGGGGTGCATGATGTGAGACCCCCAAACAGTCAATAAAGAAATAATTTTGGAAATGTATTGATATGGGATGATATTCAAAGGTGTTTTGATTTAATAAAATAAAAATGAAAATGAAATTTAAAGGAAGGAAGGAAGGAAGGATGGATAGAAGGAAGGAAAGAAAAAAGAAAAGGCCCAGAAAAGCTACCTATTGCTTAATAACTGTAATGGCTAATCTCGACACTGGTTGTCAACTTGACACTCCTGGGAAGAGGGGCCTCAATGTGAGAATTGTCTCCGTCCGGCTTGTGGGCATGTCTGTGGGGCTTTTGCTTGGTTGCTAATTGGTGGCGGAGGGCCTAGCTACTGCAGTGGGTACTGCTCCCAGGCAGGTGGCCCTGGATTGTATAAGAAGGCTGGCCCAGGTGAAGCCAGACAGGAAGCATGGTTCCACCATGGCTTCTGTTTCTGCTCCCGTTTCCTGCCTTGAAGTCTCTTGATGACTGACCATAAGCTATAAGATGAAGCAAACCCTTTCCTTTCCACCTTGCCTTTGGCCGTGGTGTTTTATCACAGCAACAGAAACCAAACTAGGGCAGTAACTTATGGACTGAGGAAGAAATCAAAGTTAAAAGTGTTTTAAACAGAATCAAAACGAAAATACCAAATTTATGGATTTACCTATAGCACAATGCCTGCGTTAGAGAGAATGGTTCAAATCAATGACCTCAGCTTGCACCTCAAGAAACAGAGCAGATGAAACCAACTTAAGAGGAAAGAAAGGCGATGGAGATCAGAGTGAAGACAGAGAGAGAGCAAGCAGAGGCGGGCTCCTTGAGTCCCAGAGCGCCAAAGCCAGATCTTTGAGATGATCAATCAGCTGAGGAGACCTTTAGCGAGCTGGATCAGAAAAATCAGTAAGACAAAGCATTCACACCCCAGCAGTGCAGAAATGCCGTCTAGCTGATGCCACTGATATCGGATAAGTGACTCTATGGCAATGGCTGCATTCCTCGAAAGTCACAGTGGTCTAGGCACACCCAAGCCTGGTCCAGACACTGACTTGTGGCTCTAAACCTCTCTGCAAAGGAAGCTTCAGGCTCTGTGCTTCCTGAGAATTCCACTAGACACAAGGAAGAAAATGCCACCTACCCAGCCAAGCGGGATCTTCAGATGGCATCAAACACAGAAAAGTTACAACATTGTCAGCTCAGAGCACATGCTACGACAGCCAGTTTTTCCGTTGCTGCTGACAAAATGCCCAGGGAAAACATGTTGAAGAAAAGAGGTTCCAGTCTGGGATGGGATGGCTGTGTTGCTTTTAGGTCTGTGATAAGGCAGAAAACATCACAGGCAGAGGGGTGTGGTCAAGGGAAGCCGCTCCCTTCAGAAACCAGGACACAGAGATGGAAGGGATAGAACGAGATGCATCTCCAATGACTTGCTCCCTCCACCCAGGCCCTGACTCTGGAAGCCCCCACCACCTTGTGACAATGCCACTGAATGGATGAAGCTGTCAATCACTTCTTCAGAACCCCACCTGTGGACACACTGTTTGGAACCAAGCCTTTCACAGAGGAGATTTTATGGGACATGATACCACAGAGTAGTGTGCGAACGACTGCAGCAGCCCCAGTCTGCAGAGCACAGTGTGTCTCAAAAGCTCTGTGGATGGGCACACGGTGACATGTCTACCCCTCAGCTCTTCCTCAGCATAGAAGGCAGCAGACACACAGCAACAAGGACAAGGGGAAAATTGCCCTGCACGAGAGAAGCTTGATACAAAGGCAGATAATTTATGGTTCTATAAAAAACTGATATAAAATTCTAGGAAATGCACACTAATTGGAAATGACAGAAAATGGATCTGTGGTTTCTTGAGGACTGGGATCTGGGGCAGGGAGGGTGAGAGGGCAGGAGGACAAAGGAGCCTCGTCGGTGAGGTAGGTGCAGTCATTGCCTTTCCTGTTACACTGCCACTGCTGATACGTGAATGTAGTTTGTTTTCTGCTGCTTTGATCAACACCATGACCAAAAGAGACTTGGTGAGAAAAGGTCTATTGGGGTTATGCTTTCAGTTCGCAACCCATCACTGAGGGAAGCCAGGTCAGGAACTACAGCAGAAACCACAGAAAGATGCTTCTTACTGGCTAAGCGCCCTGGATCATGCTCAGCTGGCTTTTAAAATGCAATCCGGGTCTACCTGCCTAGGGATGACACCACCCACAGAGGGCTAGGCCTTCCTATGTCAGTTAGCAATCAGGAAAATTCCTTACAGACATGCCCATGGTCCAATCTGATCTAGGCAATTCCTTAATTAAGGTTCCCTCTTCCCAGGTGACCCTAGCTTGTGTGAAGTTGATGATAAAAACTAACCAGGACGATGGGTTTGTTAAAACTCTGTGCTTCAAGTGTGTGCAGTGTGTTCCATGTGATAAAGGTAACGGATAAACGTGTAGAGCTCTTCATTTATGTTAGCCACATTTCAAATGCTCATTGGCCTTGGAGGGTAGTGACAACACACACTGCTGCATAGCACAGATGGCCAGTATGTGCACCTATGGACAGTGTTAGTCTACAGGGAGAGGAACACACAGGAGACATGGCATGGGCCATGGTCATTGCCATGGGTGAGTATCCTGAGAAAGACACCAGCAAAAGGCTGTGAGGATGTGTAATTGGCCCCCATAGGCCCATAGGGAGTGCTTTGTTGGAGTAGGTGTGGCTTTGTTGGAGGAAGTATATCACCATGGAGGCAGGCTTTGAGGTCTCCTATGCTCAGGTCTCCTATGCTCCTATGATACCATCCAGTGTCTCAGAGCACTTCCTGTTGTCTGTGAGTCAAGATGTAAGAACTCTCAGCTCCTTCTCTAGTATCATGTCTGCCTTCATGCTGCCTTGCTTCCTGCCATGACAATAATGGACTAAACCCTTGAACTGTAAATGAGCCACCCCAATTAAGTGTTTTTCTTTATAAGAGTTGCCATGGGCATGATGTCTCTTCATAACGACAGAAACCCTAGCTAAGACAGAGGACCTTGGCAGATGCTGGTACTGCTGATCATAGGTGTACCCAGGCCTCTGAGGACCCTGGTGGGGGACAAAAGACCCTTCCACTCTCCATGCCAGCAAAGGCAGAGGTCTTGGTAGCCCCCAAGCAGGGTGGTGACAACATTTGACAACATCAAATGGCTGTGCTATTGAGAGGTGTAGACTGCTATGGACTAAAGCTAATGGATGGGAGACATGTAGGACCTCCATGTGACTCACAGAAGTGGGTATAGTTGCTCCAGCATCTGACTTGGGCAGTATGTAAGGGGTGGGGGCTGTGCTCCTGTCCTCACTGTTCTCCCTTGGTGGGAGAAGGGCTGTATTATGGCTGGGTGGAGGGGTTTCTGGGGATCACCTGGCAAGCAAACTTAGCTGGGAGAATGGGAGCAGATGTCAGGGTCAGGGCCAAGGGGAGCTGCCTGAGGAATAGTTGGGGCCCCAGTGCTGTTTAATCTCATGTCTTCTCCTCCTCTTGGTGTGTCTTAGGGTGCTAATACACAGGGGACACAGGCTGAGCCCTGGGCAGAGGTTGTAAGTAACTGGCTTCCTGTATCCCATCTCTGCCTCCTCTATAGTTGGAGACCAGGTCCAGGAGTTAAGCACTAGTCTAGGGCAGACACCAGTCATAGCTTAGCTGCTGGACCCCCATATGGGACAGGTGAGGTGGCATTGGCAGGCAGATGATAAGCCTGTCTTAGCCCCATAGGGGAGGAACACAGCTGTATGGGGGCTGGGCTGTGGTCAAGGCCACATGGATACTAGGTATACCCTGGACACCCAGGTAGGAGAAATTTTATTTGAGCCTCGCCTGTGAGTAAACATTTCCTGAGCTCTGGGAGTCAGACAGTGGTGGCAGCATCTGCCGGGGGTAGCTGAGCTCTGTGTTAGGCAGGGCCTAGGTAGACCAAAGATGATGACATTCCTCCCAGGTCTGTGGCCTGGCCTTGGTTGTCCTCTGCTTGGAAGGATGAGGTATTTTCTCCTTGTTCTTTGCTATCTGTCCCCTGGGCGAAATTGAGCAAACCCATAAAAGCCAATGGCTCTGATTGCGGAGGGTGGTGCGCTGCCCAAATTGCATCGTGACGCGCGCTGCCAAGTTGATAAAAATGTAATAAGTTCCAGCATGAGAGTTCCTTGCTGACAGGTGTGGCTGGCTGTGTGAAACTACACTCACAATTAATTGACTTTCCACGGAGGCCATTTAGTGCCATTATTTATGAAGCTTGGCACAGAGTGACCAGAAGCCGTGGAAAGGGAGGGGTGATTGACTCTGGGGTGAAGTGCCCCTGGGCAGCAGGGGTGGCCTACGTAGCATCCTGGCAGGCCCCAGTGATCACCAGCAGAGCACACTGTGCCTGGGCCTCACGGGCGCAGCTGCTGTGCTGTGGGATCATCCCCTTTTCTGATTGGAAATGATTGTATTTGTGGTTTGCACAGAAATTCTGCAACGTATTGATTTTTCAATTACGTGGGAAGAAAACGAGAATGAGATGGAAGGACAGCACTCGCTCCTGAGTGGCTGAGTGGAGCCGTCTGCAGCATTTACAGTGGTGACCCCAGGTGGCCCAGAGACCTGGCCCCAGCCAGGGACCTTGCGTAGGTCACCATCCAGGGCCTCAGAGCTGCACATGCCTTTAGACATACAATCATCGTGCAGCCCGGGAAACCAAGCCAGGATGCCGAAGGGCCCAGGTTAGGACTCAGGCGTAGCAAAGCCACCTCCACCAAGGGTCCTGTCTTGGACCACCACCACTGTGACACTATCTCTACCAATTCTGGCATTTGAGTCTTGACCAGTGTCTCGTCCCTTCTTTGGGGTTCTCTCTCCTAGTTGCATCCTCTCTGTATTGTCATTTTGCTGTGGGGCCTGGTGAGCCTCAAGTTTCCAGGATGTTGAGGTAAAGGCCTCAGAGCAGAGCCAGCTGTTCACTTGAGGGTGAGGACAGTGTGAAATGTGGGAACTGTAAAGCTGGGCTGTTGCTGGAGTCTCCCTAATAAGCAGTTTGCTAAGAGGACTGAGATGGGGGTCTCTGGGAACAGGCACCAGAGGCCTGGGTGTTTGAGCAGTGTGGGGGCTATAGATGCATGCGTTACCCCACCCTTGCCACCTCCTCCTGTCCAATACCTGGCTCCCTGAGCCTTCCAGGTGCCAAAACCTGACTGAGCCAATCTGAGAGCTGTGGTGCAGAGTAGAGCCTAGCTGAGTGCCAGCAAGCTAAGGTTTGAGCCCCGGAGGGCCAACTCACCAGGGCAGTGCAGTCCAGGACTCCCAGGAGGAGGCAGGAGCAGGGCAGGACTGGTCCTAGTATGCTGTCCTTCTGCCACTGGGGTTGGGGACAATTGTAGTTGGAGACGATGCTGCCACCAAGCTGTTGGCAAAACGAACGCTTCTCTGGGCTCGATCTAGGCTGGGCTTTAACTGGAAAATCAAATTCTTATTTGCTCAGGAAGGGCTCTGCTCCCTCGAAGCCATGTAAAATGTGGTGGCGGTCACATTCCCCCGTGGTTTTCTTCTTTAAAGAAGTAGAAAGTGTGCAAAATGGATCACACACTCATTACAGCAGCTGGCTCCTGTCACAAAGGAGCTCTGAGTGTCCTACAATGTGGGCAATGCTTTCTTAGCTGGGAGTCTTGCTGTGGGGGACAATGAGACAGCTGTGTGGAGGTGAGAGCAGGCAATGTGTGCAGCCGGCAGCAGGGGCTTCTGGGATCGGGGCACCCACTCCAGTTGCAGCACATCTGGCTCCCAGTGAGGTGGTTAGGAGACCTGCCCTGCCTCCCACTGAGGGCAGAACTCCCCACTCCCCTGGCTGACCTTTTGAAGCAACACACACATAGGTCTGGGAACTCGGTGGGCCCGACCCTTCTACCCAGCCTTTAGCTGGGTATGGCTCAAGGCAGGAGGCTGCTGTTCCTCCTCGGAACAACCTGCCCTTATATGACCCAAGGCCTGGAGACTGGCTTGCATTTCTCCAGCACACCCATGCTTCTGTTGACCTTTGCTCCTGCTCTGGGAGTTCCCAGCATCAGGCCAGAGGAAAAGAGAGCAGAATGGCCTGGGCCACCTTATTTCTAAGGAGCCTCAGAGAGTGAGAGTCAACCTGCCTGGAAACTCACAGTCATTTGCCTGTGAGGGCTGCAGCAGAGAAGGGTAACCTGGGACTTCCTGGGGGAGGGGGAGGGCAGTGAACAGGAAGAAGGTTCCAGAAAGGGGAGGAAGAAGGGTTGGCAGTACAGCTAGCTCATCCTCTTTGGATACAGGAGTTAGGCCCCCAGTATCCTATGGTAAAGAGGGCTAAAGACCAGCACATCAGGGAGCTAGGCTGTACCATAAGCCAGGGTAGTTGGTGGGGGTGGGGTGGGGGAGAGCCACCCCCAAACAGTGACCCGAGTTGTCACAAGAGGTAGGAAGGAGCTTCTTGCCAGGTGAGGGCATCTTGCCTGGGGACCACATGACTCTGGGTCTTTCTATGTACTCCCTCTGGTTCACAGGGTAAACGGGCCAGGAAGGTTGCTGTCTGGAGTCCCACAGCAAGCTGGAGGTATGCTGGACAAAATGCTGTCCTATTGGGTCCTGAACTGGTTCCCCCCCAGGCTGTCTCTGGGAAGTCCCTCTGCAGGACGATGGCTGTAGGCCCTGCACAGGACAGACACCGAACACGAGTCCCAAACCGTGGTTCACCCGGCACGCTCGTGCACATCCACTGAGCTCGTAAATAATCTCACAGGTAAAGGGTTTAATTTTCTCTCATTCGTCCTGTGTTCTTGCTGCCTCGTAAATCACAGCCATTTATGACTCTCTCTTCGGCACTTTTGCGATGGCCGATAATGGTTGAGTAAGTGGCAGAGAGGATGAATTCTGCAGCAGATTTTAAACAAACGCGCACGTTGGAGCCATAAATAACCTTAAGCAGTGCTGGGGGTGGGGACGTTCCTTCGTGGGCCACCCCTGGAACACAGCTGCAGCCCTAGGGTGGGGCTCTGACTCCCTTCAGAAGGGTCCCTTTAAAGAGTAGGGCTTGTTGCTCAGAGTTTTTCGGTTGTAATGTAGACGATCCCACCAAAGTAAACGTGCATGAGTTTGGATGTGTGAGTAAGATTGTGTGGGGACACACGTGTTCATGTGCGTGCAGTGTGAGTCTGTGGACTACCCTTTCCAGCCTAGATTTGTAGCCCAGAGACACAGCTGCTCTTTGGGTTTTGGGGTACTTTGGGTCTTAGGGTACCTTTCTTCAGGATGGGTACTATGTTGGCCCTCAGGCTGTGCTTCTCAATAGCTTGGGGAATGTCTGTTGGGGGAGTTCTCAGCCTATTGAGTTCCACAATCTGCTCCTGTTGCCCTGATCCAGAAGCCCCTGACCATCCAACGTATGGTCAGCGTTCTCCAGTATCTGTCCCAGCTCAGGGAGTGGGTATGGACAGTAGGCCCAGGGAGAACTCAGTGGCCAGGGCAGAGGCCCTGGGTACTGAGGCCTAGAAAAGGCTGGGTAGAGGCCTGTGAGTGCCCCATATCAGGCTACTGGCCGAGGGAGTATGTTGGGGTTGGCTTTTGGAGAAGGGCCACTTCTGTCCTTTCAGGGGCGTTGGTGGCTTCTCCCATCACTCACCTGTCCTTCCAACCACCCTCCCCTCCTCAGGGAAGAAAGCAAATGGCACAGAGGACATGTACTCTACACTTGCACACACATGTGCACAAGAATCAGAACACACGTACACGTATGCATGTGTGTGCAAGCACAGAGGGATGAAGAGGTGCACATACATGCCTGTTTCCCAAATGCAAGGCTCCCGGGCTACCCATTCTGGACAGCTGCACAGACGCCACCTGGACCATCTGAACCCACAGGCCCTGGGACTCCTGAGTCCCCCATTGTTTGTTCTTTGCCAGGACCTGCTTTGCCAGCAGTGGGCTTGGGCATCTCCTCATGCAGCCATAAATGTAATTGATATTCTCAGCATTTCAGGAAAAAAAATACGAGTATTAAAGATATACAGTACACCTCATAAAATTCTCTCATATTTCTTCTTTATGGTAGGTTCTAAAATTGGCAAAATAAATTCCCTAAAACCCATTACACTTAGTGCAGAGTGTGTTTTGGAGGCAGAAGGCGCAGAGCTGGGGCCTCGGGCTCTTTGCATAGAGCAGTGCGGTTCCAGCCTGGCCACGGGGCCCTTTTCCCCGACACTGGATTAAATGGGAACAGTAATTGCCTTGTTCACAGCCTCTGAGCACGGCCCAGTGCCCAGCAAGCTTAATCTCCATGCTGGGGCCTTCTGTCTTTCTCCAAGTAAAGAAAATGCAGTTGACTCCCCCATACTGGTTCTGTCTGCCTCCACGGCTACACTTCCCCGGGAATTGTGCGGTGGGATTATGCGGGTTCCCTTCCCCACACAGGTGCATACAACTGGGGCCTGGTGCTCCAGGTGGACGTTGAGCATCAAAGCCGGCTGTCTGTGAGCCGGTGGGGTAGCTCTTAGCTGTAGTTGAGTGATCTGCCCACCTCAGTTTCCTTACAACTCCCTCTTAGTTTAATTCAGATTGAAATTCATAACCCATGATTATAGATGCCTGGATTCATTGTTTATTATTTTTCCCTTTCATAAGACTGGCTTCCAAATAGCAGCCGGCCACATTATTTTCCCCCATGTTTAAAACCAATTTTATTGAGGAATAGTTTACAGGCCATAAAATACATGCTTTTTTAACAAGGTAAACTGGGGCCAGGGGTGGCTCAGTGGGTAAAGGGTGATTGCTGCTAAGACTGACTGACCTGAGTTCAAGCCCAGAAACCCACACAGTGGAGGAAGAGAACTGACTCCTAAAATTTGTCCTCTGACCCCCGCACCTATGCACGGGCACCTGTGTGCACACATACTAGTTACAAATAAATAACGGTAAAGTTTATTTTACAGACTTGTTTTATATTTCCTCAGTAGAAAAAAAAAAAAGCTAAGACAGCATTGGTACTTCTCATGTGCCCCCATAACTTGCGTCTCACACGATCACACATCTGATATCATTGTTTCTGATGACTTTGATGGCTTTGGGGAGACCTGTTAGGTGGCACGTAGGCCACCTCTGACCTCCAGGGCATGTCTGCTGTTTTGTCCCTGGCCAGAAGGGGGCTGTGGTATTGGAGCAGCCACAGGAACCCTGAGGTCTCCCCACATCTGTTCAGGGTGAGCACTGTGACGACAAGGGCAGTCAGTGTTGACCTTGAACAGCTGGCACAAGGGGAGTCAGGTGACCTAACCGAGATGTCAAAGCACCTTGTGTGCTGCCCTTTGTTCCGTTCCTGAGCACGGAGCACGTTTGTAGATGACCTGGAAGTTTCTGCTGGAAGACTGGCCTCGCCTCCATCTCTTTATTCACCCACTTGAGTTTGGACTCATGGGTGTTAATTTCATACTTTGGGTGGTAACACAACACCACGTTGTTGTTGCTCAAACTGCACAAGCTCTGGCCCCTGGGGGCTCTCCCTGTTCAGGCTCCCATGTTCTCTAACTCTCCCATCCCTGTGTCTGCCTTCCTCTTGCCTGGTGGTGTGGAAGCTCCAGGCCCATCTCATGCATTTCCTGCCTCGATTTCTCCACAGGGCTCTGTCTCCTGTCCTGGATTATCCCACTAGACACCAAGGTCTGGGTGCTGCATGCTGACCTCCCCACTGGCTGTCGAGTGAACGAGAGAGCTACTGGCCATCTGTGTCTCTGCTAAGCTCAGCACATGTGGGCTTGATGTCTCCAGTTCCGGGCTACTCCATACAGACATTTCAGCCTCTTCCTTTGCTCACTTGGAACGCTCACACCAGCAGCGAAGACCTTGGTACCCACCATCTGCCCTCTGTCCTGCTAACTCCAAATTCCAGCAGGTAGGCAGTGGTGTCTATGGTATATTGTCCCTGCCGTTGACGGGCTCCTCGGGTGACTTAAGGCAGCCCCTTCTCTGAATTCTAGAGAGGCTGGCTCCTACACTTGTACTTGGATGCAATTCCACAGTCACTGCCAGGTCATCTTTCTGGAATCTGACCTCTTCAACGATGTTTCAAAGTTTTTATATATTAAGGTCTATTCTTGCTGTAAAGCTCTGGAGTCATGACAAATGTACATTGCTGTGTGTTGCTGTTTGGATCTGGACTATTCTCAAAGGCCCATGTGAAAAAAATTTGGTTCCCAGGCTGGTGTCCAGCCAGAAGGTGATGGCAGCATGGGGGGTCCAGTCTAGAGATGTTCAGATCATAGTCAATGTGTCCCTGACCAGAAGTGTCATGGGTTTCTTCATGGGTTTCTTCCTCAGTATTTTTTTTTTTTTTTTTTTTTTTTACTGGCAACCAGGCATAGAGTTTGCCCCAGGTCCAAAGCAGTGAGTCTGATTGGGTTTAGTTTGAAACTCCCAAAGCAAGTCTTTCGTCTTCGTAAGTGTCTCATCTCAGCTGTGTCCCCTCCAGAAAAATCTGGCTAATACCCCATGTGTCCACTGGAACCGTGTCACACACCACTGTCTTGTCTCATGGCTCCTAATGTCCCCTTTGTTTTATCTGGTCATCTCTACTTCACTCTGACTCCTGGCTAATGGTTGGTTTGTTTGTTTTTAACTGTTTTCAGAGTTTGCCTTTTGCAGAACACTGTATGTGTGAGCCACATAGCCTGCAGCTTGCAGACCTTCTGCTTCTCTTCCTTTGTGACACCCATTTTAGGTTCTGGCATGCCTCTGGTGGCTTGATAGTTCCCTTCTTCTTATCACTGAATAATATTCCAGTGCATGGATGCAGGCACCGGGAATTGCTAATCCAGTGACCAACTGAAGGATATCTTGGTTGCTTCCAGTTTTTAGCCGTCATGAATAAAGCTGCTATAAATAGTTGAGACAGGCTTTTGTGCAGACATACGTTTTCTCAGGAGTTGGGTGAACACCTAGGGTCTCAACTGCCAGATCATACAGCACGACTATGTTTAGCACTGTAAGGAAGTGCCAGTCTGTCTCAGAGTGGCTGCCCCATTCTGCAGTCCACCAGCAGTGAAGAAAGTTCCTGTCGTCTCCACGTCCTCACTGGCTGTGGGTATCGCTGTGTTTTGGAGCCTGGTCACTCTGGGATGTGCACAGTGGTACCTTGTTATTCTAAACTTGTATATCCTCAATGAAAATGGGTGCTGAACAGCTGTCCACACCTGGATTTGATATTTGCCCAGCCTTTTTTATTATTTTTTTTTATTTTTTTTATTTTTTTTATTTTTTTATTTTTTTTTTGCATGGAATGTTAGCCATGTTTTCCTGGTATCTCAATCAGATTGTCTGTTTTGGGCACATGTTCTTTATCCGCTATGCATGTGTTTTATAACGATTTTCTCCTAGTCTGTGGCCTGCCCATTTGTTCTCTTGGTGATACTGCCCCAGAGTAGAAGTTTTTAATTTACAAAGGTCCCAGATGTCCGTTTTTTCCTTTTGTACTTGTGTTTTTGTTGCAAGTGAAAAATCACCATCAAGTCCAAGGTCACTAAGGTTCTCTGTGGCTGCTTCTAGAGGTTTTATAGTTCTGTAGTGTGCATTTACGTCTACGATCCTTTTTGAGATAATTATTGTACAAAATGTCTCCAGTCTGTGTCTAAATCGTGATTATTTGTACTGTATCATCTACCAAAAGCCCATCTTTCTCACCCATTGCCTTGCTCCTTGTCAAAGGGAAGGTGACAGCAGAGCAAGAGGGTCCTGCTGGGTCCCTGCTGCCCTCCTCTGACCCATGCTGCTGCCTTGCCCGCAAGGCCTCTGTGGTGGTGTTGAGCTTTGGAACTGGTTTGTCTGCAGCCGTGCTGTGCTGTTGTTTTCTATTCCCTGGGTAAGCCGAGTCAGGCTGCTGGTGTCTTCTGAGTCTTTTGTGGCTGCATCAGTGGCTCACACAGAACAAAGGCAGCATGGTTCGACTCTTCCTGGTTGCCCAGGGGACAGACAGCCTTGCCTTTAGTTGGGCATTTTTTTGATCCTTCTCTGAGTTTTGTGGCTCTCAGTGCGCAGATTGTAGATTCTCTTCAGACTTTGTTAGCTTCTGATTTAGGCATTTCACCTTAGGGGTGGTGCTGTGACTTGCATTTTTTTTTCTTTTTTAATTTCAAATTCCAATGGCTTATTGCTGGTAAGCAGAACCATCTTCCTTGCAACCTTGCTCTACTTATTTGTTCCAGGAGATGGATTAAGTTAGTCATTTGTTCATCCATCCATCCATTCATTCATTCACTCACTCACTCACTTGCTCATTCATTCATAAATTGATTTTCAAATGTGGGGATTATATCTGGGATAAATCTCACTCGGTAGCTAATGAAACTTCAGTTTGCTTGAGTTTTACATCTCTGTTCTTGGTCTGCACTTTCCTTATGCTGTCCTTATTTGGTTTGGGTATTAGGACGACAGTGGTCTTGCAGGGTGAGTGAGGGGGTGGTCTGCTTTGTGTGAGAGGTTGTAAGATGGTAGTTACCCCTCACATAGTTGTGAGGACCCCGGTGAAGGTGGCATTGTTCTTTTCTGAAGGTAATAGTTATTTCAGTTATAAAAATAGACTTTCCGTCTCTGGGACAAGTTCCTCAGAGAAACAGTTTCTGCTCACACTTTGCAAGGTATCAGATCATAGTTGGCTTCTTTGTTGTGGGCCCAAGATGAAGCTGGTCACGATAGTGAGAAGGTTGTGATGGGCAAAGGCTCGCCTCAGGGCGGCAGGAAGCAGATACGGAGAGAAGAAGGGGCGAGGAGCAACATGTTCCCTTCACAGGCAAAGCCCAGTGACGTTTCCTCTGGCTAAACCCCAGTTTCCACGGCCTCCGGTGGTCCATTCAACTTCTGAGTTGAATGGGGTGTGAGCTTGTGTGTGTGTGCATGTTAATGTGTGCATGTGTGTGTGTGAGTGTGTGCATGTGAGTGTGTGCTTGCGTGTGTATGTGTGTGCATGTGCACATGTGTGTGTATGTGAGTGTGCATGTGTGTATGGGAGTGTGTGCATGTGTGCGTATATGTGTGTGCATGTGTGTGTATGTGAGTGTGTGCATGTGAGTGTGTGCATGTGTGTGTACACATGTGTGTGAGTGTGTGCATGTGTGTATGTGAGTGTGTGCATGTGTGTGTATGTGTGTGTATGTGTGCGTATATGTGAGTATGTACATGTGTGTGTATATGTGTGTGCATGTGTGTGTATGTTAGTGTGTGCATGTGTGCATATATGTGAGTGTGTATGTGTGTGTATATGCAAGTGTGTGCATGTGTGCGTATATGTGAGTGTGTGTGTATGCAAGTGTGTGCATGTGTGTGTGTGTGTTGCTGGTGGTGAATGCCATCCTGACACAGGTTCTATTACTGATCTCCACGCCTAACCCTATTCAAAGTTTGAGCTATCAATAGATTAATTCATTGATCAGGTCAAAGCCCTCACAATCTCGTGGTCTCTAGAAGTGAATTTACTGACCTCCTAGGCGTCAGCCAAACTGGCCATCAAGACAAACTATCACACAGCCCACATCGTTTCTTTATTCTTCCTTGTGGACTTTGGGATCATTTCCTCTTAACATTTCACATTCATAAGTACAGAGTTGCCGCCTGGCTATGTTTTGTCAGTGTTCTCGTGTCTGGATGGGCACAGTTTCTGGCTTTCATTTCCTATGTTTGTCTCAGCCTGCCCGGAGTCCTATAGCTTTTATAGACCCTTTCAAAGAGCAAGCTTTGGGTTTCATTGATTTTTTTTTTCTTCTAATGCCTTTTCCCCTTTAAGTTCTCCGATTTCCACTCTAATTTTTGCTTCTTTTTATCTTCCTGCTTGCTATCATCTTAAATTGTTCTGTCTCTGGTTCCTGAGATGGAGGCCCAGGCTACTTATTTTGGGCTTTTCTTCTTATCTAGCATTCGTATTACGGCCATAAATGGCCCCCAAGCTGGGCCGCTGTCAGAGACAGAGGTCCTAAGTTGATGCTCATTTCTTTTCCTTGAGACTTTGCCTTTGAGGTGTGTTGTTTAATCTTCAGATGTTTGGAGGGATTTCCAGATACCTATGGCTGAGTTCTAGGTTCACCGCTCTGTGATAAGAATCCACGTGACGTGTGCCTTGTATCACTGTGAGTGGCCCATGCTGGTGGATGCACCATGTGAACTTGAGAAGAGTGTGTTCTCTGCCACACTGGTGGAGTGTTCTGGAATCATCCATGGATCAAGCTGATAGACAGCACTCCCAGTGTCAGCGAGATGATGTCACTGACAGCAGCAGCAGGCTCCTTTGTTCTTAATAGCTCTGTGAGCTTTTGCTTACTTATCTGAACTTTTCAGAATGACAGGGCTGGGTTGGCGAAGGCACAGACTGAAGACGGGGTGATGCGTTAGTTTAGAAGGTCCCGGGGCTCTGTGGTTCCCTAGCTACAAGGAAGCCCCGACTGTTCCAGTGAGGCTAGGTATTCAGATCACCTGCCTGCAGCATCTATTCACTCTCTCAGGTCCCTGTTCCCTACTTTTGGCCCCTGTCATGGGGGTTTATTCTCATCTCCCTCGGATGCTTGGTTTAGCCTTGGGTCATGCCTTTTGAGGATGGTGTGAGTAACTGCAGAACCTTGAGAAGACAGGCTTTCTCCACGAGTGTGGAGCAGCCTGGGGATTCCTGTGTACCACCCACCAGGATGGTTACTGTGTTCATGATGTCTGCAGGCTAAAGCAATGCAACCCAAGTGGGAAGAAGTTTCTGTCCAGGTTCTCAGGCTGGGTCACAGACTCATCTGGAATCTTCTGAGTAGTATAGAAACTAGAACCTAGGATGGGGGGCACTTGCAAGGGTAAACCCTGAAATCAGTGTCATGGCTAGGGCTGGTCAGGGCAGAGTAAGGAAACTGTGACCGAGAGGCACTGGACAAATCCATCATCTGAGATGCCTTGGGAGACGTGGAGTTGGCCATGTCACTAGTGTGTCCTGAATACTGTTAGTACAGTAGGTAAAGAACTGCAGCAGAGATGAGTGGGAACCACCATCACGCCACCACCTCTGTGGCTCGAAGCCCCTTTTACCAGGCCCAATCCTGCAGAACCAGGGTTCTAAGACATAACTGCTACAGCGTCCATGGAGGAGGCTGTGAGGCAACAGAGACGATGTCGCTAAGGCTAAGAGCTGCATGTTAAGCTGAAGTTAACAGCAACGTGAAGGTCTTTGGTTTGTATGACGTGGGAGCTTTTGAGCTTCCATAAGGAAGAGAGAGAAGGGTGGGGACAGGACTAGACATGACTTCACTAGAGCCATCCTTGAAAGGGGAGATGCTCCCAGCAGGTAGACCTTAGAGTTGGGAGAGCAGGCCACCTGAGGAGTGGTCAGGTGGGATTGTCCTCATCCCGGCTAGCTGTGACGTTCCTGCCTTTGATGGTGACAGTCACACCTCCCAGTTCCGGGAAAGCCAGGAAGGAAGGTTATTGGAAAGCCCGCTCCAAGTCACACTCTGCAGGACAAAGGTCGGGGGAGCTGGAGGACACCCGTGGACCACAGGGTTGTGTGGTGGCTGCTTGACACTTGTTCTGAGTTTATCCACCCACCATGTCCCCTTCGGTCCCTCTGCGGCTTAGTGGCATTCAGCTTTCGGGTCTCTAGATCTGCCATCAGAAGCTGGAGTTTAAGTTGGGTGTGCGGCCCCATGCAATAATCACCGCACTCGGGAGGCTGAGGCAGGAGGGTGGTGAGGACTGTGAGAAGCCAACCTGGGACACATAGTGAGACTGTCTCAAATAATAAATAGAAATAAAACAGAACCTGGACTTTGAACTGGATGCCATGCTGGGTGATGGAGACAGACACAGAAGAGGAGAGTGGAGAGCACCGTGACCAAGCACACACTTTAAGAGTGTCCCATGGCTCTGCCCATGAGAGTCTATCCTGTGTGTTAGAAGTCACAGATTCTGGGGATGTTTGTTACTGCAACAGAATTTCCTATCAGCTGACTGATGCAGACTACCCTTGTATCTTCTCCTCTCTTTCCACCCCTCCCTCCCTCCCTCCCTCCCTCCCCTCCTCCCCCTCCCTCCCTCCCTGCCTTCTTTCCTTCATTCTGTCTTTATTTCTTTCTCTTTCCTTTGCTTTTCTGGGACAGGGTGTGGTTATCTTGTGTCCTCCTGTCTTAGACTTCTCGGTGCTGGTGTGCACCACCACGTCC
Organism: Cricetulus griseus; assembly: GCF_003668045.3. Lineage (NCBI taxonomy): Eukaryota > Metazoa > Chordata > Mammalia > Rodentia > Cricetidae > Cricetulus > Cricetulus griseus. The sequence continues at coordinate 181,798,414 of NC_048598.1, read as the reverse complement.
ACCTCTGTTGTTTCTCGTGTGTTTCACCAATGGCCCCTTTCTTGCTTAGGCCTTTGATAAGGGCACAGGTTCTCTCCCACCCACGCTCACTGACTCTGTTCCTCTGGTGGTTTCCTAGATGACCTCTCTTCTATGGAAATGCGTATACACGTGGATGTAGGGTCTGGGGAAGCCCCTTTCAAGTTGGCCTGGAGTCTGACCTGGGTAGGTGGAGGTAGTATGGTCCAGACAAGTCAGCAGTGTGGGCAGCCTGAGTCCCTGGGTGGATGGCCGTCCTTAACACCCATGTCCTTCCTGCCTCCTGAGCTCCTTAGGGCCTGCAGTTGGAGGGATTTTGCCTTAATATTGAATATGCATGTTTTAAAGTACTTTGCAAAATTGAGGCCCTCTCACGTGTTATTCTGATCCTCCAGCTATTAGGGAAATCGAGGTGTTGTATAGATTAGGGAAAAATTACTCGAGGAGATGGAGGTAGAAGCTCAAATGCTTATCTGTACAAATAAATTCAGTGCAATCCACAATTAAGCAGCATTTGACATTTAAAAAATATTTGATCCATGTTTTGGCTTCCAGAGCTGCTTCAGGGAGCGGCAATGTGCAAATTACATTCAAATCAGGGTTAAATATAGTTCTCAGAGAAAGATTGTATGATTTCAATTGCCTAATTATTTGGGGGAAAAAATCTGTTCTTCAATAATGAAGAGATGAGGATGCTTGGCTTTACTGGCAGAGCTGGATATTTCCTCCATGATTCCCAAAGATGCTATGCTGGGGTGTGGTGGGCAGGCTAGCAGAGGAGCCTGGGCAGGGGACGGAGGGCCAGCTCTTATGCAGGTCTGTGGCCAGGCAGGACAGCCATGCTCTGGAGCGGTCCAGGATGGCAACGGCAGCTTAGGTGCTGAGCCAGAGGGGCTGGCAGCCGTGCCAAGCAGTAACCAGAGCCAGCTCTGCCTGGCAGGTCTCACTGGCGTATGTGAACACCCAGGCTATGGCCAGACACAGTGGGGCGGGGGACCTGGCAGTGTTGACAGCCCACAATCGGTTAATTAGGTGATATTTCTTAAAAGTCATGTAGAGGAGGGGCGTGCATGGCTGTCTGCCTCCAGGAAGAAGTCCAAACCAGAACAGCCCTGCCCCCCAGAGCAAGAAGACAGGGCCAGCCCAGGGCAGGCAGCATCAGCTTCTATTTCACATGAGCTGGAAGTAGGCCTGCGACCTTGGGCCGTGTAGGTGGTTCTGAGACCTCATCTGTGAAATGGGCAGATCTACACACTCTGCCAACCGACATGGAAGACTAGTGTCAGCACAGACTGTGGGACCTTTAGAATTGGATCCGGAACAGAGCCCTGGGCCCTACATTGCTGAGAGATGACCTTGGGTAGGTGACTTAATCTCCCTGAGCCTTAGTCCTGCTCCTGGAAAATGGGATAGTAACAGTAACTACCTTCCAGATGGTTTCAGGATTAATTGCATCCTATTAGTGAGATGCTGTTTATGTATGGAGGTGTGAGCTTCAGTGGTGTCTGGCATGCAGCAGGTGCTCTCGGCTCTAATGTCTTCACAAATATTTACTGAACACCTGTGACGCCCAGGCTTCAGTCCAGGTGCTGGAGTTCCCAGAACACAAATAGGGTGGGAGGGCCTCACTCTCACCTCAGAATGGAATTAGCTAGCTCTGGAGGGAGGGAAGATGGCGCCCGAGCAAGCTGGGATTCAAGCCAATGTAGGAGGCAGGGAGAGTCTATGGGGGTGGCAGCGATGGCCGGCCAGGGTGTGTGTGAACGTGCCACCATCCAAGAGTTTAGCATTTGCCTTGATTTAAAGCCCATGCAGGAGGTAGGGAGAGCCGGGGGCAGTGATGGCCGACTGGGGTGTGTGTGAACATGCCACCATTCAAGAGTGGAGCCATTGTCCTGTTCTAGAGCTGCAGTTGGTGGGCAGAAGTGGCCCTTTTGGGTAGTGGCCACAGGAGGAACCAGTGCTCTCCCCAAGGGCAGGAAGCCATGGAGGATCCTGAAGCACTTGGGCCACCAAACTGGCTGGGTTCACAGGTTTGGCCGGATGGGAGTGAGATGCTGGTAGGGGCTGGCATGGGGTAGAGGCCTGCCTGCGATGCTTCCCTACCCGACTATGCCCTGTGGAAGTGCCGAACCCCAGTGCTCAAATAATGGGCCTGGTGCACAAGGTAGCCATCTAGGCCAGAACCAGCTGCAAGGTGGCCCTGGTATGGCCTGAGTCTTCCTGTTCCTCATGCTGATGCTGGTCCTCCCTCCTGAAAATCTCTAGGTTGGTTCAAGGTGGCAGGCTGAAACTGCACGCCATACCTGGGCATAGCTGGTTGACCTTTCCTAGCCCCAGGATGAGCTCTACAGAGGAGAGGGTTTATAGAATTTCAAGGGCAGACTAACTAAAATGCCTCTCATTTTCTTATGTGCCTGAATGGCCAGATCTGTATCTAAGGCCAACCTTGCTGCAGTATCTGAGCTCCACAGGCTGTGGGCTGGCGTGAGTCTAGGGTCTATAATGGAACAGGCAGCGGCAGCCACAGCCTAGGATATAACAACAAAGGACGTTACAAGGCAGGAAGTCACTACCTGTGGCCCTAGGACCCCATGGCAGGAACACTGTAGGAAGAATGGTGTGGGCCTGGTAGGCCAAGCAGTGGTTTTCCATTGTATATGTGAGGATCTGGCTCCCCAGGCCCCACCCACTCAGAATCCTGAGTCCCAGAGCCTCTGTAGCTGTGTGGAGCAGAAGGTGTCGCTTGTGCCAGGCTCCGAGACTGAGATTCTGAGAAGAGAAGCTGGAGGTAACCTTGGCCTCTGGACCTTCCCAGCGCTGCCCCCCTCAAGCATTTACAGGAGAGAAGGGAGGTGTGCCTGCTGGCCCATGCCACAGCCATCAGCACGCTGGATGGGTCTGGTCTTATAAAACCTGCGGAGGTAATTGAATCTGGGCAGAGTCCTTGACGGAGCCGTTAAATGCAGAAGCAGATCAAGCTAACCTTTATGGGCTCCTGTCCTCAAGGCCTCTCTGGAGGGGCCAGAGTTTCTAGGGGCCTCTTAGGGGCAGGAAGGAAGATGGATGCAGTCACTCTCTGACCAGCCATGGGGACTGGCTGAAGAGCTGTGGTCTGTGTGATTCCACCATTAGTGGCATCTCCATTTGGCTAGCCTGAGCTCTGGGGGCTTGATTTCTGCAGGTGGTTGGTAGTCCGTGAATGGTCCCAGCTCCTGGCTTGGGCACTGGCCCTGAGCTGCTGTGGAGTAGAATCTAGCCAACTATGTTCTGAACTAGTGAGAAGAGGAGGCAATGAATACAGTCCTTCCAGGACACAATGTTCCAGGAAGGTGGGAGCCCTCCAAGCAGATGGCCCAGGCCTCTGGAGCAGCTAGGTCTGAGGGAGACTGGATGGTCAAAGATGCTGTTTCTGCAGAGAGGAGAGGATGTGGTGGGCATTGCCGTCAAGAGCATCTCCAGCTAGAACACAAAGATTGAAAGCTGTCCCTGAGGTGGCTTGGCACACCTGTGGCTGCACCCAAGGAGGAATGCCCTGTGACCTCAGAAAAGGCTGGCCCCACCTTCTAGGTCACTGGAGGATGGGTCACTCAGCATCCATCCTTCATGGGGCCTCTGCCCTTGTGACTATGGAGTTGCCTCAGCCTTCCAGCAGAGCTAGCGAGTGCATGGGCTGCTCAGCACACCTGGTATGGACGAGGGGGGCGGACTGGTGAATTATTTAGAATTGCCAAAGGTATCGAGTTAGCAGCTAATTAAAAAAAGCTATCCTCGGTGCAACACTATAAAAGAATCATAAAATTCCAATCTCATTTGTTCCACTCAGCATCCTTGGGTGCAGAATGCCCCATAAAAGACAGAGACGTGCCTGAAGTCTGCAGTCTGCTTGTGAGAGGCCGCTCCGCTGGGATGTTCCACAAACAGGGCAGAAGGAAAACTTTCAGGCCCAGGGAGAGGGCCAGGAGATGACCAGGCCAGGGTGGATGGAGTATATTACGTGCTGGGGTCCCAGGTCCCAGGAGGCCAATGAGGCTGGGCAGTGATGGGGTCCAATGGCTTTTGGGTGAGCAGCGGGCCTCTGATGGCAAAGCTGGAGTCCACGGGGGTGCCATGTTCCTTGTTGGTCATGTCACAGCCTCCCTGCTGCATTGTCCTGGGGGTTACAGAGGGGCATAGTAGGGGTGTGTGTTTCTCTCTCCTGAAATCAGAGACACCCGGCAAAGCTGGTGCAGGAGCTGTGGCCCCAGGGCCTTCGCTGTGCATCTGCCATCTTCCTGCTGCTGGGGCTGAGGTGAGAGCAGCACCTGATCCCAAGGTTCTGGCGGGTCAGCAGTTGGTATGTTCACATGTGCACCACGCTTGTTTACTTAGCCTCAGCCCAGACCAGAGGGAAGGCGTGAGACCTTCACTCTCTGATGAGAGGATGGAGGAGGGGTCGGGCCAGGAGAGGAGGGCACACAGCTACTCCTGAGGTGGTGCTGATCCAGGAGGAACAACTGTGCAGGCCAGGGAAGCAGTGGGCTCCAGCCTCGGTGGGACCACCCGATATTGGCCCTGGCTCCTCCAGGTGGGGGAGCACATGCCTTCTGGTTGAAGCAGCTGGGGGACTCACAGCTCTCCACATCTGTGTGGGAAGGCGTAGGGATCATCTTGTCAGCCAGAGGGGCAGGTGCCCTGAAGTTGGCAGGGATGGCTACCACTTCAAGGTCTTCTCAGAAATAGCCTCTTATCCCTGGGGCCACCAGATGCAGCAAAGTCTTCACAGACAGCCTGCTCAGCACATGGGTATCCCAAGCAACTTGGGCTTTGGACCAGGTTAGTAGCTCTGGCCAAATTAATTTAGCATCAGAGGTTTCCATCTGTTTTCTCTGGAGCTAGGCACCCAGCGTGGCTCCTGGCTCCTGGGGCCTTTAGCTCTCTTTGCCTCTGTTTCCTCATCTAGGCAATGGGTTTGCTGTGGTGGCTGCCTTGTTTTTTAATTCTTTTAACCTGTGATGATGATACGGATGCATGCACATGTGTGTACACATGATGTGTAGGTGAGCATGCCACAGTGCACACGTGGAGGTCAGCGGACAATTTTGTGGAGTGGGTTCTCTCCTTCCACCTTTATGCGGGTTCTGTGGTTTGAACTCATGTTGTCAGGCTTGCACAGCGAAAACTCCTTTCCTGTTGCGCCATCTCACAGCCCATGTAGTGGGGGCTGTTTTGATCTGCAGTGGAAGGGATGCATGGATGCATGGCTTCCAGATGTGCACCAAGCACAGTGCAGTTGGGGAGCGCTCGCCTGAGGTGCGTTCAGTCCCCAGCTCTCAAGGGCTTGGACTCTCAAATACAGTACAGTCAGTCGGTCAGAGGTGTGGGAGGGGGCAGGATTGTTTATCCTGAGGATAAGACTGAGGCTGCTGTTTGCCACTCTGCACCAGGAAGTGAGCTCTGCCCCTACCCTGAGGACCATTGTCACTCATTCAAAGCCAGCAGGGCTGAGGTCCTTGTGTCCTGTTGTAGGAGACTGGACAGTAGGCAGGCTGGACAGCCCCTGAATGAGGATGCTGCCACTAGGTCATTTCTGGGAAACCCTGTGGCCACGTTGGAGGGTCTGGTCTTAATGAGAGACAGAGTCAGGCCATCCTGGGTCACTGAGGTCCAGCTCTTAGCCTTGTCAACAGCTGGGTGCCCTGGGTCTGCTGTGCCCACAGAGAGGGCAGGGCTGTGTGTCTGATCCTTATATGTTCTCAGGGAGCAGTGGTGCTCAGTGAGCCTTCCCCGATGAGGAAATGCAATACCCCCACTCTGGGAGGTCAGTGTGAGTGATCTAGATGTCAAGTCTGAATCACAGACTTCCACATCCGTGAGTCACCTGCGTTGTGTGACAAAACTTTTCTGGGGATATGCCACATACATGTCTGCTCACTCCAGACAGGGAGCCCACGAAAGATAGCATCAAAGTCCTGCTTGGTGGACCAATGAGTTTTATTGGGGTTACTTACAGGAATATGGGTGAGGGGTCACTTACAGGAGCAGAAATGACTCAAAGACAGCTGCATCATCAAAGCCACCCCAGCCTGGGTGACAGCTCACAAAGCTGGCAACCTGGAGCACACTGCACAGCCTGAGGGCAGCTCAGCATGTCGAAGAGTGTCCTTTCCAGGTGCCTCAGTTGGTGTAAACTTCTTCCAGGCAGCTCACTGGTTCCTGTGTCTTCCAGGCAGCTGGTCTGGTCTGAGTCTCCTTTGCAGCTTGGCTACATCAGGGCTGAGGTGAACCCTCAGCTTCCATTACTACCCTGGCAGGGAGGGGTTAGTAAATCTGGTCAGTTTCAGGGACTTCCTCATCTGACTTGAGCTGTTTGCCTTCCTGTTTAAGGAGCTTCCTGTAGGATGAAATGTTTCGATCTTGAAGGATGCTTTTACAAAACAACATGGAAGACTGGGAAGTCTGACGACTGGGCGTGAGTCTTGGATCTAGAAACCGGAGGGGGGTTGGAGCTGGGGGGGGTGAGGGGGGTCAGAGTTGTGGCAGGAGACCTGGTACTTATCTAGAGCCCTGAGACCAGATGCAAGAGATACACCATGTAGAGGGAACCCGTAAGAGAGCAGGCTGGGAGGGGGATGATAGGAGATGGGTGGTTAATGTGTGCTCTGGGTGTGAATGAGTTCGATGACCAACGTGTGGCCATCAGCCCAGGTCTATGTCACATGGTGGCCTGCATGTGTTTGGGATGCTTCGTAGACAACGGAGCCTCCTGGCTTCCAGATGAAACATGTCAATTGATTCTCTGCTCTCCATTTGTAAAATGTGCACATGACATGTGAAGCCATGAAAGAGCCACATTTAGAGAAACGATTCCTCAAATGACAGCATCCCTTGGATGGCGGATATTAGCGGGTCCCTAGCAACAATGGCTTCTTGGTGAGGAGTGAGATGCGCTGTGAACTCAGTGACTCATAAAGCCGAGAGGAGACTCTCATGGAGAAAGGGCACTTAAGGGTTAATGCTGGCAGTTAGTGGACACCAGGCACTCAAGGCACTAGGAGGTCTGGGGTCTGGAGAGGTTCAGGGAACATTCTAAAATTTAAAAAAAAAATCTGTGAATTCATCTGAGTGTGCGTGTGCGTGTGCGTGTGCGTGTGCGTGTGCGTGTGCGTGTGTGTGTGTGTGTGTGTGTGTACGCACGCATGGGGGTCAGAGGAAGGTGGCTTATGGGAGATGATTTTCACGTGGATTCCTTAGATCTAACTCAGGTTATCAGGTTTTGCGGTGAATGTCTTTACCCTTTGAGCCATGTTTCCAGCCACAGAGACCATCTTTTCAATATATGACCTCATGGTGGCAAGTGGCAGATGACAAACAGAGAAAGGGGTGGGGGAGAGAGAGAGAGAGAGAGAGAGAGAGAGAGAGAGAGAGAGAGAGAGAGAGAGAGATGCCAGGCAAGCAAAGGCACACCAAGCTGAATTGTCCGTCTCTCCACGTATATGTGTGCATATATGTGTGCAGGCCTGTGGGACATTCTGGAAGGGCACGCACTGCCTACTTGAAGACAGTTCAAGGGACAAGGCAAGTTAAGAAGAGAAAACAAGACTTCAGATCTGTGCAGTTTGAGTTTTTATAATAAATCATTAAAAATAAGTCACCTGCACCATTTGAAATGCTCACTGTCACAGCATAAAGAGACACTATGGGCATTGTGGTGTGGACTTCTTCCTTCTGCCCCCAGCCTCCTGCCACAGGATAGTGCCACCCACATTCATTGGGTCTTAGTGTCTGTGCCCAATGGCCATCCTTTCTGCAACTACTCAGAGGACATGGTCACCCAAGGCCTTGCCAATAGGGTAGCAGAGATCTGTAGACCTAGGGTTCCAACCCAGAAACAGTTAGACCTGATGATATAGATGTGTGTCATTGCTGGCCTTTTATGGGGGTTTTGGGGATCTGAATTCAGGTCCTCATGCTCACATGGCAAGCGCTGTACCCACCCAGCCATTTCCACAGCCCTCCCTGTGCCCTCAACTGCTGGTAACTGGTGTTGACTGGAGCCTTTACAGACTGATCCTGGGCTGCTTGCTTCTTCTCTCCAAGATGGCGAGATGAGGCCCTGGCTTCTAGCTGCCCTTCTGTGGCTACAAGGGCAGGCCCTGTGATGCCAGGCCCAGGTTCTAAGGTCCCCTCGTCTCCCATTTCTGTGCAGTGTCCTCCAGTCCTTGCCACAGGCTCAGCGGCAGGCAGCTGGGGTCCACTGGGTGAGAGGACTGGGAGTTTGGGGCTGCAACCCAATCCCCTTGTATCAGCTCCTATCGACAGCACCCTCTGTGCATCTAAAGGGCTGCCTGGGGACAGACAACTTCCACCTGTGAGGACACAGTGAGTGCTCCATCAATTATACCTATTAAGCTACCAAGAATGTTCTCATTGCTTTGGGAGCTGGTTGCTGCCAGGTACAGTACAGTGCAAGAGCTGTGTGTGTGTGTGTGTGTGTGTGTGTGTGTGTGTGTGTGTGTGTGTGTGTGTGATGGGCAGGCATTAAGGTGTGTCTCCCAGCCTCTCTCTCCCTGCTGTCAGGGGGCTTTTCTTGTTGCATTCTTCATGCGTGCTCCCAAGTGGCCTTGCCTGGGGCTTGTGAGGGGGCAGTTGGCTAGTGGTTCCACTTCCTATAGACTTCATCCTACAACAGCCTTGCTGTCCCAGCTCAGGGGTGAGGATAATGGCCCAGAGCTACCATGTTGCCATCAATATTGGAGGAACTGGCCAATGGTGGGCATCCATCTGCCGATAAGAATGAGCCAGCCTATTGGATTGATTCTTTCACCCAAAAGTGACAGAATGGGCCTCAGTACCGGGGCCAGGTGTGAGGGACACATTTCTACAGCAGTGTCAGCGAGGAAATTCTGGAACCCGTATCAAATCTGAGGGAGTGCAAGGACAGGGAAGAAGGGTAGAGCTCTGAAACCTAACGGTGTCCAGGCCCTTTTCCTCTGCCGCAGAGGCAGCAGTGATGGGACACGGCTGAGCTGAGCACGGGTACGGCAAAGTTGGGCTTGAATCCAGGTTTGTTTGCTTGGTTTTTGTCCTAATGGCTTTCCAGAATAAGAACAGTGGCGTGGTCGGGTCAAGTGGTGGGAGTGCAATGTCACCGTGTAGAGACCTCGGCTGCTGTCTCTCATGGAGGGGGTGTCCAGAACACAGTTGGAGTCTAGGAACCTGGGCTCTCAGAGGCTCAGGGAAGACCTGACCTTGTCCTGCTCCCTCTGGCTCTCAGTTCTTTTCTTGTTATGCTCTGTCTTAGGGAGAAGGCAAGTCCTGCCCTTGGAAGGCCACTTCCTCTCCAAGCAGAGATGCCAGGCTATGTAGCCCTGCAGGAAAAGGGTAGGGTGTGTGGGGTCCCCTGCAGCAGAGATTAAGGGTACTGTAAGAGGAACTGGGGATATATCTGTCTCAGCCTTACCCTCCTGCCTCAGCAAGCACAGGACATGGTCACCTCCTTGTCAGGACTTAGAGTGTGAGTGACATTGGTTAGTGGAGGCCCATCGGCAAGCAATGGACTGGGGAGGACTGTTTGAGACACTTCTGGGGCAGAGGGATATACGGAAGGTAGACGCTGTCCACCCTGAATCAGAGTGACGTCGCCCCACCCAGAGGGAGTAGGAAGGGAGCAGGGTGATCTGCACATGGCTGAGCCCACAGAGGGGAGCTTTCCCACACAGCAGCGGCCTGTCATTTCTGAAGCACTAGAGCCAGACATCACCGGGCTCAGTGGAGAGATGGCCACAGCCCAAGTGAGTGATGGATGAGGACAACCACAGGCAAGTGCCCCAACCTCGGGGACCGGAGACACGTGCCCTCCACCTGTGCCCTGCTCTGGAGACTGTGGCTGTACCAGCTTGCCTAGTAAATCTTACCACTCACAGCTATTGACTGCATGAATGTGGCCTATTGATCGGAACTGGGCCAGGCCAGGCGGCGCGCGCAGGGCCAGGCTGCTGCAGCCCACCTTGATGAACTGGCAGATCTAGGATCACGCTCTTTGCAAGTGATTGTGTCAGTGAAAATGAGAAATAACGATCAGAGCTAGGAGCTGGTTATTAAGAAAGACTTTCAGCCAATTCACGAATCCTGGTGGCTGCTCTAACCACTGGGTCTCCCCACAGAGAGGCGTGATTCCAGGGGCATAATTTTCCCCAAGAAGATGGGTTGTGTCATAAAGACGTTTGGAGCATCACGGTGGAAATGGGGACAGTGGCAGGGGGTGGGGGTGGCACAGACAGTCACACCTTTCTCTGGCTTCTAAGGAGGCTCTGGCTCCCTAGATGGGCCTGGAAGAAAGGATTTGCTAAACTTTAAGGAGCAGAAGTCACCCGTGGCCCATGACCATCTGCCCACAGCCATCGAAAGAGAACTAAAATAGGTGACACTTGATGGATTGGAATCCTTGGGCCAAGGTTTCAAACAGGGTCTAGGGGCCTGCTGGGCCACCAGAGAGGCCTTGGAGGTGAGCTAAAGGAATCACTGAGTGGGTGATACATGAGCTGCTGAGGAAAAGGCCTGGAAGTCTAGCCAACTCCTTCCCTCCCTCCTGGAGAGGCCACCCCATTACTCTTCAGTGGCCCCTGGTCTGGATGCAGAGCATGGGGGGGCCCTTGTACTATTCCTATCTTGGGGGTTCTCTCCTGGAGCCGAGGCAGGACAGGAAAGGGTTAAAGCAGAGCGCCTCTTCCAGGGCTGTGTTCAGAAAATGATATTCTGCAGTTGGACGTCATGCTAATTCCATTTCCAGGGCATTTAATCTCATTTGCCCGGTGACTAATCCCTGGCCTTGGATGAATTAACATGTGGCCCCTTCTCCAAGGGAAAAGGGACCCTTTCAACGGAGACATAGCGTCATCCTGCCCTGCTGCCCGGCAGGCAGGGCTCCTGGCCAGACAGTTGAGGGACAGCCTTGGGATGAATGTCTGACCCTTGGGTGAGGAAGAGGGCTTGGTATTTCTTTAGCCTTTAGAACTCTCCAGGAGTAGAGCCTGTGTGTTTCCTTCAGACCCTAGGGTGGGGCACACACTTCTCCTAGCCTGAAAACAAAGGCTCTGGGACTGGGTGCTTCAAGGCCGGAGAGTGGGTCACGGGTGGAGTAGCTCACAGATGATACACCAATGGCAGGTGTCTCCATGGCTGCTCACCTGGGCTACCCAGCAGGGAGGGTCTGGAGAGGGCTGAAGAGAAGCTGGAGACAGACACAATGGGCGGGGACACTTCTCTAGCCTAGGACTTTCTTTCCAACCCTGCCTTGGCTCTCAGGGTCTTAGACCTCTGGCTTGCCTCTGTACCTTCAATGACCACTGGATAGAGACCCTACATACCTGCTAGGTGGGTGAGCTGGATTGACTAGTGAGCCAAACTGTTTCCGAGAACTAATTGTGGGAGAAGGAGAAACTGGGCTACAACTGTCCCACGCAGAATCCACATGGGATTCCAAGCTGTGGGAACTCTGGGGGAGCAAGGGTCCCAGAGGTCCTGGGAGGTATAAATGGTGTTCTGCTCTCTGAGCAATCCTGAAGTTGGAGCTTGTCTCAGCCTCTCAGCCAGGCTCAGCATAGACCTAACCAGAGTTAGGTCTAACTGAGGTCCATGTATTCTCCACTCCCACCCTGCAGGGCTAGCAAGGGGTCCTGTGTCCCTACCCTGCACTTCGATTGGTACTTAATGAGGTGAGAATCTTCCCTTCAAATCCAAAACTTTAGGGGCCAGAGGCCTGGCATGGGGAGCCAGTAGTATTTACCCTTTGAAGCTGGCTCTGGGAGAGAATTATCCATGGAGATGTGGCCCTCTTGCCTGTCTCGGGAACATCTAAGATGTTCAGAAACTTCTGATGTCTGCTTTAACACTAGTCTGAGCCTGACTCAGTTCCCGGGGTGTCAGGCGGGGTCTGAGTCTATGTGAGGTGTGCAGGTCTCCAGAGCACTGACAGGAAGGCCTGTGTATAGGCTGTGGAGGGTCACAGTGTGGATGGCCAGCGTATGGACTCCTAGATTGTCTGGCAGGGGTGTGAGGCCATGCAGGGGTTTAAGTCTTATGTTCTTTAGCCTGGATGTGGAGGGGTGGCCTGAGCCTGTAGCCATTGGCTCATCCAGGTTCTACACTCAGACCCCACAAACCACCTTGAGGTCTCCAAGAGACCTTTCTGGTGGGGCAAATCCACAAGCTGAATGGATCCCCCCCTGCTGGATTTATAACTTGGGTGCAGAAACAATCCTGTTCAGTCGTAGACATTTCCTAGACATTTGGGCAGGAGAGGCAGGGCACCTGGGGATGTCAAAGGCACCCCTCAGGGAGGCCCGTTATACCAGATGTGAAACCAGAGGATTACAGTGGCAAGTGCATCTGGCCCTGAGTGATGTGTAGAGGCACCAGCCTCCACCACCTGCCTCCTTCTCAGCATGCAGGCATGGGCTGCTCACTAGCAGGTGGGCTCCAGGAGTCACGCGTGCTAGAAGGAGCTGAGGGCTCCCGGCTTGCACTTTGCTGTGGCCCTCTTTGGGCAGGTGTCCCAGAAGGGGGCCTCATGGAGGTCACTGGACTTGTCTGGCCATGGCAGTCTGCACAGTTCCAGGTGGGTCTGGACTGGAGGGAGGAGGGCAGGGCTGCCTCCTACGGGCCTTGTGGGGAGCTGGCGCTCCTGTTACTAGATTATCTCATTTGCAAACAATAAATGTCTACAAGCAGAGCTCTTGTCAGGCCCAGCTTCCAGGACGCAAATGTAGCTTTTGTCTGCCTCTGCCCTTTGTTAAAACAACCGCAGTGCCAGGCAGATAAACAAGACAATTAAATGTAAATGATGTCATCTCCCTCGTTCATTCGCATTAATGAGAAGCCCAGGCCCTGGCCAGGGCACTGGCGGAAGCTGGAAGCTACTGAATCCTATTAAAAAGCAACCACGAGGCAGTGCTGACCTTTGCTTTGAGTGGCTGACCCAGCGCCCCAAAACGGGCAGGTCCCAAAGCTGGGACCATCAGCTTTGGTTTTGACAAGGATTGCATTTTAAATAGAGTATTTACCATCTTCCCATAGCGAACAGCCCCTTGGTGCTGCAAGGGGACATGGAAAGTCCTCTACCCCACCCCATGCTCCTGTCTCCTGGCCTGAGGAGGCACTTGAGGCAAGGCCTGCAGAGATGGGGTGAGCTGAGAAGGTGCCAAGGGCAGTGCTTGCTCCACAGCAGCTGGGTGTCAAGTCTAGACCGTAGCCAAAGCAGGTTGCCTCACTAGCAAAGACTGGTTGCCAAATTCCAGAGCCCCTGGGATCTGCTGGATCCTTGAGCTCAGCCCTATGGGTAGTACTTCTGGAGGGGCACGGTGGGCTTCTGGAAAAGCTAGGTGTGCATTACCCTATGTGTAAAAGCTTCTTAAGGACACCAGCATAGGACAGCTGCTCTTCTGTGACCATGGTCACTGCAGCCGATACCCTTGACTGCCTTTTGGTGTCCTTTGTGTATAGGCTGTACGCAAGCTGGCGGTGGAGGTTTGGCAACCCCAGGAGGTCTGCTCACAGAAAAAATTAAACCCTGGATTTCTATGGGACACTGAACTGACCCAGGGATTCAGACAGTGTGAACCCAATAGACCCTGGGAGACTGAAGTTTTCTTTTTCCTGAAACTGGTCCAAACTGCTGGCCCTCCCCAACAAGTGGTTAAAATGTAAACTCTAAACACACATGACTCAAACCCTAGTTCTGTCTTGTACTGGCCATGTGACCTCAGACACGTCACCTCATCTCTCGGAGCTTCTGCTTTTGCTCACTTGTAAAAGGCAGGAAGATATCAGCACACCCCCTCCCCAGGTCAGTGAGAGGGTCACAGGAACTGAAGAGTCCCGACAGCGTCTGGTGAGCACACAGCGGGGGTTCCTATTACTGTATTATTGCAGATGAATGGGCAGGTTCAATAATTTTGATGTTCAATGCAGTCAGTTCAGAGTTCCCAGACTCCAGATGCTCGGGCAGAAAAGAGCAAGTGTGTGACTGCCACAGGAGATGCTGATTCTGGGTCTCCAGCAGCACTGCACACTCCTGCAGGGCTGGCTTGTTCTTCCCAATCCTACAGGCCATCTGTAGGCCACTGTCCACCCTGCCCCGCTGTGAGCCTCCACGTAGGCTATGCCTCGGCTTAGCCTATAAGAATTTGTGGTGACAAAGTAACCCAGTCTATAGGCTGACAGGCCTGGAGAGAAAGGAGAGCCATCCTATCCTAGGTTTGACCCTCCTCTGGGCACTCTCCCTGACGAGGGGCAGAGGGGGGCTGGCGTGGGCTCCTGTTGTATCCACTCTGAGGTTGGGGACCACTTGAGATGCTCAGCGGGAGGCCAAGGCAGCTAGGTCAGCTCCAGCCTAGGCCAGTGCTAGCCAAGTTAAGGATGGTGCTTAGACCTCGAAGGGCCCACCGGTGGGACAGGGGAAATGAACCTGGAGGCAGCCCCACCCACAAGATGCCTAGTTGAATCCTGCTCCTGATAGCCCTAGTCCCCACATAGCTCCTCCTCTTGACCTCAGCCTAACATTCACTCTCTTCAAGCGGCCCCCCCAACCTTGTGGGGGCCCGCTTGAAGACTGACTGGCTCTGAAAGAAGGGAGCCCTATCCTCTCCCTGGCTGGAGTTGAGTGTACCTGAGCCAGGCTAAGCTCTGGAGGACTCTGTCCTCTGCCCCTTCTCACCCTCTTCCATGCTGTCCCCAAGTGGGAGGAGGCATCACCAGCCTGACCTCTGAGCTTGAAGCCATCCCAGGTCTTGAGCCCCTTTGTCCTGTGAGGACACTGGCTTGCTCTCACCTTCATCAGTGTCTCCCAAGGCTCCCTCTACTTCTTGGAGTCCCCTACCCATTGTGCAATGGAGAATTCAGCAGGCCCATTCTGACATTCTGAGTCAATGTTGAATTTTACCAGAAGGTAAGACATGCCCTCGCTCTTTGGTGTTGGAGAAGAGGCTTACTGTAGAGAGGCCTCCTGATGCATGCTGGGTAAGATTTGCAATGCCCTTGTTCCTTAGGACCTGATGAGGCACTTGTTTGTGCCCCTCAGACCTTGAACTTGGGTCACCAAGCAGGTCCTTCCCAGGGACCCAGGTCCAATGCCCACTGTCCCACCACTATCTATCTCACCATCCACCCTACACCTTCCTTTTCCAGCTTTGCTTGCATGGATCCCTCTAGCTGAGTCCTCCAGACCCTGGCTCTCTAGCAAGCAGCCTCCTCCCACTGCAACAGCCCATTGCCCGCCAGCAGTGGTGCTTTGACTATAGCCCACCCCCAAACTCTGGTGTGTATAGGCTTTGGGATGGGCAAGTGACCTAACAGGCAGAGCTGGGAGTTGTGGGGATCTGGCATGGAGCAGGCCCAGGGCTGTTCATCTGGGATCCTCGGGCACATAGTACCACTTTTACTCAGCTCTGAAATGAGCTGTGATCAGGGTTCCAAGTGTCAGGGCAAAGTGCAGATCAGAGACCTGAGGTTGGGGTGGAACTGAGGCACGTGTCACGTGATTGTCAGGACATAGCATGCCAAGCACTGCTATGCAAGAAATCAGCTTCTAAGTTCAGCTAAGGGAAATCTAGAAGCTGGGGCTGGGTATCTTCCCGCCAGAAGGTGCTAGGCACCTGAGCAGGGTGGGTCAGGCCAGGTGCTCCCTCTCCTCCCCTGGTTCTGATTGAGCAGAGTCCTGTCCTGGTGACCTCTTGCATCCCTAGCTCATTGGCAGTGCCCTCTGCCTCCCTCGACCCCACCTTGGGTATCTTGGCGTGTGCACTGGGAGGAGGAAGCAGCTGCAGAGATTAGCAGGAGTAGCTGCCAGTCACTGGAGATCAGAAGTGGGGCTCTCAGCAGCATGAAGGTGGGGTGTACTGCACCATGCCCAGCGAGGGCAGCAGACGGCTGGAAGGATAGCTCCTGAAGCATGGTGCCTCAGTTTCTTCCCAGAGGGCCCAGATCAGGACAGGAAGGTCATAGAGGGGTGTGTCAGCAAACGATATCCCAACTCACTGAGTATATCTCAGACCCCACCTTGCTGCCCACCCAAAGGGAACAGCAACTGATCCCTGCCAAATTCTGAGCAGGGATCAGGTCCCAGGACCCAGGGTCAGCTGATAGCCTCAGTGGGGTGGGTGTCCCCCAGCCTCCCACTCAGGACAACTGTGTGGTGCTGACACAAATAGCAGGCACCCCAAGGGAGAGGCAGAATCTATCACTACTAATTGGTAATTCCGTAAATTAGACATAAAGGCAGATGCTGGGAGCTCTGGGTGAACACTAAAATAATTGGACTGTTCTCACCAGAGGAATGCAGCCTTCTCTCTGCCAGGCAGAAGTCTTCCTCCTCCCTGCCCTTGCTTTACTGGGGCATCACTGATGAAGCACAGGTTGGAGGACTGGAATCCCACAGGAGCCCAGGCTTCCTTGATGCCCACATGTCCCTGAAGGGCAGCCTCTGACACTCCTACCCAGCCACGATCACCCGGCGTGCCTGGATGCTCTGTCCTCCTATACCCTTTATCATTCTGGACACCCTACTGATGCCTCCTCCATGGGCACCACCTGCTTTCTGTGGGTAGCATTTCCTTGCTGCATTTGTGGGAAAAGTAAATGAAACGCAGAGTCTTCTCTATCAAAGGGTAAAGTGAGACAAAGGAAGCTGTCTTTAAAGAGATTGCTAGGGGCTGTAGTCTTGGAAAGACCCAAGTTCAGTTCCCAGCGTCTATATCAGGCAGCTCACAGCGGTCTGCAATCCCAACTCCGGGGGCATCCAATGCCTCTAGCCTCCATGGACCCCTGCACTCATGACTCATGTTCACACACACACTCACTCACACACACACACACACACACACACACACACACACACACACACACACGCACACACCACACAGGCATGCACACTCATACACATACATATGAATACATACACAGGCACACACACATGGTATACATACACACACACATATACATACACATACACACAGGCAAGCACACACACACACACACACACACACACACGCACATTCATACACACACTTACATATGAATACACACAGGCACACACACATGAATATAATACACACATATAAACACACACAACATATACACACCTACACATGCATGCACTGCCCCATATATAAACATGCACCCACACAAACATACACCTACACATTATCCACACATAGACATACACACATGAACCCACACAAACACATACATCCACCTACACACTATCCACACCCACCCACCCACGCATGCATGCATACATACATGCGCTTGCACACACAGGCATAATTAAAAATAAAAAACAAATCTCAAATGGAATTGGTAAAGATGCCATCTGGCAAAAGTCCCTTCCCCAGCCAACGTTTTTCTAAGATCAGAGCATGTGCTCAAGACTGCATCCTGTTCTCAGAGCCTCACTTTGCATCAGCGGCTCCACTTTAGCTTTAAGTAAGTTATCCAATCACAGGAGGAAAAAGTGAGGCCACACTCTCACCACTCAGATAGCTCGAGGAATAGGAAACTCCCCCTTTTAGGAATAAAATCCCCAGCAGCGGCTGTACTGGGTGTGCTTTCCTGCTTCAGCAGGCTTCACGCCCTTCTGCTAAAGGAGAATGTTTAGACTTGCCAAAATACTTTATGTAGTCATTCTCTCGGGACCACAGAGACAATTTCTAACATATTAGTCCTGCTCCGTCCGTGCTCTTGAAGTCCCACCTACAGAACCCTGTGTATCCGTCCGTGTTGGTGGCCTCCATGCTACCCTGGTTCTAAAGAGGAAAGGAAGTCACAGCAAGTAGGGGACCATCTTGGAGGTGTCTATACTTGTGGGGGCATCAGCTGCCACAGCCCCAAGTGTGTGTGATGGGTTCAAGCGGCCTCCCTGGGGAGGACCATCTTGGAGCACCTCGGGGGCTTCGCAGGCCACACAGAGCCTCCAGGCTCGATCCTTCTTTATGTATGTGTGTCTGCACATGCATGCCTGAGGGTGAACAGGGCCATGCTCTAAGTGTGTATAAAGGTCAGAGGACAACTTGTGGGACTCGGTTCTCTCTTTGCCCTGTGTGGGTTCTGGATAGGCAGCAGACACCCTTCCCCACAGAACCATATCGCTGACCCGGATGACAGTGTGTGTTGAGATTATCGCGCAGTTTTAGTTTTCAGCCTGTTGACACTGTGACACAGAGGACTGATGCCCATGTATTACATCAGCTGGCATCCGTGGTCATGGTGTGCCCTTCTGTATACATTGCTGACTTCTGTGCAGAAGCGTTTGGTTACAGATTCCGTGCTGCATTCATGGGAGTTACTAGTTGTGACTTTCAACTCTTTGGGGAGTTTTGTCTTGGTTTTTATTTCCCTGTGCACTCCCTCTTTAGCAAAGAACTGAGAGTGGTGAGGTGGTACAGATCTGTAATCCCAGACTTGAGAGCCTCAGCTTGGCACAGACCAGCTTGGCTACACAGTAAGACTCTTGGCTTACTCTCCTTGGCTAAGTAGGTAAATAAGTAAATGAATAAAGTAAATACCGAGGCCCTTGGCCTTGTTTATAATGGCAGCCATGCTGTGGATGGCCTGCTAGTGTTCCTCAGGAGAGAGGAGCCCTGGCTCTCTGGAAGCTTCAGGGCCAGCTTGTGAGTCAGGGGAGGAGTGCGATGGTAGGGTACAGGTGACTGTCAGCAGGGAGCCAGGTCTCATTGGATCCCTCAACTCCTGTTATCTATAGGAAGAGAGTGTGAGTAAGGAGCAGAAAGGAATCTGGGGTGACTTGGGGGAGCTGCTCTGCTTCCTTCTTTGTCCCTATTTCCTCCTCTGTCACTTCTTTGGAGTAACTAATTATTCTGACACCATTTCTGACCACGTTGAAGCCCTAGGTGGTGCTGGCACACAGGCCAAGCATGGGCCTTCTACAGAAGCCCAGAGACACCAACCGACTTGGGGTGGTGTACCCTTAAACAAAAGTGATCTTGGAGCTGAGGTCGGGAGGGAAGACTCTCTGAGCCAATGGTTCTCAATCTGTGTGTCACGACCCCTGAAGGTCCAATGACCCTTTTACAGTGGCCACCTAAGATCACTGGAAAACACAGATATTAACGTTACGGTTTATAACAGCAGCAAAATTATAGTTATGAAGCAGCAATGAAAATAACTTTGTGGTTGGGGTCACCACCACATGAGACACGGTATTAAAGGGTTGCAGCATCAGGAAGGTTGAGAACCACTGCTCTGAGCAGTGACTACTATCTCAGAGGCCCTGAGGCAGGACATGCCCTGAACACCAAAGATGACAGAGAGTTCAGTGAGCCAGCAAGAGGGGATCTTGGGCTGAAAGGGCCAGGCCACTCTACAATTCAGCTTGTGCTTCAAGAAACGTCGTCCCAAAGGAACCGGGAATGATCAAATACAGAAGAAACTGGAATACGACCAACTAACATCCCTTGTGAATACGGATGTAAAATGCTTAAGAAAACAGAAGTTGACAACAGGTAACTATGCACCGCGATCAAATGACTTTATTCCAGGGCTATCAGGACTGTTTAACAAGTGAAAATCATTTCCTTGCAATCCACCATGTTAACAGTTAAAGGATAAAAATCACATAGTGGTTAGCTGGTGGTGGTGCGGCAGGGGTGGGGGGCTCAAGCTTTTAATCCCAGCACTTGGGAGGCGGAGGCAGGCGGATCTCTGTGCACTCAAGGCCAGCCTGGTTTACACAGTGAGTTCCAGGGCAGCCGGGGCTAGGCAAGGTAATGATAAAATTTGTATGAAAGACTGGGAACTGGAAGAGCTAAAATGATTTTTGAGACAGAAAGATAAAGGAGCCACTGTCCTCTACCTTAGGACCCCATTGACAGCTCATCAGCCATCACTTTGTGGGACTGGCTGAGGACACACACGGGGGGGGGACACATGCAGAGAACAAATAACTCAGAAACACACGCACACAGATGTAACCTTTGTAACAAGGGGGGAAGTAACCCGGGGGAGGAGATGGTGCTCCTTGAATGGCACTGGGCAGGTGGACTGGATACCCAAAGCCAAACCAAATCCAAAGCCAAAGTCATGACCCCACTGCCACACCTCAGACAAAAATTTGTTCAGAACGGATGATTGACTCAAGTGTGGAGTTAAAACTACGAAACCCTTTGAGGGGAACAGGATAAAACCTTTGGCCAAGAGGTCCGTGAAAGGGACAGGGAAATTGGACTTCCTAGGAATTTAAGGTCCTGGTATAAGATGAGAGGAAAACTACAGGGTGGGAGAAAGCATTTGGAACCACAGATCTTTAGAAGAACTAGCATGCAGTGCATACAAATTGCTCCACATGTTATAGGCCAAACATGGCCCAGCCAAACAAGCCGAGGGGGTCAAGATTCAGGCATCATGTTGGTCTGCCCCTGCCACCTGGCAGAATGCACCCAGGCAGTACCCTGCTCAGCCCAGGTGCAAAGGACCCATTTAAAAGAAAGACTCTGCCCAGACCCTGCCCACTTATGCTCTCTTCTCTCTCTTTCCTGCTGTTCCCCTGGGGCAGACAGGACTTTTCCCGTCTCTCTCTTCTCTTCTGTCCTCTCTGTGTCGCTTTACCTCTGTTCTCTTTCCTTTCCCCTCCTTCTGCTTTCTAATAAAACTTCTCACTTAAGCTCTGTCCACCTGGCATGTTTGTCCCTCAGCCTTGGTTAACCTTGCTGCTAAGGTCCTGCCAAGTGTTCCCTCACGAGTTTATCATAAGAGTGGGGAAAAATGCACACCCCCAAAAAGAGAGCTCACTTCAAGGAGTGCACAGATGTAGGGGTATTTGCCAAGACTATCTGTTAGGCAATGCAAGCCATTGACCTATCAGGTGGCCCAAGTAAAGAAGTGTCTACACTTGATGCTGGGAAGATGCAAGGACTGGGTTTGTGAGAGTGTGAGAACACCCTGATATGACACAGCTGCCACAGGACACAGCAGTTGCCTTCCTTGTGACATATCCCAGGTAGGTGAAGAAACCTGTGTTCACACACATTTGTGCACATGGCCTGTGGTAGCAGCTTTACCATGACACAGACTGTCAGGGTAGATGCCTTTCATGGGTAATGGCCAGGCCAATGACAGTCCCTCCATGCCGTGGAATACTATAGACTGTCCCCTGCTGACGACGGCCCATGTACTTCATCTGATGTTACAATGGTGCAGAAGAGACCATACTTTGAAGTCTGACCTTTCCCTGCAGTTTGTGAGGTCAGGGGTACTGGATACTTTTTTGACTTCACAGTGGGCTCATTGTATGAGTTGATGTCACTCAGTGAAAAGGCGTGAGTGCTCGCACCTGTACCATGCTAGACAACCTGGCGATACAGCGCAGTGCAAGGCCAGTCCTGAAGGTTTGCACTGCACCCATCACTGTGTTTCTGAAACTAACTGTACAGAGTGGAAAAGATTGGTGGGTACAGCTGCTGGTTATGGTTTAAAGGGGAGGAGATGGGCGGGGCCAGAGAGGTGCTCCCTGGACAGAGAGCTCGTGGGATCTCAGGATTATTTTTCTGACTTCCTAGGAAACTCATGTATCATGTAATAAAACATGCAATGAAAATAACCAAAAAGAGTACACACTGCTATGGGCCCCGACAGCTGTGCCCTGGCGTCTTTGCCCCGTTCTCCCTGTCTCCTTTCTTGGTCCCTATGGGACACTGGGTTAACTGGAGAGGTTGGAGGGAAAGAAAGAGCAAGTCACTGGGACTCTGGTCAGAGAAGACAGTGTGCTCACAGGTCAAGACAAAGCTCTTTTCTATAGCACAGCAGAGGAATGGCATTGGGGACCCTGAGGCTGGGCGTGTCCTCCTCTCTAGGTCAGTCCTCTCCCCACTTTTCCTGCAGCAGGGGCTCAGCCTTGACCCACCCCCCAACCTGCTCCTTCCCAGGTCGGGCTCCGTCCAGTCTTAGATCCACCCATCTCCACCTCTTTGGAGATGAAGGACTGTCCCAGCTTTGTCCCAGATGAGATGTGTCGGGTGACCATCTAGAGCTGAGTCCCAGACATGTTTACCAGGCACACCAGGACCACCCCAAGGAGGTGCTGTGCTGGGAGATAAAGGGGGGAAGTGGAGCACCCAGGGTCCTGATGCCACTTGCTGAGGTCCCTGAGACCAGGAGACAGAGTCCCACACAGGCCTAGGACAGTCTTCTTCCTCTGTGTCTGACCATTGGGATCAGAAGAGTTGAAGCTGTGAACCCCGCCCCAGAGCACAAAGGAATGGGATATAAAGACAGTCATTGACACTTCTCTCTCTCTCTCTTTCTCTCTCTCTCTCTCTCTCTCTCTCTCTCTCTCTCTCTCTCTCTGTGTGTGTGTGTGTGTGTGTGTGTGTGTGTGTGTGTGTGTGTGTGTTCAGGTCCTCATGCTCACATAGCAAACATTGGCTCAGACCCCTTAGCTGGCATTTTAATGCCTCTTAGCTACAGCAGAGCGTTTGTGGGGGTCACTCAGGCAAAGGGACCAAATGCGTGGCCAGTGTGTCCAACTTGCCATCTGGCTGTTCAGACTTGCTCAGATGTTATCTGCCCCAACTTGTCTGGTCACTGGGGTCTGCCTGCCCTACAATGTCTTGGTCATGCTACAGCGCCCGCCTGAGGGTTTTAATTGGAATGCCCTATCAAGGGCTTAAATTAAAAATCAAATACTCAGAGCACCAGTGCTTTTTAGATGACTAAAATTAAAACCTAATTGAATTTTCCTAGGGAAAAATATCTTGTGGAAATTTAATTATGGAAGCAAAAGACAAGGTTTTTAAAAATAGATATATATGGTTTTTAATTCGGTGTTATTTGCAAAGCAAATTGAAAAAAAAAAAAACACACTCTGTGCCTCTGAGGAGGGTGGCTGCAGACAAAGGGGCTTAGGGAAGTCTCTGAGTGAGTGCAGAGCCAGCAGGGGGCTCAAACACCTGGCCCGGCCCCATGGACCCACACCCACTTGGATGAAGCTCTGTCTCTGCCCTGGGACCCAGTGCTGGGTCAGAGCTAAGAGCTTCACACTGGTGTGTGTGTGTGTGTGTGTGTGTGTGTGTGTGTGTGTGAGAGAGAGAGAGAGAGAGAGAGAGAGAGAGAGAGAGAGAGAGAGAGAGAATATGCACATGCATTGATGTGGAGGTCAGAGGTTGGTATTGGACATCATCTCCAATTGCTCTCCAGCTTACTTTTTGAGACAAGGTCTCTTACCACACCTGGAACTTGCTGACTCAGCCGGGCTGTTTGTCTGGGAAGTGCCCCCCCCCGCCCCGCCCCCAGCCTCCTGTCTCTGCCTCCCTGGCACTGGGATTGCAGCTGTGTGCTGCTGTGTCAGGGATTTTATGTGGGTGCTATCGTTCAAGCTTAGGTCCTTGTGTCTGTGCCCCAGGCACTTTACATGGTGAGCTGTCTTCCCCAACTCCGCGCTTTGCACTAGACGGAGGCTGTGTCTCATCTCTCTGCCAGAGACCCTCTCCAAATGGGAATCTGAAATCAATCAAGATGACTTACAGCATAGAACCTGTCCCCTGCCACAAGCCTTGTCCACCTGAGGACAGGGCACACCCGCTGTGGGGAGAATGTTCCGTGAAAGTTAAAACTCTGCCTCAAGTGGCAGTTTGCAGTGCTTCTCATGGGAGCATCTGGCCACGAGTCATCAGGGCTGCCCTACACCTTTGACCACAGTGTGGCCACTTTGGAATTATGGGATGGCCTAATCACCCTTAATTTGCCCTGAGTGTTAAGATGCCTGAGGCCCAGAGGGTCATGGCAGGGCTGAGACCACAGGAAGCTTCTGTGGGACTCTGGGCCCGACCCTGGATGGCTTTGCTGGGCGGCGGTGTTTGGAGTGGGACAGGGGAGGAGCTCCTATATGGGTGAAGACTAGGATGTGTTCAAGTTGCCCATGAGCCAAAGAAGGACCCCAGTCTCCTTCGGGCAGCCTTGGACACGTTTACACCCAGTGAATCCTCAAGAGTGAACCCTGTCTGCTGCTGCACAGCAGGACATCGGCCATGTCTGGACTCCTATCCTCTTGGGGATTCCCCTTCCTGTTCCTGTCAGGCCTGCTCCTTGCTCTTCCTAGAGCAGAAGGAAGAGGAAGGGAGAAGAGGGGGAGAGCAGAGGTGGGGCTAGCTTGGCAAGCTGTTCCGTTCCAGTGAGGGGCAATGGTGTCCATCCAAGAGCCCACTGCCCAGGCCCAGCCTTGCCCTGGCCTTGGTGATTTACAAGGACAACCTTGCGTTGTAGAGCCACATAGTTGGTTGATTTACCCTCTGCTCCCCTGACCCCCTCTTTCCACCTGCCCAGTGGCAGGGAGCTGCCGCCACCACAGGCTGGTAAAGAAGGCAGCCCCCATAGCCTCAAGGTTAGAGGAGACGTAGGGGCCCAGCAGTAGAGATGTCCAGGTAATGACAGCTGACCGGAGTGGGGGCAGGGAGCTGTAGAGAGAACAAGCCTGTGGCACAGTGGCCAGCAAGTCCCTCTGTCCCCCACTTTTCTGAGTGCTTTCTTTTGGCTAGAAATCCAGCTAATTCTGATAGGCACAGGGGCCAGGAGGCTGTATGGCAGGTCTGAGTCCCTTGTCTTCCCTCTGGGACAGGTGGATGGATTCAAGCAGCCACTCCTGGACCCTGTCACCCATGGGCGATGTTACAGAGGAGACAGAGTGCTTGAGGAAGATCCCCAGGACATGAAGCTGTCGGCTTCTGATAATTAAAGGGACTTCATGGTTTGGTCAAGGGCCCCATCTGGCACGGTGGCAGGAGGAATCCTAGCATTTTAAGGTTTCTCAAAGGAGCAAGCCGACAACAGGACAAGCTAAAGCGCTTGCTATGTCCCATCAGGAACAAGTTTTAATGGTGAAAAGTGAGATGCTCCAGCATCTGTGGGACTGTGGGATGCACCGGTGTCCCCTGTTCAGCTGTGGGGTCATGCAGACAGCGTGGGGCGGGGGGCATTGGGAATGGAGAGGTTGAGTCAGGCTGGAGAGTGTTCGGGCCTTGCTTTTGCATGCTGTGTGACCCTGGGCAAATAAATCAACAAACATTCTGTACACCCCAGATGCCTCACATGTAAGGGGTCCACGAAGAGAGGGAAGCAGGGGCTCTGTAGACATCTGAGCTGAGATAGGAAATACTCTCAAGGCACACTGTAGCTGAAAGTCCTCCAAAGCTCACACCACATTTGATCGCCAGGGAGACAGGGACGTATCACCTCATAGAGACATGCTGGTGTCTGGTTTTCTCTTGTGGGCTCCTGACAGAACACAGATTAGGATAACCCCTGCTCTAGCTCCCCAGGGGTCAGTGCTTGACTCACTGGGCATGCTCTTCTGCTGTGGACTTACAGCTTCAGGACTCGCTTCTGACTGTCGATTTGCCAGCCACAGGACATCACGGCAGTCATGGAAGACAGGCTGGCCATCATTTCATCCTCTAGAGCGGGGGAGACGACGTGGGAAGAAGGCCCTGGCTGCATGTGATGCCAGGGCTCTGGATGTGGAATCCATGTGTTTGGACTCCAGGATTCAGAACCCACAGGGAGCTTTTTGCAGGGCCCCGAGTGCTGGGGAGTTGGAGCCGTTCTACTGTACCCCTGCTCTTGGGCTCTGCCCCCTGCCAGGGCTGTGATGAGCATTGCTGGAGCACCTTCCTGATGGGAGCAGAGGCACACAAGGAAGGACACGAGCAGCCATGGAGCTCAGAGCATCCCCGGCTCCCCTCTTGGTGCTCTGCAGCTGAGACACAGAGTCCCCTTTGGGTGCATGTGGGGCTGGGTGGGGGCTGGGTGAGTGGGGCCCTGGGCTCTCCTGGGTCCCTCTTCGATCTGAAATGTACAGCTATGAAACCAAGGCCAGAGCAGAGATGGCTTGGTCCCTTGTCAGCTCACCTGCATCTCTCTCTGTCCCGTTCTCTTTCTGCTTAGGGAGATGCCTACTGAACTCCCCGGCTGTCTGTGGTGGCCTGTGGTAGATCGGAATGTGGCAGAGGCTGCAGGGCTGAGCCATCACACACGGCACTGACACTCTCTGGGCTGGGATCCGGGCCCCTTTTGTTTCTCTAGTTTGTATGGGCTCATTCCTGGCTTGTAGGTCAGAAGCCGTGCAGCCGCAAGAGGCAACCGGTGCTTCCTGCTCCTGAACACCTTTAGAAGCATCCATGGCCCACATCTCCATTGATCCTGAGAGGTGGCAAAACGGAGGCCCAGTGAAGTGAGCTGGGTGATTGCCCAGCACCACCTCTCCCATGTTCCAGGACTGGGGGGTGGGGGTTGGGGTGGGGGGGCAGTGGGCGGGGGCGGGGGGCTTGTGCTGCATGATGGTAGGGGCTGCCGGTGAGGGTACCTCCTCAGCTGGCCTTCCACACCTCCTGAGCCATCCTTTGTTCCCCAGCACTGAGCTTGGGCACGCCTCTTCCACCCCATCTTACCGCTCCAGGACCTGGTGCTCCTCCCCTGCTGCTGTCAGTCCTGCTGGCTAAGGTTGCTGTGAACATTGCTTGGCTGAGTCAGTTTCCCAGGATGCCAAGCGAGCGTGCATTCCAAGGGAGGCCAGCACAGTGCCAAGGCCTCTGGGTAAGTTGGTATTCGGCTAAGGAGCGGGCCAAGATCCGGATGCCGCATGGTAGTTTACTTTCCCCGATGTACAAGACACTCTGTGAACATCTCTCCAATCTGAGTGGCATCCTTGGCCTCCCGGGGCCGTGTCCCTCTCTCGGGAACTTGGGCTCCTTTCATGATGGAACATGGTGGGCTGGTGGCTGCTGCTTAGGACTCTGTTCTGGGTTCAGGCTTGGGGAAAGGTCAGCTGGGGTAGACACCTTCCCCAGGGGACTCCAGGAAGCTGACCCTTTTTTTCTGTATAGGTAGAGCTCCATGTGCCCACAGCACCAAGCTTCAGAAGGGCACAGCCCACTGTGGGTGGTGCCATCCCTAGGCGGGTGGGCCTGGGCTGTATAAGAGAGGTGAGTTTAGAAGCAAGCCAGAAGCAGGGTTCCTCCATTGGTTTCTGCTTCATGATCCTGCCTCGAGTTCCTGCCTTGACTTCCCTCTATGACGGAATATAACATCTAAGCTAAAATGCATCCCTCAAACTGCATCACAGCAAAGACAAACCTGCTGGGGCAGTGTCCAGGGGCTATGTTCAGAACTCAGGGCCATGCGCGAAACCAGGACCTGTGAGGAGAACCCAGAGCCCTGTGTGGCACCCGGGACCTGTGTGTGGAACATAGAACTGTTTAGAACCTGGGACCTGTGTACAAATCCCGGGGCCTGTATGTGGAGCCCATATCCTGTGTGTGAAACACAGGGTCTGTGTGGACCACAAGGTCTGTAAACAGAGCCCAGGGGTAGGTTGCACATGAATCCCAGCTCCTTTGGCACTCGGGTAGGAAATATTCCACCTCTGCATGCTGCTGTCCTGTGGAGTGGTCACTTCGGGTGACAGGGTGAACCAGAAGAAAGTGACAAAATACCTTCCTTTCTCGTTCTTGCTCCTCCTCCAGGGTCAGAAGGCAGAGCGGGGCCAACTCAGGAGCTGCCTGTAACCCTCTCTGTGTCTTTGATGTCCCTTGGAAAGAGCTGCCACTCCTGCTTTTCCTAAGCTGGCCACACAGAAGGCTGTCAGGTGAGGGAGGGAGGGAGGGTCTCAGATCTTTCCCCAGAGATGGCCTGGGAGAGGGAAACCTGTGTGTGGAACTGGCAGGCAGTTCTGGGCAGGGAGTGAAGAAAACATCTCTGAGAGCTGAGCTCTCAGAGCTCAGCCCCATTCCCACCTTGGTCCCCTCCCGCATGAGCAGCCTGTGTCTTTCAGAACTCATCAGGCTCTCGAACTTTAAAGTTCATGGAGGGAAAAAAAAAAGGATTTTAAATTAGTGAAGGCTTTTTTTTTTTTTTTTTTTTAACAGGGGACGTTTGTCAAGGATAATCTTTAATTGCAAATAAAATGATATGAAAAAAAGAACCATCTGAAGGCCAGTCCTGTGGAGGTCAACCTGCCTGCACCTGCTGTCACAGGGGAAGGGTGGAGAGATGGCAATCTAGTCTCCTCAGTGGCAGTCCCCAGCCCCCACCCCCACACTTCCTCAGCCTCCCACAGGTTCCCAGGCCATCACAACCCAGCCAGCAGCTACAACCTTAGCAGCAGAGGCCCCGGAGCATGGGAGACAAGTCCCTGGGCAGGAGGGTGTGTTCAGAGAAGGGAGGGCAGAGCTGCAGAACTCCCCAGACTCCGCTGATGAAGCACGGAGGGAAGATTGTGGTCTATGAGGCGATTTGGCAGAGGGCAGGAGAGGGTAAGCTCAGCCTCCATGACGCAGAGGGGCTCCCTGGGTCACAGGCAGGGTCCCGCTGAGCCCTCCACTGCTCTGAGCATACAAACAGAAGCCTTTCCTTGCTCCTTCCGTGCAGGGTCTGGAAGGCCCCAGGCAGCCTGGGCAGGCAGGAGACCTGTTGGTGCATGAGGTTTCTGGTCCCAGGGGTCCACACCATCAGGCCTGTCAATGGGCTTCCGTATTTTTGCAGAGCTTGTGGTAGAGATAATGACACCTCTTAAAGTGTGGTAATTAAAATCCTGTCTGCACACAGTGATAAATCCACACGGCACAACACTCCTGTAACAATGACCTTGTGGACGGGGCTTTCTAGTGTGTATTCATCAATATCATGTCTCATGGCATCAGCACATAGATCGCAGGCTCTGTCTTCCCGGAGACCTCTCAGCCAGCCAACGTTCTGTGCACCCCTGTTGGGCGCACCCCCCTCTCAACCCCGGTCTGGGCTTTCACCTTCTCTGCTGACCTGTCGATGGCATTTCCCTAGTGCCTCATTAGGAGGCAGGAGAGCTTGTCAGAGGAATTGGGGGTCAAGCCAGTGACCTGAACTAATTTTGGGGACAGGTAAGGAGTAATGGTATGTGGTTCTTGCCCTTGTGATGATACACAAATGTCTTATGACACCATGGCACAGTAGGCTGGTGTAAAGTATTGAGAGCTCTTCATTACAGACCGCCTGACCTCTATGGTCAGCTAGCGGCAAGCTCCATTCTCTGAACTCCAGACAGGCTTTATTTGTCCAAGCAAGATACCACTGCAGAACCCTCACTATGAACAACCAGCCTGTAGGACTGTGGGTGCCTCCATTCCTGGATGGGGAAACTGACGCTTGGCAAGGAGGATCAGAGACCTGTGCCCCCTCTCATAAGTTTGGTGATAAGGAGTGTGGGCAAGATGGGGAGACAGGCCACGGGCCCAGAGCTGCCTGGAGACAGGCCACGGGCCCAGAGCTGCCTGGCAGGTGAAGGTTGGCTCAAGTGGGCCAGCAGGTAGCTCCCTGCGGGTCACAACCTCAGGCATTTTGTAGATGGCTTCACCAGGCAAGGTCTCCATGGCACACACTGCCTTGGAAAGTTCATGATCACAGACGTGGGCAGCTATCATCATACAAAAGTTCATGTCTCTTTGATCACCCAGAACAGTCGTCACTTCCAGCCCTGTCCTGCCTCTGGCAGTCACCAACCACTCCTGGCCCCAAGGACTCCTCTTTCCAGGACTTCATTTGTGTGAATGAATGCCGTACCATGTGACCCTGAGGGCACCTGTGTTTCCAAGTTCACCTCTTGGCAGTGCAGCGTCGTTTTCAACCTGGCTCTTTCCACAGCAGAGTGGCTCATCTTGTTTATTCTCCAATCCTGTACAGACCCAGCCATGACACCATGTGGCTGAGTAGCTAGTGTTCTTGTGAATATTTGTGCACATGTGAGTGGGTGAGCTTGTGAGTCCCCAGTGGCTGTGCCTATGCTATGTCCCTAGCTCTTGCCACTTCATCTCATGAGGGATTCTCTTGGAGTTGGCCCCAGACTCCTAGGAAGCCAACCCTCCTGCAGG